>NC_134482.1:1037396-1352353 GCF_964194025.1 Convolutriloba macropyga | reverse complement strand
ATACTCTCCAAACATTATCATGAAGTTTAGATTAATAAAAAGTTTGTAGTTATTGAAATTTGCGTTTCGGGGCGTTTGAGAAACAAAACTACGTTTAATGTTTGTTAGCCTTTTTGCCTATTTTTTGTCAAAGTTTTGCTCTACATAACATTTCTTAGTCAGTAAATTTGTAGTGTGAGTATGACCACTAGGCGCACGTGCATTATCTTTACATAGTAATGTGCTATACATCATTGGCGATCTTTTCCGTTTGTGCCCCCCCCCCCCCCCCCCCTCGTACGTTTTGCTCCCCCAGTTGCAGAACACGTGCCAATACTTAGTTAAACCTTTGTTCAAATACTGACACGTGCGTATGGGGGGTGCAATTAAGAGCTTTTAGCGGTTAACAGAGCATTTATATTTCGTACAAAATACTCGACCCGTACAAAATTCAACATTTTTTATCAGTTTATTAAACTTACATGTTTACATGTTGCTGTGTATAAAAACTAATGCTTCTGTACACGCACGCAGCACCGGAGCTAGACTAAACAGCATACAATAGAGCACTAGTTACTGGAAAGACTTTTGGGATCTTTTCCGTATGTGCCCCCCCCCCCCCCCCCCAGCTTAGTGGGCGCATATTATGTGCACCCCCCAGACGCTCGTGCCATATTTTTACATAAGGATTTACTGTATAATGACACGTGCTCTGTAATTGGGGGGTGCATAACGTACTGAGGGGGCACAAACGGAAAAGATCCGACTTGTGAATAGTGGATGCGACTGTTGAAAAATTTCCTAAATGCCACCAAGGAAGCATGCTTCGAGGCCATCCGTGCAACACACCCAGAAGTTTGGGAATGACTGAAATGGCAATTGACGCATTTTCATACATGCAGCCCTTGCATTTAAATGAGCAAATTCAAAAATGAGGGCCAATATACAGCGAAAAAGATGAAAGTGTATTTTTTGGCATGTAAAATTTCCCACAAAATTTTGTATATTTGAAAGAGCGAATGCATCTTTGTCGTTAACTCTTACTCGTTTTAAAATTCGTTAACATGTGCTCATATCAAATAAGTCTTGATATCAAATTGAAATGCGCGGAAATTTGCTGAAATATTTATGCGGATTCAGCTCCTACGGTTCAATTTTCAGCGCAATCAGCAAAACTTTTAGCTCAATTTCGCGCTCGATTTCTAAATATCCGCTTTCAATTATAGGATCTATTACAGCAGCTGACCTCTTGCCCCGGGTTTTGAATGTTGCGTCTAAACCCTTGTTTAGCTAAAACTGTTGCATCTAAACCAATGTTCTGGGATAGAACATAATTTAAAGGTAGAATTAAAACGGCATTTAAAAACATGACAAAACAAACAGTCCTTATGGAAAATGCATGGGAAAATTAATAAGAGAAGTTAGTGGCGTTTGTGGCGAGTGTTCTCGTCCTGCTTCTTGTCGCGTTTCGCCTTCTGGAAAAAGCGTATCGTCGACCTCTGCTATCAGTAGAATTCACACAATCACTCACACCACTATCAACATCGGTAGAGTTACGCACAGTGTCCTTAAAAAAATCCACTTCCCGACGCTTTTGCGAATGGTGTTTGTGGCGAGATTTCTCGTTATGCTTTCTTCTTGTCATCTTTCGCCTTCCGGAAAATTGCGTTCCTTCGGCCTCTGTTGTCTGTGTCTCTAGAATTGCTACCAATTGCACTATCGAGATCACCAATGTCGTCGGTCGAGTTACTAAGATGACTGCGATTCCTGCCAGTAGTAGCGTCCACCATTTTCACATCCTCACTCGGCCCAGGTTTAATTGTTGTATTTGACATAATGTATCCCTGTGCCATTTCTTGGTACATAGCTCGTGCTAAGATCATGAAAGCCGCACGAACAATTGGCGTCAACGCAGTAATGACTCTGGCAATCACGCTGAAGCAATGTTCCCGTTAGTAAACTTAAAAAGACCATGGAGGTCGTTTTGATATGCTTGACAATAAAATCTTTTTCAATCTTATTTAATCAAAATTTAATCTTTTAATATTGTTTATTTAATCTTATTTCATTTAATCAAAATATTAAAGCCTGATTAGTGATTTTGGTGGTACTTACATCGAAAGCTTCATCTTGTAAATGATTATGAACGATTGTATACAGCATCAGTATATATAGCGCGTCCCATAAAGTTGAAATAAGCGAACATTTCAAAAGCCACAGATTAGAGTTCAAAGGTCAGAGTTGAAATTAAAAACATGTAGAAAAAATTGATGGATGAAAACTTAATGGAGAAAACATTGACATTCAAATGAGCACATTGATGCTCAATTGCACGTTTTTGGCGTTTTCGATCGTTCACTTATTTCAACTTTACTAGCAAGCCCGCAAAAGCATCACAAAATCATATCCGAGCAGGTTTAAAAAAATATAGGATTTTTTCGTGGCAACTCGGGCTCGAACCCATGCCCCTCGTTTAACAGCCACAGCTCTTGCTTCTTAGGCTACCGACGCGTATTTTTGGCGTCCATTACCTTATTTAACAGCAAATTTTTGTTAAGCGACAATTTTGGCTTTGCTGTAATTAAGGTGCGCTATGTTAAACAAGCGCAATAAATTAGCATAAACCGAGCTTCTACAACCAAAACTTCTACAACAAAAGACAACCAAATCCCAAAATTATTCCAGAGTACATTACAGATCCTTTTCCTCCCCTACTTGGGCTTGAACCCATGTCCCTCGCTTGACAGCTATAGCTCTATTCCATTGCTACATAAGCAAAATTATTATCAATGTCTTTTTTTGTTTCGCGTGTTTTTGCTAAGCCGTATGCTAATGCAGAGCAGGCTCCTAGGCATGATTGTGTGGGATGTATTCTTAAGGATCGCTAAAACATGTGAACATAGGAGCGCTGCTAAACATTGCGTTCAAGTGCGACTAAGACGAAAAATATTGGTCGATGGCTTTTTGTCTCGCTTGTTTTTGCTGAGCCGTATGCTTAATGAGCGAAAAAACATTTACAGATCAGGCACCTAAGCATGGTCGTGTAGGCGGCATGTTTAAGGATCGTTAAAACATGTGAAGATAGGAGCGTCGTTAACCACTGCGTTCAAGTGCGACTTACATTTAATATATTAGATAAAGAAGAATCAATAAGAAGGGAATTAAAGAAGGTAGCAAGAAGGAAACACAGTAGTGGATGAAAAACAAGATTCACCATTTTTGAGACCAAAAACAGAGGCCATTTTTTGCACTGACTCGGTCTCGAACCCATGCCCCTCGCTTCACAAACACAGGTGTAATCCCTTGCATTACCGACGCCTGTTACTTTTGTCTATCCGTAGTGGCTACATACGAATATTGGTCGATGGCTTTTTGTCTCGATTGTTTTTGCTCAGCCGTATGCTTGATGAGCAAAAAAACCTTTACAGATCAGGCACCTAAGCATGGTCGTGTAGGCGGCATGTTTAAGGATCGTTAAAACATGTGAAGATAGGAGCGTCGTTAACCACTGCGTTCAAGTGCGACTTACATTTAATATATTAGATAAAAAAAATAAATTAGAAGGGAAAGAAAGAAGGGAGCGAGAAGGAAACACAGTAGTGGATGAAAAACAAGATTCTACATTTTTGAGACAAAAAAGAGTCCATATTTTGCACCGACTCGGTCTCGAACCCATGCCCCTCGCTTCACAGACACAGGTGTAATCCCTTGCACTACCAACGCCTATTACTGCTGTCTATCCGTAGTGGCTACATACGAATATTGGTCGATGGCTTTTTGTCTCGATTGTTTTTGCTCAGCCGTATGCTTGATGAGCAAAAAAAACCTTTACAGATCAGGCACTTAAGCATGGTCGTGTAGGCTGCATGTTTAAGGATCGCTAAAACACGTAAAGATAGGAGCGTTGTTAACCATTGCGTTCAAGTGCGACTTACATTAAGTATATTAGATTAGATGGGACAGACTATATATATAGTCTGTCCCATAAAGTTGAAATAAGCGAAAGTTCAAAAACGCCAAAAACGTGCAATTGAGCATCAATGTGCTCATTTGAATGTCAACGTTTTCTACATTAAGTTTTCATTCATCAATTTTTTCTACATGTTTTAAATTTGAACTTTCGTTCGGGCATGCAAATGGGCAGTTTTTTGCTCGATATCTCCATGTTTTAAATTTGAACTTTGACCTTTCAACGTTCGATAGCGTTGCAACTTTATGGGACTGACTATACTCAAACCCGCAAAAACATCACAAAATCATATTCGAACAGGTTTAAAAGAATATAGGATTTTTTTTTGTGGCAACTCAGGCTCGAACCCATGCCCCTCGTTTAACAGCCACATCTCTTACCTCTTAGGCTACCGACGCGTATTTTGTCGTCCATTACCTTATTTAACAGCAACTTTTTGTTAAGCGACAATTTTGGCTTTGCTGTGATTAAGGTGCGCTATGTTAAAGAAGCGCAATGAATTAGCATAAAACGAGCTTCTACAACCAAATCTTCTACAACAAAAGACAACCAAATCTCAAATTTATTTCAGAGTACATTATACATCCTTTTCCTCCCCTAGTTGGGCCTGAACGCATGTCCCTCGCTTGACAGCCATAGCTCTATTACATTGCTACATAAGCAAAATTTTTATCAATGTCTTTTTTGTTTCGCTTGTTTTTGCTAAGCCGTATGCTAAATGAGCAGAAAACATTTGCAGATCAGGCACTTAAGCAAGGTCGTGTAAGCTGCATGTATAAGGATTGTTAAAACATGTGAATAAAGGAGCGTTGTTAACCATTGCGTTCAAGTGCGACTTACATTTAATATATTAGATTAGATGGGACAGACTATATATAAAGTCTGTCCCATAAAGTTGAAATAAGCGAACGTTCAAAAACGCCAAAAACGTGCAATTGAGCATCAATGTGCTCATTTGAATGTCAACGTTTTCTACATTAAGTTTTCATTCATCAATTTTTTCTACATGTTTTAAATTTGAACTTTCGTTCGGGCATGCAAATGGGCAGTTTTTTGCTCGATATCTCCATGTTTTAAATTTGAACTTTGACCTTTCAACGTTCGATAGCGTTGCAACTTTATGGGACTGACTATACTCAAATCTAAGTTAAAAAAAATATGCTTACGAAATATCTCTGAGTTGCCGTGCTGTTTATGTAGAAAAATTTTGCCGAATTTTTTTCTCTGCACTGGTGAAATATCGCAAAAGTGAGCAATCTACAAAATTGAAAGTGACACTAAAACTGAACGTGATTCCGAAATCGAAAGTCAATTCACAGTGATCACCAACTTTTCGTACCTAGCCAGTCCCATAAAGTTGCAACGCTATCGAACGTTTCAAAGGTTAAAGTTCAAATTTAAAACATGCAGATATCTGGCCAAAAGATGCTCGTTTGCATGCCTCGAATTTTTCGAACGTTCGCTTGCGTTGCAACTTTATGGGACTTACTATAATTACAGAAATCATGCGTATAGTGTCCTTAATTTCAATGACGTGTACTGATACCAGAAGCCCTCTATAGAACAAATCGTCACTCTGTGATTTTGAAGAAACTCAAGTAAATATGAGCAAAAGGCTTTTAGGGTTGATTTCTAGGCAAGTTTTGCCTGACCTAGAAAAATCGTTTTTGGGTGCATTTTTGTAAAAAAAAATGTGGTGAATGCGGTCAAAACAATTGCGTGATTGCCGTGAATGCGATGGAAAAATAAATTACCGCTTGTCAACGCATTTCTTACAAAAATTCATCACGAAATTCACCACATTACTTGCAAAAGGTTACCGCATAGACTATTATGGCAAATTATTGTAAGAAATGCGGTGAATGCGATAAAAAAGCAAACTCAACGTTATTCAACCGCATGCCTAGTCAACGCTAAAAAACGACAAATTATGTAAGGTTGGCGCTGAATGCATTGAATTTATGTAAAGTCTATAAGCTTTAGCGCCAAGACTACATAACTTTGAGTTGATTTTAGCATAGATCTAACACAATTTTGCAATGAATCTAGCCTAGATCATACATAAATTGGCATTGATCTTACATAAATATGTGTTAACTTTAGCGTTGATTTTTCATAATTTTGTGTTCCAAAGCTTAGATCTTACATAACTTCGCATTCAATTTATCGTAGATCTTACGTAATTTAGCGTTGAAATTAGCAAAGATATTACATAATTTCGCGTTGAATTGAGCGTTGATTTTATAAAAATTTGCATTTATCTCACATAATTCTGGGTTGAACTTAGCAACGATGTTACCTAATTTCGTTCCAAAGATTAGATGTTACATAATTTGGCATTTAATTTATCACAGATCTTACATAATTTAGCGTTGAAATTTGCAAAGACTCTACAAAATTTCGCGTTGAACTTAGCGCAGACCTTTCATAATTTCACATTGATCTTACATAAGTCTGCGTTGAACTTAGCGTCAATCTTATTTAAATTCGTGTTCCAAAGCTTAGATCTTATAACTTTGCATTGAAGTTATCGTATACATTTTCTAATAAATTTGCATTGAATTCATCGTATACCTTTTTTAATGTAGCCTTGAAGTTACCCTGGAAAGTATTTAATTTTGCGTTGAATTCTGCCCAGATATTACATATTTTTGCATTGATCTTACATAATTCTGCCTTAGAATTAGCGTTGATCTTCCCTAATTTGTTTGCTCCGAAGGTTAGATTTAAGATAATTTTGCCTTGAGTTAATCTTAGATCTTACATAATTTGGTGTTGAAATTAGCGCTGATCTTATACAATTTTGCGTTGAATTTAGCCTAAATCTTACTTAATTCAAAAATAGAATCGAAGATTTCAAAAAATATATGGTATCATTTGGCTCAATCCAAATCAAATCGAAATAAAATTGTTGTGTAGATTTCCTGGTTTCGGTTACTTTGAAACCTGCAATGAGAAAGCGTAAGCTTCCTAGAAAGAAATATTGCGAATGTGAACATCGATTATTTCCTAAAAACAAAGACAACAAGTTTCAAATTAATGTTGGCTTCAGCCGAACCCAAAAGTTCATAAAAACCATCCATTAACACGCAAGTTGCTTTGTTATAAGTATCGCAGAAAACAGCAAGCCCTTATGATCTCTAGGAAGCTTACAGGTTGATATTAACATGTTTGAGACTTTAAACACTTCTAAACAACAAATTTTTTCGGTTGAGAAAGATCCTTTCCGGTCATCATAGGAACTGAACTTGGTCAATTTCTGTAGCCCTAAATTCCTGCTAATAGGTCTGCTTTTCATATTTGATAAGATTGGTTAGGTTTGAAAGTGATACGAACAAAAATTGGTTCCCAAATTTTCAGTTTCTTACGCAGAAACGTGCTTTTTTGTTGTAAATCGTACCAATTTTGCTTGTTTTGGCAGGAAACAGAACGTTTCTTGGTGTCAAAATATTTTTTGGTTTCAATGAAAAAACTGTATTGAACAGGTTTTTTCAATCATTATGTCGGTCGAGTAAAAATGCATTGTAATGGTTCAAAATCAGTCATTTTTTGTTAAGTCCTCATTTGAATTATGCTTTTAAAAGTCCTCATTTGAATTATGCTTTTCATTTCAATGACCAGGCCCAGTTTTTTGAATATCAAAGATGGTAGATCTTCAAAAGTTCAATACCACCAAAAAATTTTGAAAACATCTCAAAATTTGAACAAAAATTGAGTTTCTTGAGTTAATTCACGCAATTTCTCTTGTTCACGGTTACAAACCTACCGGTTCCTCGTGGAAAAACTGATGCACAAAACGTCGAAATTAAATCAAAATTATGTATTTTTTTAAATTTGGGAAAAAGTAACAGCTAATCTTTTGCTTTAATGTGAATTTTTCATTTAAATGTCGAAGTAGTTCAAGAGAATGTCGAGGGACGAGTTAGAAAGTGTATGATAGCGCATCTTGTTGATGTGATCATGTGTTTTTCGAGTTTGTGCAGAATGAAAGCAATTATTTTTTATTTATCTCTGACCTTTTCAAAGAACGGTCGAAAAAAATGAAGTAAAAGTCGAACTTGATGGCAAGCGTTTGTTAAATGCTTTTTGAGAAAGTCGAATTAAAAAATGTTTTAGAAACATTTTTTAGAACTGGTGTAGAAACAATTTCCAACCTTTTGACTTGCATATGTAACCATATACTAAAATATATATTAACTGCCTTTAATTTTAATCCCAAATTTCCATAGAACTGTCAATTTTAGCGCAAAAACTGGTAACTTTGTAGAACTTCGATTAAATTTTCCCAATTGAAAGCACAAAACATGCAAGTTTTTGATATCGAGCCTCCAACGACTATATAATCATCTTTTTAAAGTAATGTCAAACAAGAGAAGGCGAGAGACCGAAATCAGAGTCCGTTTTGCAAAATTTTCATATTTTCAAAGTTGCTTTGTTTAATAACAATTTCGTTGTAGATCAATTCTACAAGTGTGTAATACCAGTTTCGTGTTCATTTAATATTCATTACGACTATATAAGAGTCACAAAGTTTCAATTTAGTTTCATGGCCTGCTTTTTTCGATTTTCCCAATTTCACTGATAATGAGCGTCGAAATTAATTGAGCGTCACAAAACGTCGATATTAAATCAAAATTATGTATTTTTTGGGGCGTCACAAAACTGAGCGTCACAAAACGCCGAAATTAAATCAAAATTATGTATTTTTTTAAATTTGGGAAAAAGTAACAGCTAATCTTTTGCTTTTATGTGAATTTTTCATTTAAATGTCGAAGTAGTTCAAGAGAATGTCGAGGGACGAGTTAGAAAGTGTATGATAGCGCATCTTGTTGATGTGATCATGTGTTTTTCGAGTTTGTGCAGAATGAAAGCAATTATTTTTTATTTATCCCTTACCTTTTCAAAGAACGGTCGAAAAAGATGAAGTAAAAGTCGAACTTGATGGCAAGCGTTTGTTAAATGCTTTTTGAGAAAGTCGAATTAAAAAATGTATTGTAGCCATTTTTGCTTTTCTTGCCGTGATAATGTAGTTTTAGACATGGTGTAGAAACAATTTCCAACTTTTTGACTTGCATATGTAACCATATACTAAAATATATATTAACTGCCTTTAATTTTAATCCCAAATTTCCATAGAACTGTCAATTTTAGCGCAAAAACTGGTAACTTTGTAGAACTTCGATTAAATTTTCCCAATTGAAAGCACAAAACATACAAGTTTTTGATATCGAGCTTCCAACGACTATATAATCATCTTTTTAAAGTAATGTCAAGCAAGAGAAGGCGAGAGACCGAAATCAGAGTCCGTTTTGCAAAATTTTCAAATTTTCGAAGTTGCTTTGTTTAATAACAATTTCGTTGTAGATCAATTCTACAAGTGTGTAATATCAGTTTAGTGTTCATTTAATATTCATTACGACTATATAAGAGTCACAAATTTTCAATTTAGTTTCATGGCCTGCTTTTTTCGATTTTCCCAATTTCACTGATAATGAGCCAATTTCAGCCAGAATGGCATAAATCGAGATTTGATTCATTTTTTTTCTCTAACGTTTTTACACAAAGTTGAAGCCCCAGTTCAAGCTGATTCCAGAACATAATCATTTTTTCAGTTATGTCTCAGTAGTTTTAGAAATATGAGCCTTTTTTGGACGCATACCAAGCCCACTGTCCCATAACCATCCACGGTCCCATAACCGGAAATTTGCAAAGTTTGCGAATAACGAATTTAAAAAATCATCATCGGGGAGAAAAATTGTTCAAATTGAACCGAAATTGGTATAGAACATCTCATGTGTAGGCAGAATTCAGAACAAAAAGAATTTTTGCAAAAGCTTGCATATGAACGTTTTCCAATAACAAAATTTCAACGTTTTCCAGAAATAAGTATAGAGTGACCCATGTGTACCTAGAAAGAAAAATTGAAAAAAAAATCTATAGCTGAGCTAGCAGAAAATTTAGGTTTTCATATAGGAAACTGCCATTTTTTCCGATTGCCGAATTTAAGTATAGTTAATTTTGCTTGGATGACAGATTTGTTTAAATCGAACCAAACTCAGTATTGAGTATCCCCTGTGTAATTAGAGTGTAAAAAAAGATTTTTGGATATAACCGCCAATAAGAAAAAATAGATATTCTTACGGAATTTTGCGATTATATTCAATAACTATTTCTAAATTTTAAGCATAGTTAGTTTTGATTATGTCAGAGTTGTCTGAATTGAACAAAACTTGACATTGTGTGTCCGTGGGTACTTAGAGTATAAAACAAAAGAAACTAGAAACTTTTCCTTTAGGTTGCTCAGTAGAAAAGTTAGGTTTCTATTCGGAATTTTGCGAATAACTAATTTTAAAAAAACGGTTTTTTTCATCGAGTCAAAAAGTTGTTCACGATGAACTAAACCCAGTTTCTTGATCGGGTCTCCCCAGTAAATGAGCTTTTGCTATACTTTGCCTAGAGAAAAAGTTAGGTCTGCTTAGGTAAATTTAGAAATTTTGCGAATAACAAATTTAAAAATTAGCCATTTTCATCGGGTCGAATACTTGTTGAAATTAAACCAAACTCAATTTGGAGTATCCCATGTGTAGCTAGAGTGCAGGTAGAGTAGAGGACAAACGAAATTTTTGCTGTAACCTGCCTACGAGGAAAGTTAGGCTATCATACGGAGGGTTACGAATTATGCGAAAAACTAATTTAAAAAATTATTTTCATGGGGTCAAAGAGTTGTTCAAATTGAATCAATCTCGGTATGGAGTTTTGCTTGTGTAGGTAAAGTATTGACCGACAGGAATTTTTGATATAGCTTGCCTAGGACAAAGTTAATTCTTCATACGGAAAATTGCGAAATTTGGGGATAACGAAATTAAAAATAAGACTCATCATCGGGTCAAAAAGTGTTCAGATTGAACAAAACTCAGTATGAAGTATTCCCTGTAAAAGTAAAACGCAGGACAAAATGAGTTTTTGCCATAGCTTAACTAAAAAAAAGTTAAGATTCCCTACGGAAATTTATGATTTTTGCGAATAACAAATTTAAAAATTAGTCTTTTTCATCGGGTCGAAAATTGTTGAAATTAAACCACACTCAGTTTAGAGTATCCCATGGAGTAGCCCAGGAGGAATGTTAGGTTTTCATACGGAGGTTGCGAACTTTGCGAATAAATAATTTAAAAAAATCTTTTTCAAGGGGCCAAAAATTTGTTCAAAATGAACCAAATTCGGTATGGAGTTTTCTTTGTGTAGATATAGTATTGATCGAAAGGAATTATTGATATAGCTTGCTGCTTGGAATTTAAATTTTGATTTAAATTTAAAGTTAAATTTTCATACGAAATTTGCGAATAACGAATTTAAAAAAAAGGTGAAAAATTTGTTCAAATTGAACCAAACTCAGGATGAAGTATCCCCTGTGTAAGTAAAGTGAAGGACGAAATGAGTTTCTGTTTAAAATTGCCTACAGAAAAAGTTGGGCTTCCATACGGAATTTTGCGATCTTTTCGGATAACAAATTTAAAAATTGAACGCTGTCATTGGATCAAAAACTTTTTCCAATTGAACCAAACTCCAAATGGAGTATTCCATGTGCAGTTAAAGTGTAGGTATGGTGTAGGACAAAACAAAGTTTTGCTGTAGCTTGCCTTGGAGGAAAATTAAGCTTAAAAAAGTAAGTTTGCGGATTTTGCGATTAAACTAATTTAAAGAATAGTTCATTTTAAATGGGTCAAAACGAGAACCAAAATCGGTATGGAGTTTTCCTTGTGTAGGTAGAGTGCAGGTAGAGTGTACGACGAAAGGAAAATTTGCTATAGCTGGTCAAGGAAAAAAGTTAGTTTTCCATACGAAATTTGCGATTTTTAAGAATAAAAAATTTAAAAATTGGCTTTTTCATCGGGTCAAAAACTTGATTAAACTGAACCCAACTCCTCGTGGAGTATTCCATGTGTACTTAGAAAGTAGGTAGAGTAGAGGACAAACGAAATTTTCGCTATAACTTGGCTAGGAGGAAAGTTAGTTTTTCGTACGGAGGGTTGCCAGTTTTGCAAATAACTAATTTAAAAAATCATTTTCCTGGGGTCAAAAGTTGTTCAAATTGATCCAAATCCAGTGTGAAGTTTTTCCTGTGTAGCTATAGTATTGGTCAAAATGTATTACTGATATAGCTGGCCTAGGACAAAGTTAAATTTTCATACAGAAAATTGCGAACTTTGGAAATAACGAACTTAAAAAATAGGTCTCTTCATCGGGTCAAAAAATTGTTCAGATTGAAGCCAACTCACACTGAAACATACCTTGTATAAGGAAAGTGTAGGACATACCGAGTTTTTGCTATAGCTTGCCTATGGAATAAGTAAGGTTTCTAAATGGAAATTTGCGATTTTTTGCTATTAACAACTAACAAAATTAAAAATTAGTCATTTTCATCGGGTCAAAAACTGGTTGAAATTAAACCAAACTCAATTTGGAGTATCCCATGTGTAGTTAGAGTGTAAGTAGAGTAGGGGCCAAACAAAATTTTTGCTGTACTTGCATAGGAGGAAAATTAGGTTTTCATACGGAGGGTTGCGAATTTTGCGAATAACTAATTTAAAAAAAATAATTTTCTTGGGGTCAAAGAGTTGTTCAAATTGAATCAAACCCGATATGAATTTTTCCTTGCGTAGGTAAAGTATTGGTCGATAGGAATTTTTGATATAGCTTGCCCAGGACAAAATTAATTTTTCATACGAAAAATTGCGAACTTTGGGAATAACAAATTTAAAAAAAAGGACTCTTCATCAGGTCAAAAAAATGTTCAGATTGAAGAAAACTGAGTATGAAGCTTTCCCTGTAAAACTAAAGTGCAGGACAAAATGAGTTTTTGCTATAGCTTACCTAAGGAAAAAGTTAGGTTTCCTTATGGAAATTTAAGATTTATGCGAATAACAAAACTAAAAATTAGTCTTTTTCATGGGGTCAAAAACTTGTTGAAAATAAAGCAAACTCACTTTGAAGTATCCCATGTGTAGTTAGAGTGTAGGTAGAGTAAGGGACAAACGAAATTTTTGCTATAACTTGGCTAGGAGGAATGTTAGTTTCTCATACGGAGGTTTGCCAGTTTTGCAAATAACTAATTTAAAAAATCATTTTCCTGGGGTCAAAAATTGTTCAAATTGATCCAAATCCAGTGTGAAGTTTTTCCTGTGTAGCTATAGTATTGGTCGCAATGTATTATTGATATAGCTGCCCTAGGACAAAGTTAAAATTTCATACAGAAAATTGCGAACTTTGGAAATAACGAACTTAAAAAATAGGTCTCTTCATCGGGTCAAAAAATTTTTCAGACTGAAGCAAACTCAGACTCAAGTATACCCTGTATAAGGAAAATGTAGGACAAACCGAGTTTTTGCTAGTGCTTGCCTAAGGAAAAAAAAGGTTTCTATTCTGAAACTTGCGATTTTTGCTACTAACAAATTTAAAAATTAGTCTTTTTCATCGGGTCAAAAACTTGTTGAAATAGAACAAAACTCAATTTGGAGTATCGAATGTGTAGTTAGAGCGTAGGTAGAGAAGGGAGAAACGAAATTTTTGATGCAATTTGCTGAGGAGGAAAACAAGGTTTTCATACGGAGGGTTGGGAATTTTGCGAATAACTATTTTTAAAAAAAAATGATTTTCATGGGGTCAAAGAGTTGTTCACATTGAACGAAACTCAGTATAAAATATACCCTGTAAAAGGAAAGTGTAGGACAAATCGAGTTTTTGCTATAGCTTGCCTATGGAAAAATTATGGTTTCTAAACCGAAACTTGCCATTTTTTGCTTTTAACAACTAACAAAATTAAAAATTAAGCTTTTTCATCGGGTCAAAAACTTGAAATTAAACCAAACTTTATTTGGAGTATCCCATGTGTAGTTAGAGTGTAGGTAGAGTAGGGGCCAAACAAAATTTTTGCTGTACTTGCATAGGAGGAAAATTAGGTTTTCATACGGAGGGTTGCCAGTTTTGCAAATAACTAATTTAAAAAATCATTTTCCCGGGGACAAAAGTTGTTCAAATTGATCCAAATCCAGTGTAAAGTTTTTCCTGTGTAGCTATAGTATTGGTCAAAATGTATTACTGATATAGCTGGCCTAGGACAAAGTTAAATTTTCATACAGAAAATTGCGAACTTTGGGAATAACGAATTTAAAAAATAGGTCTCTTCATCAGGTCAAAAAAATGTTCAGATTGAACAAAACTGAGTATGAAGCATTCCCTGTAAAACTAAATTGCTGGACAAAATGAGTTTTTGCTATAGCTTATCTAAGGAAAAGGTTAGGTTTCTTTACGGAAATTCAAGAATTATGCGAATAACAAAACTAAAAATTTGTCTTTTTCATCGGGTCAAAAACTTGTTGAAAATAAAGCAAACTCACTTTGGAGTATCCCATGTGTAGTTAGAGTGTAGGTAGAGTAGGGGACAAACAAAATTTTTGCTGTATCTTGCATAGGAGGAAAGTTAGGTTTTCATACGGAGGTTTGCGAATTTTGCGAAAAACTAATTTTAAAAAAAATTATTTTCATTGGGTCAAAGAGTTGTTCAAATTGAACCAAACTTGGTATGGAGTTTTCCTTGTGTAGGAAAAGTATTGGTTGAAAAAAAATTGTGATATAGCTTGCCTAAGACAAAGTTAAATTTTCATACGGAGAATTGCAAACTTTGGGAAAAACGAATTTAAAAAAATAGGTCTTTTCATCGGGTCAAAAAGTTGTTCAGATTGAACCAAACTCAGTATGAAGTATACCCTGTATAAGTAAAGTGTAGGACAAAACGAGTTTTTGCTATAGCTTGCCTAATTTCTACAAGGAAATTCGCAATTTTTGCGGATAACAAATTTAAAAATTGTCTTTTTCATGGGGCAAAAACTTGTTGAAATTAAGGCAAACTCGATTTCGAGTATCCCATATGTAGCTAGAGTGTAGGTAGAGTAGAGGACAAACGAAGCTTTTGCTGTAACCTGCCGAAGAGGGAAGTTAGGTTTTCATACGGAGGTTTGCGAATTTTGGGAATAACTAATTTAAAAAATATCACTTTCATGGGGTCAAAGACTTTTTTCAAATTGAACTAAACTCGGTATGGAGTTTTTCTTGTGTAGGTATAGTATTGATCGAAAAAAATTTTTGATATAGCTTGCCTTGAAAAATGAATTTGGAGTTAAATTTGGAGTTATTTATACGCAAAATTTGCGAAATTTGCGGACAAAGGATTTAAAAAATAGGTCTCTTCATCGGGTCAAAAAAATGTTCAAATTGAACCAAACTCAGCATGAAGTATCCCCTGTGTGAGTAAATTGTAAGACAAATCGAATTTTTGCTATATTTTGCCTGAAGAAAAAGTTAGGCTTCCATACGGAAATTTGCAATTTTTTCGAATAACAAATTTAAAAAGTGGTCCTTTTCATTGAATTAAAAATATATTCAACTTGAACCAAACTCCACATGGAGTATTCCATGTTTAGTTTGAGTGTAGGTACAGTGTAGGACAAAAAAAGTTCTGCTGTAATTCGCCTTTGAGGAAATTCAGGTTTAAGTAAGGAAGTTTGCGAATTTTGCTATTAACAAATTTAAAAAATAGGTCTATTTAATTGGGTTAAAACGTTGTTCAAATTGAACCAAACTCGGCATAGAGATTTCCTTGTGCAGGTAGAGTGTAGGTATTGTGTAGGAGAAAAGGAAATTTTGCTATGGCTTGCCTAGGAAAAAAGTTAGGCTTCCATACAAAATTTGCAATTTTTGCGAATAACAAAATTAAAAAGTGGTCTTTTTCATCGGGTCAAAAACTTGTTGAAACTAAACCAAACTCAAAATGGAGTATCCCATGTCTAGTTAATTTTTAGTTATAGTAGAAGAAAAAAAATGCTATAACTTGCTGAGGAAAGTCAGGTTTTCTTACGGAGGGTTGCGAACTAATTTGAAAAAATAATTTTCATGGGTTCACAAATTGTTCAAATCGAACCAAACTCGGTATGGAGTTTTCCTTGTTTAGGTATAGTTATGATCGAAAATTATATTTGATATAGCTCGCCTTGGAACTTAAATTTGGAGTTTAATTTGGAGTTAAAGTTTCATACTCAAAATTTGCGAAGTTGGCAAATAACGAATTCAAAAAATAGGTCTCTTCATCGGGTCAAAAATTGTTCAAGTTGAACCAATTTTGCTGTAGCTTGCCTTGGAGGAAAATTAGGTTTAAAAAAGTGAGTTTGCGGATTTTGCGATTAACTTATTTAGAGAATAGTTCATTTTATATGGGTCAAAACGAGAACCGAACTCGGTATGGAGTTTTCCTTGTGTAGGTAGAGTGTAGGTAGAGTGTAGGACAAAAAGAAATCTTGCTATAGCTTGTCAAGGAAAAAAATTAGGCTTTAATACAGAACTTGCTATTTTTGCGAACAAAAAATTTTAAAATAGGTTTTTTCATCGGGTCAAAACTTTATTAAACTGAACCACACTCCTTATGGAGTATTCCATGTGTATTTAGAATGAAGGCATAGTAGAGGTCAAACGAAGTTTTCGCTATAACTTGGCTAGGAGCAAAGTTAGTTTTTCATACGGAGGGTATCGAGTTTTGCGAATAACTAATTTAAATAATCATTTTCTTGGAGTCAAAAAGTTGTTCAAATTGAACCAAATCCAGTTTGAATTTTTTTCTGTGTAATCATAAAATTGGTCGAAATGAATTATTGAAATAGCTGGCCTAGGGCAAAGTTAAATTTTCATAAGGAAAATTGCGGACTTTGGAACTAACGAATTGAAAAAAAGGTCTCTTCATCGGGTCAAAAAATTGTTCAGATTGAAGCAAACTCAGACTGAAGTACACCTGGTAAAAGGAATGTGTAGGACCTAAGGAAAAAATATAGTTTCTATTCGAAAATTTGCGATTTTTCCTATTAACGAATTATAAGATTAGTCTTTTTTTATCGGTTCAAAAACTTGTTGAAATTAAACGAAACTCAATTTGAAGTATCCAATGTGTAGTTAGAGTGTAAGTAGAGTAGGGGAGAAACGAAAATTTTGATGCAACTTGCTGAGGAGGAAAACAAGGTTTCATACGGAGGGTTTCGAATTTTGCGAATAACTAATTTTAAAAATTTTTTTATGGGTCAAGGAGTTGTTCAAATTGAACCAAACTCGTTGTGGAGTTTTCCTTGTGTAGGTAAAGTATTGGTCGAAACGAATATTTGATATAACTTCCCTGAGACAAAGTTAAATTTTCATACGGGGAATTGCAAACTTTGGGAAAAACAAATTCAAAAAATAGGTCTCTTCATTGGGTCAAAAAATTGTTAAAGTTGAACCAAACTCATCATGAAGTATCCCCTGTGTAAGTAAAGTGTAGGGCAAAACAAGTTTGCTGATAAAAAATATAAAAATTGTCTTTTTCATGGGGCAAAAACTTGAGGAAATTAAGGCAAACTCGATTTGGAGTATCCCATGTGTAGCTAGAGCGTAGGTAGAGTAGAGGACAAACGAAGCGTTTGCTGTAACATGCCTAGGAGGGAAGTTAGGTTATTATACGGACGGTTGCGAATTTTGGGAACAACTAATTTAAAAAATATCATTTTGATGGGGTCAAAGACTTGTTCAAATTAAACTAAACTTGATATGGAGTTTTCCTTGTGTAGGTATAGTGTAGTTAGAGTGTAGGCAAAAAGAAATTTTGCCATGGCTTGCCTAGAAAAAAAAGTTAGGCTTCCATACAAAATTCGCAATTTTTGTGAATAACAAAATAAAAAATTGGTCTTTTTGACATGGTCAAAAACTTGTTGAATTTAAGACAAACTCAAAATGGAATATCCCATGTCTAGTTAATGTGTAGTTAGAGTAGAAGACAGGTCAGGTTTTCTTACGGAGGGTTGCAAACTAATTTAAAAAAATCATTTTTATGGGGTCACAAATTATTCAAATCGAACCAAACTCGGTATGGGGTTTTCTTTGTGTAGGTAAAGTGTAGGTAGAGTGTAGGACAAAACAAAATCTTGCTATAGCTTGTCAAGGAAAAAATTTAGGCTTCCATAAATATTTGCTATTTTTGCGAACAAAAAATTTAAAAATTGGTTTTTTCATTGGGTCAAAACTTCATTAAACTGAACCACACTCCTTATGGAGTATTCCATGTGTACTCATAATGTAGGCAGTGTAGAGGAGAAACGAAGTTTTCGCTATAACTTGGCCAGGAGGAAAGTTAGTTTTTCATACGGAGGGTTGCGAGTTCTGCGAATAACTAATTTAAAAAGTCATTTTCTTGGAGTCAAAAAGTTGTTCAAATTGAACCAAATCCAGTCTGAAGTTTTTCCTGTGTAGGCATAAAATTGGTCGAAATGAATTACTGATATAGCTGGCCTAAGAAAAAGTTAAATTTTCATAAGGAAAATTGCGAACTTTGGAACTAACGAATTGAAAAAAAAGGTCTCTTCAGCGCGTAAAAAAGTTGTTCAGATTGAAGCAAACTCAGACTGAAGTATACCTTGTATAAGGAAAGTGTAGGACAAATCGAGTTTTTGCTAGTGCTTGCCTACGGAAAAAATAAGGTTTCTATTCGAAAATTTGCAATTTTTGCTATTAACGAATTTTAAAATTAGTCTTTTTCATCGGGTCAAAAACTTGTTGAAAATAAAGCAAACTCAATTTGGAGTATCCCATGTGTAGCTGGAGTGTAGGTAGAGTAGGGGTCAAACAAAATTTTTGCTGTATCTCGCATAGGAGGAAAGTTAGCTTTTCATACGGAGGGTTGCGAATTTTAACTTAAGATTTATGCGAATAACAAAACTAAAAATAAGTCTTTTTCATCGGGTCAAAAACTTGTTGAAAATAAAGCAAACTCACTTTGGAGTATCCCATGTGTAGTTAGAGTGTAGGTAGAGTAGGGGTCAAACAAAATTTTTGCTGTATCTCGCATAGGAGGAAAGTTAAATTTTCATACGGAGGTTTGCGAATTTTGCGAATAACTAATTTGAAAAAAAAATATTTTCATGGGGTCAGGGAGTTGTTCAAATTGAACCAATATCGGTAGAAAAAAAATATTTTCATGGGGTCAGGGAGTTGTTCAAATTGAACCAAATTCATGGGACAAAAACTTGTTGAAATTAAAGCAAACTCAATTTGGAGTATCCCCTGTATAGCTAGAGTGTAGGTAGTGTAGAGGACAAACGAAATTTTTATTGTAACCTGCCTAGGAGGGAAGTTAGTTTATCATACGGAGTGTTGCGAATTTTGGGATAACTAATTTAAAAAATATCATTTTCATGGGCTCAAAGATTTGTTCAAATTGAACTAAACTCGGTATGGAGTTTTTCTTGTGTAGATATAGTATTGATCAAAATAAATTTTTGATATAGCTTGCCTTGGAAATTAAATTTGAAGTTAAATTTGGAGTTATTTATTCACACGCAAAATTTGAGAAATTTGCGGATAAAGGATTTGAAAAAATGGTGGGTCAAAAAATTGTTCAAATTGAACCAAATTCAGTATGAAGTATCCCCTGTGTGAGTAAAGTGTAAGACAAAACGAGTTTTTGCTATAGTTTGCCTAAAGAAAAAGTTAGGCTTCCATACGCAATTTTTCGAATAGCAAATTTAAAAATTGGTCTTTTTCATTGGATTAAAAATATATTCAAATTGAACCAAACTCCACATGGAGTATTCCATGCTTAGTTTGAGTGTAGGTGGAGTGCAGGACAAAAAAAATTTGCTGTAGCTCGTCTTGGAGGAAATTCAGGTTTATATGAGGAAGTTTGCGAATTTTGCGAATAACCTATTTAAAAAATAGGTAAATTAAATTGGGGTAAAACGTTGTTCAAATTGAACCAAACTCGTCGTGGAGTTTTCCTTGTGTAGGTAGAGTGTAGGTAGAGTTTAAGACAAAATGAAATGTTGCTATGGCTTGCCTAGGAAAAAAGTTAGGCGTCCAAACGAAATTTGCAATTTTTGCGAATAACAAAAATGAAAATTGGTCTTTTTCATCGATTCAAAAACTTGTTGAAATTAAACCAAACTCAAAACGGAGTATGCCGTGTCTAGTTAATGTGTAGTTGAAGCAGAAGACAAAAAAAATGCTATAACTTGCTTAAGAAATCCAGGTTTTCTTACGGAGGTTTGCGAACTAATTTAAAAAATTATTTTCATGGGGTCTCAAATTGTTCAGAACGAACCAAACTCGGTATGAAGTTTTCCTTATTTAGGTGTGGTATTGATCGAAAAGAATTTTCGATATGGCTTGACTGGGAACTTAAATTTGGAGTTAAAATTTCATACGCACAATTTGCGAAGTTTGAGAATAATGAATTTAAAAAGTAGGTCTCTTTATCGGGTGAAAAATTTGTTCAAGTTGAACCAAACTCAGGATGAAGTATCCCCTGTGTGAGTAAAGTGTAAGGCAAAACGAGTTTTTGCTATAGTTCGCCTAAAGAAAAAGTTAGGCTTCCATACGGAAATTTGCAATTTTATCGATTAACAAAATTAGAAATTGGTCTTTTTCATCGGGTCAAAAACTTGTTGAAATTAAACCAAACTCAAAACGGAGTATCCCATGTGTAGTTATTGTGTAGTTAGAGTAGAAGACAAAAAAATTTGCTATATCTTGCTTAAGAAAGTCAGGTTTTCTTACGGGGGTCTGCGAACTAAATTAAAAAAATCTTTTTTATGAGGTCACAAATTGTTCAAAACAAACCAAACTCGGTATGAAGTTTTCCTTGTTTAGGTATGGTATTGATCGACAAGAATTTTTGATATAGCTTGACTGGGAACTTAAATTTGGAGTTAAATTTGGATTTAAAAGTTCATACGCAAAATTTGCGAAGTTTGAGAATAATGAATTTAAAAAGTAGGTCTCTTTATCGGGTGAAAAATTTGTTCAAGTTGAACCAAACTCAGTATGAAGTATCCCCTGTGTGAGTAAAGTGTAAGACAAAGCGAGTTTTTGCTATAATTCGCCTAAAGAAAAAGTTAGGCTTCCATACGGAAATTTGCAATTTTATCGATTAACAAAATCAGAAATTGGTCTTTTTCATCGGGTCAAAAACTTGTTGAAATTAAACCAAACTCAAAACGGAGTATCCCATGTCTAGTTAATGTGTAGTTAGAGTAGAAGACAAAAAAATTTGCTATATCTTGCATAAGAAAGTCAGGTTTTCTTACGGGGGTCTGCGAACTAAATTGAAAAAAAGCTTTTTCATGGGGTCACAAATTGTTCAAAACAAACCAAACTCGGTATAAAGTTTTCCTTGTTTAGGTATGGTATTGATCGACAAGAATTTTTGATATATCTTGACTGGGAACTTAAATTTGGAGTTAAATTTGGATTTAAAAGTTCATACGCAAAATTTAGGATGTTTGCGAATAATGAATTTAAAAAGTAGGTCTCTTCATCGGATCACAAAATTGTTCAAATTGAACCAAACACGGTATGAAGTATCCCCTGTGTAAGTAAAGTGTAGGATAAAACGTGTCTTTGCTATAGCTTGCCTAAACAAAAAAAATAGGCTTCCATACGGAAATTTTTTCGAATAACAAATTTGAAAATTGGTCTTCTTCTTCGGATCAAAAATACATTCAAATTAAAACAAACTCCACATAGAGTGTTCTATGTTTAGTTCGAGTGTAGGAAGAGTGTAGGGCGAAAAAAGTTCTGCTGTAGCTCGCCTTGGAGGAATTTCAGAGTTGTGTGAGGAAGTTTGCGAATTTTGCGAATAACCTATTTAAAAAATAGGTAATTTTAATTGGGTTAAAACGTTGTTCAAATTGAACCAAACTTGGTATGAAGTTTTCCTTGTTTAGGTATAGTATTGATCGAAAAGAATTTTTGGTATAGCTTGACTGGGAACTTAAATTTGGAGTTAATTTTGGAGTTAATATTTCATACGCAAAATTTGCGAACTTTGCGAATAATGAAATTAAAAAGTAGGTCTCTTGATCGGGTAAACAAATTGTTCAAGTTGAACCAAACTCAGTATGAAGTATCCCTTGCGTAAGTAAAGTGTAGGAAAAACAGATTTTTTGCTATAGCCTGCCTAAAGAAAAAATTAGGCTTCATACGGAACGTTGCGATCTTTTCGGATAACAATTTTAAAAATTGGTCTTTTTCATCGGGTCAAAAATTTGTTGAAGTTAAACAAACGCACTTTGGAGTATCCAATGTGTAGTTAGAGTGTAGGTAGCGAAGAGGACAAACAAAATTTTTGCTGTAACCTGCCTGGGAAAAAAGTTAGGTTATCATATGGAGGGTTGCGATTTATGGGAATAACTAATTTAAAAAAAATCAATTTCATGGGCTAAAAAAATTGTTCAATTTGAACTAAAATCGGTATGGAATTTTCCTTGTGTAGGTATAGTATTGATCAAAAAAAATTTTGCTACAGCTTGCCTTGGAAGAAAAAATATGGAGTTAAATTTGGAGTTATTTATTCGTACGCAAATTTTGCGAAATTTGCGAGTAAAAGAAATTAAAAATTAGGTCTCTTCATCGGGTCACAAAATTGTTCAAATTGAACCAAACTCAGTATGAGGTATCCCCTGTGTAAGTAAATTGTAGGATAAAAAGTGTTTTTGCTATAGCTTGCCTAAACAAAAAAGTTAGGCTTCTATACGGAAGTTTTTTCGAATAACAAATTTGAAAATTGGTCCTTTCATCGGATCAAAAATATATTCAAATTTAAACAAACTCCACATGGAGTATTCCATGTTTAGTTTGAGTGTAGGTAGAGTGTAGTACAAAAAAAGTTTTGCTGTAGCTCGTCTTGGAGGAAATTCAGGTTTATGTGAGGAAGTTTGCGAATTTTGCGAATAACCTATATAAAAAATAGGTAATTTTAATTGGGTTAAAACGTTGTTCAAATTAAACTAAATTCGGTATGAAATTTTTCTTGTTTAGGTATAGTATTGAACGAAAAGAATTTTTGATATAGCTTGACTGGGAACTTGAATTTGGAGTTAAATTTGAGTTAAAATTTCATACGCAAAATTTGCGAAGTTTGCGAATAACGAATTTAAAGGGTAGGTCTCTTCATCGGGTCAAAAAATTGTTCAAATTGAACCAAACTCAGTATGAGGTATCCCCTGTGTAAGTAAAGTGTAGCATAAAACGTGTTTTTGCTATAGCTTGCCTAAACAAAAAAATTAGGCTTCCATACGGAAGTTTTTTCGAATAACAAATTTGAAAATTGGTCTTTTTCATCGGATCAAAATTATATTCAAATTTAAACAAAATCCACATGGAGTATTCCATGTTTAGTTTGAGTGTAGGTAGAGTGTAGTACAAAAAAAGTTTTGCTGTAGCTCGTCTTGGAGGAAATTCTGGTTTATGTGAGGAAGTTTGCGAATTTTGCGATTAACCTATTTAAAAAATAGGTAATTCTAATTGGGTTTAAACGTTGTTCAAATGAAACCAAATTGGTATGAAATTTTTCTTGTTTAGGTATAGTATTGATCGAAAAGAATTTTTGATATAGCTTGACTGGGAACTTGAATTTGGAGTTAAATTTGTGTTAAAATTTCATACGCAAAATTTGCGAAGTTTGCGAATAACGAATTTAAAAAGTAGGTCTCTTCATCGGGTCAAAAAATAGTTCTTCAAGTTGAACCAAACTCAGTATGAAGTATCCCCTGTGTGAGTAAAGTGTAAGACAAAACGAGTTTTTGATATATTTTGCCTAAAGAAAAAGTTAGGCTTCTCTACGAAATTTGCAATTTTTGCGATTAACAAAATAAGAAATTGGTCTTTTTTATCGGGTCAAAAACTTGTTGAAATTAAACCAAACTCAAAACGGAGTATCCCATGTCTAGTTAATTTGTAATTAGAGTAGAAGACAAAAAAATTTTGCTATAACTTGCTTAAGAAAGTCAGGTTTTCTTACGGAGGTTTGCGAACTAATTTTAAAAAATCATTTTTATGGGGTCACAAATTATTCAAATCGAACCAAACTCGGTATGGAGTTTTGCTTGTTTAGGTATAGTATTGATCGAAAAGAAATTTTAATCTAGCTTGAGTGGGAACTTAAATTTGGAGTTAATTTTGGAGTTAATATTTCATACGCAAAATTTGCGAACTTTGCGAATAATGAAATTAAAAAGTAGGTCTCTTCATCGGGTAAACAAATTGTTCAAGTTGAACCAAACTCAGTATGAAGTATCCCTTGCGTAAGTAAAGTGTAGGAAAAACAGATTTTTTGCTATAGCCTGCCTAAAGAAAAAATTAGGCTTCATACGGAACGTTGCGATCTTTTCGGATAACAATTTTAAAAATTGGTCTTTTTCATCGGGTCAAAAATTTGTTGAAGTTAAACAAACGCACTTTGGAGTATCCAATGTGTAGTTAGAGTGTAGGTAGCGAAGAGGACAAACAAAATTTTTGCTGTAACCTGCCTGGGAAAAAAGTTAGGTTATCATATGGAGGGTTGCGATTTATGGGAATAACTAATTTAAAAAAAATCAATTTCATGGGCTAAAAAAATTGCTCAATTTGAACTAAAATCGGTATGGAATTTTCCTTGTGTAGGTATAGTATTGATCAAAAAAAATTTTGCTACAGCTTGCCTTGGAAGAAAAAATATGGAGTTAAATTTGGAGTTATTTATTCGTACGCAAATTTTGCGAAATTTGCGAGTAAAAGAAATTAAAAATTAGGTCTCTTCATCGGGTCACAAAATTGTTCAAATTGAACCAAACTCAGTATGAGGTATCCCCTGTGTAAGTAAATTGTAGGATAAAAAGTGTTTTTGCTATAGCTTGCCTAAACAAAAAAGTTAGGCTTCTATACGGAAGTTTTTTCGAATAACAAATTTGAAAATTGGTCCTTTCATCGGATCAAAAATATATTCAAATTTAAACAAACTCCACATGGAGTATTCCATGTTTAGTTTGAGTGTAGGTAGAGTGTAGTACAAAAAAAGTTTTGCTGTAGCTCGTCTTGGAGGAAATTCAGGTTTATGTGAGGAAGTTTGCGAATTTTGCGAATAACCTATATAAAAAATAGGTAATTTTAATTGGGTTAAAACGTTGTTCAAATTAAACTAAATTCGGTATGAAATTTTCCTTGTTTAGGTATAGTATTGAACGAAAAGAATTTTTGATATAGCTTGACTGGGAACTTGAATTTGGAGTTAAATTTGAGTTAAAATTTCATACGCAAAATTTGCGAAGTTTGCGAATAACGAATTTAAAGGGTAGGTCTCTTCATCGGGTCAAAAAATTGTTCAAATTGAACCAAACTCAGTATGAGGTATCCCCTGTGTAAGTAAAGTGTAGGATAAAACGTGTTTTTGCTATAGCTTGCCTAAACAAAAAAATTAGGCTTCCATACGGAAGTTTTTTCGAATAACAAATTTGAAAATTGGTCTTTTTCATCGGATCAAAATTATATTCAAATTTAAACAAACTCCACATGGAGTATTCCATGTTTAGTTTGAGTGTAGGTAGAGTGTAGTACAAAAAAAGTTTTGCTGTAGCTCGTCTTGGAGGAAATTCAGGTTTATGTGAGGAAGTTTGCGAATTTTGCGAATAACCTATTTTAAAAATAGGTAATTTTAATTGGGTTAAAACGTTGTTCAAACTAAACTAAATTCGGTATGAAATTTTTCTTGTTTAGGTATAGTATTGAACGAAAAGAATTTTTGATATAGCTTGACTGGGAACTTAAATTTGGAGTTAAATTTGAGTTAAAATTTCATACGCAAAATTTGCGAAGTTTGCGAATAACGAATTTAAAGGGTAGGTCTCTTCATCGGGTCAAAAAATTGTTCAAGTTGAACCAAACTCAGTATGAAGTATCCCCTGTGTGATTAAAATGTAAGACAAAACGAGTTTTTCCTATAGTTTGCCTAAAGAAGAAGTTAGGCTTCCATACAGAAATTTGCAATTTTTTGGAATTGTATCAAAAATATTTTCAAATTGAACCAAAATCCACATGGAGTATTCCATGTTTAGTTTGAGTGTAGGTAGAGTGTCGGACAAAATAAAGTTCTGCTGTAATTCGCTCTTTGAGGAAGTGTGTAGTTAGAGTGTAGGTAGAGAAGAGCACAAACAAAATTTTTGCTGTAACCTGCCTGGGAATAAAGTTATGTTATCATATGGAGGGTTGCGATTTTTGGGAATAACTAATTTAAAAAAAAAACTATTCATGGGGTAAAAAAATTGCTCAATTTGAACTAAAATTGGTATGGAGTTTTCCTTGTGTAGGTATAGTATTGATCGAAACAAATTTTTGCTACAGCTTGCCTTGGAAGAAAAATATGGAGTTAATGTGGAGTTATTTAGTCGTACGCAAATTTTGTGAAATTTGCAAGTAAAGAAAATAAAAAATAGGCCTCTTCATTGGGTCAAAAAATTGTTCAAATTGAACCATACTCTGTATGAGGTATCCTCTGTGTAGGTAAAGTGTAGGATAAAACGTGTTTTTGCTATAGCTTGCCTAAACAAAAAAATTAGGCTTACATACGGAATTTTTTTCGAATAACAAATTTGAAAATTGGTCTTTTTCATCGGATCAAAAATATATTCAAATTTGAACAAACTCCACATGGAGTATTCCATGTTTAGTTTGAGTGTAGGTAGAGTGTAGTACAGAAAAGTTCTGCTGTAGCTCGTCTTGGAGGAAATTCAGGTTTATGTGAGGAAGTTTGCGAATTTTGCGAATAACCTATTTAAAAAATAGGTAATTTTAATTGGGTTTAAACGTTGTTCAAATGAAACCAAATTGGTATGAAATTTTTCTTGTTTAGGTATAGTATTGATCGAAAAGAATTTTTGATATAGCTTGACTGGGAACTTAAATTTGGAGTTGAATTTGGAGTTAAAATTTCATACGCAAAATTTGCGAAGTTTGCGAATAACGAATTTAAAAAGTAGGTCTCTTCATCGGGTCAAAAAATTGTTCAAGTTGAACCAAACTCAGTATGAAGTATCCCCTGTGTGAGTAAAGTGTAAGACAAAACGAATTTTTGCTATAGTTTGCCTAAAGAAGAAGTTAGGCTTCCATACAGAAATTTGCAATTTTTTCGAATAACAAAATTGAAAATTGGTCTTTTTCGTTGGATCAAAAAAAATATTCAAATTGAACCAAACTCCACATGGAGTATTCCATGTTTAGTTTGAGTGTAGGTAGAGTGTAGGACAAAATAAAGTTCTGCTGTAATTCGCCTTTGAGGAAATTCAGGTTTATGTAATAAAGTTTTCGAATTTTGCGAATAACAAATTTAAAAAATAGGTCGCTATAATTGGCATAAAACGTTGTTCAAATTGAACCAAACTCGGCATAGAGTTTTCCTTGTGTAGGTAGAGTGTAGGTCAAAAGGAAATTTTGCTAGAGCTTGCCTAGGAAAAATTTAGGCTTCCCTACGAAATTTGCAATTTTTGCGATTAACAAAATTAGAAATTGGTCTTTTTCATCGGGTCAATAACTTGTTGAAATTAAATCAAACTCAAAATGGAGTATCCCATGTCTAGTTATTGTGTAGCTAGAGTAGAAGAGAAAACAAAAATTTTGCTATAACTTGCTAACGAAAGTCAGGTTTTCTTACGGTGGGTTGCGAACTAATTTAAAAAAATCAATTTCATGGGGTCGCAAATTGTTCAAATTGAACCAAACTCGGTATGGAGTTTTCCTTGTTTAGGTATAGTATTGATCGATGTAAATTTTTGATATAGCTTGACTGGGAACTTAAATTTGGAGTTAAATTTGGAGTTAATATTTCATCAGCAAAATTTGCGAACTTTGCGAATAATGAATTTAAAAAGTAGGTCTCTTCATCGGGTCAATAAATTGTTCAAGTTGAATCAAACTCAGTATGAAGTATCCCCTGCGTAAGTAAAGTGTAGGAAAAACGATTTTTTGCTATAGCCTGCCTAAAAAAAAATTAGGCTTCATACGGAACGTTGCGATCTTTTCGGATAACAATTTTAAAAATTGGTCTTTTTCATCGGGTCAAAAATTTGTTGAAATTAAACCAAACGCAATTTCGAGTATCCAATGTGTAGTTAGAGTGTAGGTAGAGACGAGGACAAACAAAAATTTTGCTGTAACCTGCCTGGGAATAAAGTTAGGTTATCATATGGAGGGTTGCGATTTTTGGGAATAACTAATTTAAAAAAAAACTATTCATGGGGTAAAAAAATTGCTCAATTTGAACTAAAATCGGTATGGAGTTTTCCTTGTGTAGGTATAGTTTTGATCAAAAAAAATTTTGCTACAGCTTGCCTTGGAAGAAAAATATGGAGTTAAATTTGGAGTTATTTATTCGTACGCAAATTTTGCGAAATTTGCGAGTAAAGAAATTAAAAATTAGGTCTCTTCATCGGGTCACAAAATTGTTCAAATTGAACCAAACTCAGTATGAGGTATCCCCTGTGTAAGTAAAGTGTAGAATAAAACGTGTTTTTGCTATAGCTTGCCTAAACAAAAAAATTAGGCTTCCATACGGAAGTTTTTTCGAATAACAAATTTCAAAATTGGTCTTTTTCATCGGATCAAAATTATATTCAAATGTACACAAACTCCACATGGAGTATTCCATGTTTAGTTTGAGTGTAGGTAGAGTGTAGTACAAAAAAAAGTTTTGCTGTAGCTCGTCTTGGAGGAAATTCAGGTTTATGTGAGGAAGTTTGCGAATTTTGCGAATAACCTATTTTAAAAATAGGTAAATTTAATTGGGTTAAAACGTTGTTCACACTAAACCAAATTCGGTATGAAATTTTTCTTGTTTAGGTATAGTATTGATCGAAAAGAATTTTTGATATAGCTTTACTGGGAACTTAAATTTGGAGTTAAATTTGGAGTTAAAATTTCATACGCAAAATTTGAGAAGTTTGCGAATAACGAATTTAAAAAGTAGGTCTCTTCATCGGGTCAAAAAATTGTTCAAGTTGAACCAAACTCAGTATGAAGTATCCCCTTTGTGATTAAAGTGTAACACAAAACGAGTTTTTGCTATTGTTTGCCTAAAGAAGAAGTTAGGCTTCCATGCAGAAACTTGCAATTTTTTCGAATTGGATCAAAAATATATTCAAATTGAACCAAACTCCACATGGAGTATTCCATGTTTAGTTTGAGTGTAGGTAGTGTGTAGGACAAAATAAAGTTCTGCTGTAATTCGCCTTTGAGGAAATTCAGGTTCATGTAAGAAAGTTTGCGAATTTTGCGAATAACAAAATTAAAAAATAGGTCACTATAATTGGGATAAAACGTTGTTCAAATTGAACCAAACTCGGCATAGAGTTTGCTTGTGTAGGTAGAGTGTAGGCCAAAAGGAAATTAAATTTTGCTACGGTTTGCCTAGGAAAAAGTTAGGCTTCCATACGAAACTTGCAATTTTTGCGATTAACAAAATTAGAAATTGGTCTTCTTCATCGGGTCAAAAACTTGTTAAAATTAAATCAAGTTCAAAATGGAGTATCCCATGTCTAGTTAATGAGTAGCTAGAGTAGAAGATAAAACAAAAATTTTGCTATAACTTGCTAACGAAAGTCAGGTTTTCTTACGGAGGGTTGCGAACTAATTTAAAGAAATCAATATCATGGGGTCGCAAAGTGTTCAAATTGAACCAAACTCGGTATGGAGTTTTCCTTGTTTAGGTATGGTATTGATCAATGTAAATTTTTGACATAGCTTGACTGGGAACTTAAATTTGGAGTTAAATTTGGAGTTAATACTTCATACGCAAAATTTGCGATCTTTGCGAATAACGAATTTAAAAAGTAGGTCTCTTCATCGGGTCAGCAAATTGTTCAAGTTGAACCAAGGTCAGTATGAAGTATCCCCTGCGTAAGTAATGTGCAGGAAAAAACGATTTTTTGCTATAGGCTGCCTAAAAAAAATTAGGCTTCATACGGAAAGTTGCGATATTTTCGGCAAACAATTTTAAAAATTGGTCTTTTATCGGGTCAAAAACTTGTTGAAATTAAACCAAACTCAATTTGGAGTATCCAACGTGTAGTTAGAGTGTAGGTAGAGAAGAGGACAAACTAAATTTTTGCTGTAACCTGCCTGGGAGTAAAGTTAGGTTATCATATGGAGGGTTGCGATATTTGGGAATAACTAATTTAAAAAAAATCATTTTCATGGGGTGGAAAAATTGTTCAATTTGACTTAAACTCGCTATGGAGTTTTCCATCTGTAGGTATAGTATTGATCGAAAAAAATTTTTGCTACAGCTTGCCTTGGAAGATAAAAATGGAGTTAAATTTGGAGTTATTTCTTCGTACGCAAATTTTGCTCTTCATCGGGTCACAAAATTATTCAAATTGAACCAAACTCCACATGGAGTATTCCATGTTTAGTTTGAGTGTAGGTAGAGTGTAGGACAAAATAAAGTTCTGCTGTAATTCGCCTTTGAGGAAATTCAGGTTCATGTAAGAAAGTTTGCGAATTTTGCGAATAACAAAATTAAAAAATAGGTCACTATAATTGGGATAAAACGTTGTTCAAATTGAACCAAACTCGGCATAGAGTTTGCTTGTGTAGGTAGAGTGTAGGCCAAAAGGAAATTAAATTTTGCTAGGGGTTGCCTAGGAAAAAAGTTAGGCTTCCATACGAAACTTGCAATTTTTGCGATTAACAAAATTAGAAATTGGTCTTTTTCATCGGGTCAAAAACTTGTTAAAATTAAATCAAGTTCAAAATGGAGTATCCCATGTCTAGTTAATGAGTAGCTAGAGTAGAAGATAAAACAAAAATTTTGCTATAACTTGCTAACGAAAGTCAGGTTTTCTTACGGAGGGTTGCGAACTAATTTAAAGAAATCAATATCATGGGGTCGCAAAGTGTTCCAATTGAACCAAACTCGGTATGGAGTTTTCCTTGTTTAGGTATGGTATTGATCAATGTAAATTTTTGACATAGCTTGACTGGGAACTTAAATTTGGAGTTAAATTTGGAGTTAATACTTCATACGCAAAATTTGCGATCTTTGCGAATAACGAATTTAAAAAGTAGGTCTCTTCATCGGGTCAGTAAATTGTTCAAGTTGAACCAAGGTCAGTATGAAGTATCCCCTGCGTAAGTAATGTGCAGGAAAAAACGATTTTTTGCTATAGGCTGCCTAAAAAAAATTAGGCTTCATACGGAAAGTTGCGATATTTTCGGCAAACAATTTTAAAAATTGGTCTTTTATCGGGTCAAAAACTTGTTGAAATTAAACCAAACTCAATTTGGAGTATCCAACGTGTAGTTAGAGTGTAGGTAGAGAAGAGGACAAACTAAATTTTTGCTGTAACCTGCCTGGGAGTAAAGTTAGGTTATCATATGGAGGGTTGCGATATTTGGGAATAACTAATTTAAAAAAAATCATTTTCATGGGGTGGAAAAATTGTTCAATTTGACTTAAACTCGCTATGGAGTTTTCCATCTGTAGGTATAGTATTGATCGAAAAAAATTTTTGCTACAGCTTGCCTTGGAAGATAAAAATGGAGTTAAATTTGGAGTTATTTCTTCGTACGCAAATTTTGCTCTTCATCGGGTCACAAAATTATTCAAATTGAACCAAACTCCACATGGAGTATTCCATGTTTAGTTTGAGTGTAGGTAGAGTGTAGGACAAAATAAAGTTCTGCTGTAATTCGCCTTTGAGGAAATTCAGGTTCATGTAAGAAAGTTTGCGAATTTTGCGAATAACAAAATTAAAAAATAGGTCACTATAATTGGGATAAAACGTTGTTCAAATTGAACCAAACTCGGCATAGAGTTTGCTTGTGTAGGTAGAGTGTAGGCCAAAAGGAAATTAAATTTTGCTAGGGGTTGCCTAGGAAAAAAGTTAGGCTTCCATACGAAACTTGCAATTTTTGCGATTAACAAAATTAGAAATTGGTCTTTTTCATCGGGTCAAAAACTTGTTAAAATTAAATCAAGTTCAAAATGGAGTATCCCATGTCTAGTTAATGAGTAGCTAGAGTAGAAGATAAAACAAAAATTTTGCTATAACTTGCTAACGAAAGTCAGGTTTTCTTACGGAGGGTTGCGAACTAATTTAAAGAAATCAATATCATGGGGTCGCAAAGTGTTCAAATTGAACCAAACTCGGTATGGAGTTTTCCTTGTTTAGGTATGGTATTGATCAATGTAAATTTTTGACATAGCTTGACTGGGAACTTAAATTTGGAGTTAAATTTGGAGTTAATACTTCATACGCAAAATTTGCGATCTTTGCGAATAACGAATTTAAAAAGTAGGTCTCTTCATCGGGTCAGCAAATTGTTCAAGTTGAACCAAGGTCAGTATGAAGTATCCCCTGCGTAAGTAATGTGCAGGAAAAAACGATTTTTTGCTATAGGCTGCCTAAAAAAAATTAGGCTTCATACGGAAAGTTGCGATATTTTCGGCAAACAATTTTAAAAATTGGTCTTTTATCGGGTCAAAAACTTGTTGAAATTAAACCAAACTCAATTTGGAGTATCCAATGTGTAGTTAGAGTGTAGGTAGAGAAGAAGACAAACTAAATTTTTGCTGTAACCTGCCTGGGAGTAAAGTTAGGTTATCATATGGAGGGTTGCGATATTTGGGAATAACTAATTTAAAAAAAATCATTTTCATGGGGTGGAAAAATTGTTCAATTTGACTTAAACTCGCTATGGAGTTTTCCATCTGTAGGTATAGTATTGATCGAAAAAAATTTTTGCTACAGCTAGCCTTGGAAGATAAAAATGGAGTTAAATTTGGAGTTATTTCTTCGTACGCAAATTTTGCTCTTCATCGGGTCACAAAATTATTCAAATTGAACTAAACTCAGTATGAAGAACCCCCTGTGTAAGTAAAGTGTAGGATCAAATGTGTTTTTGCTATAGCTTGCCTAAACAAAAAAATAGGAAAAAAGGCTTCCAGATGGAAATTTTTTTGAATAACAAATTTGAAAATTGGTCTTTTTCATCGGATCAAAAATATATTCAAACTTAAACAAACTCCAAATGGAGTATTCCATGTTTAGTTTGAGTGTAGGTGGAGTGCAGGACAAAAAAAATTTGCTGTAGCTCGTCTTGGAGGAAATTCAGGTTTATATGAGGAAGTTTGCGAATTTTGCGAATAACCTAATTAAAAAATAGGTAATTTTAAATGGGGTAAAACGTTGTTCAAATTGAACCAAACTCGTCATGGAGTTTTCCTTGTGTAGGTAGAGTGTAGGTAGAGTTTAAGACAAAATGAAATGTTGCTATGGCTTGCCTAGGAAAAAAGTTAGGCGTCCAAACGAAATTAGCAATATTTGCGAATAACAAAATTAAAAATTGGTCTTTTTCATCGGGTCAAAAGCTTGTGGAAATTCAACCAAACTCAAAACGGAGTATCCCAAGTATAGTTAAAGTGTAATTATAGTAGAGGACAAAAGAAGTTTTGGCTATAACTTGCTTAGGAATGTCAGGTTTTCTTACGGCGGTTTGCGAACTAATTTAAAAAAAATGTTTTTCATGGGGTCAAAAAATTCTTCAAATCGAACCAAACTCGGTATGGGGTTTTCCTTGTTTAGGTATAGTATTGATCGAAAAGAATTTTGGATATAGCTCGCCGTGAAACTTAAATTTGGAGTTTAGTTTGGAGTTAAAACTTCATACGCAAAATTTGCGAAGTTGGCGAATAACGAATTTAAAAAATAGGTCTCTTCATCGGGTCAAAAAATTGTTAAATTTGAACCAAACTAGGTATGAAGTATCCCCTGTGTAAGTATAGTGTAGGAAAAAACGAGTTTTTGCTATAGCCTGCCTAAAAAAATTTCGGCTTCCATACGGAAATTTGCGATCTTTTTGGATAACAAATTTAAAAATTGGTCAAAAAATTGTTCAAATTGAACCAAATTCCATATGGAGTATTTCATGTGTACTTTGTCTCCATCAATGTTGGTAGATGAAGGACAAACGAGGTCTTTGCTATAACTTGCCTAGGAGGAAAAGTAGGTTTTCATACGGAGGGTTGCGAATTTTGCGAATAAACAAAATTCAAAAAAAAACGATTTCATGGGACCGAAGAGTCGTTCAAACTGAACCAAAACCGGTATGGAGTTTTCCTTGTGTAGGTATAGTATAGGTCGAAAAAAAAAATGGTATAGCTTGCTTAGAACAAAGTTGAACTTTCATTCAGAAAATTGAGAATTCTGCGAACAACGATTTATAAAAAAAATAGAGTTTTTGCTATTCTACAAAAAAACCTGAAGAAGAACTTTAATCCTTCCGACTGCTGGTTAGCGCATCCAAGTCTTGTTTTCACTTTCCTAATCCAGAAATTAAGTTTTAAAAAAAATTTTGCATTGTCACGAAGCTTATTGCGGAGAAAAGCAAAACGAACATCAGCAACACAGCAACCGATCAAAACAAGGGAAGTGAAGCAGTTAGGTTTTACAAAAACGTTGACTTGCTCGACATCGGTTTTATCAACGATTCCGAAGATGCTCGGAAGAAGTCAAGAAAGAATCTTTGATCTTCGCAAAGACTGATAAATACAGTGATCTCACCCTTAAAAGCCAATGAAATGCAACACAAACCAGCAAAACCACAAAAAGTTGCTCATTTCAAGGGTTTCAATACAGTTTACAATGATCATTTCTCAGAATTGTTTTGAGTAAAAGTTCTCCTCTCAGCCCAAACTAAAAGAGTCTTTGTAGCTACCAAGATCCCGGAAGCATACAGAAAAGCTAAGAAATCTACGAGCCTGGCAGAAAGAAACGAAAGAAAATTAGTTTGCGATAAAGAAAAATGAGAGAAGAGCAAAAAAACATATCAAAAGAAGGTGATGATGGTCGTAATGACGATTGTTGAAAATGATCATTGATTTTAGTCTAAACTGTTAGCTGGCTTTAGATATTAAAAACATTGAGAGTTCTACTTCAGTTGGTTTTGATTTATTAACAGAATGAGCCCCCTGATACGTTTGCTTCGACATTTACTTTGATTTGAATGCGCTGTTTTCAATAATTTACTTCAATTAACGGTGCATTGTTTTATCAAGTTCTCTCCATCAGTCAACTTGATTTTATTGTGCGGACTTTAACGTGGATGTGGTTTTTAAATTCAATGGGTATACCGACGAACAGAAGTAAAAATTGAAGTTCGCTGGTCAGCACCTAGAAAATCAGATATCCCACTAAGCAGTTAAGACTTGCGAAATTGGGCCAGCAAACTGATGCGTTAATTGAGTCTGATTATCATTTTGAGGAAGTAGCAGCAGCATCGTTACCTGTAGCTGCAGCGACATTTCCGGTAGCATCAGTATCAAGTACTGCTTCGAATACCCGAACGAATCTTACCAAAAGGCTAAATGAGTCAAAATCAAATGCTGAAATCACCATCTCAATCAAGCTGTCTTTTCTGAAAAATGGAAAAAAAGATGGATTCTTGTTGATTCTCACAAACTAATTACCGTTACCCCTACAAGCAACTACTGACCGGAGTGATTATATTCTATGCAGCGATCAACCCTGGAGGAAAACAAAAGAATCGATCTCACAGTTGGGACAGACTAATTGTCTTGCCTAGTGCTTTTCAAGGAGCACAAAAAATATTTCAATAGACTTTATGCAAAATACCAAGAGCAACGGAAAAAGGGAAAAAAGGCAGAGAGTTTCAATGCAACGTATTCTAAGACTGACCATAAACGAGAAGTCTGCGATAACTGAAAACCTCGCCCACCACTCTCAAACCAATTGGAGGATCAACACTTATTGAAGTGACTACATAGTCAACAGTGCAGACAACAGTGACACGCTAGCTTGTGAACAATCAGGGCCCCACGGCTATCTCAAACCAAGAGGTCGGACAACACAGCAAGGTCACAAAAATTTAACTTCCAGTTTAGAATTTACTCTTAGTTGAAAGTTTCAGAATGAATACGTAACGTAATTTGTTTGTAGACCCAAGAACTAGAGCCTGCAACGGATGGTTTTAGTTATAAAAAACTCTAAACTTTCACCTTTTGGAAGCTTTAATTGCAGTTAAAATTGTTTTCATTGTTCTGAGAATATAACTTTACTTGGACCTTTTATATTAATGAATTATATTTTACAGCGAATTTTAAAACGCAATGGCTAGATCTAGCCGGAGAGGAATTAAAAAGTGAAACAATGAGATAATTTAATTAAAAACGCATTTTTCTGACTGGCTCGTTTCCTCTGTTGTTCTTAAAATTAAACTGTTTTCGGTAGAAAATGGAATTTTGTGAAAATTTAGTTAACATTTATGCGTTCTTTAGCTCAAATTTACTGCGAATTTTTGAAACCCAACGTCAACTAATGAAGATGCTTGAAATAAGTGTATTCTCAATGTTTCTAAGTCGACTACATTCTGAACCAACCTAGAAGACAAATTTAGAGGGTTTCTCAAAAAATCTACGGCAAAGCAGACTCCAGTGGCTAAAAAATATAACCGAACATATAGCCGGTACATAAAACTGGTAAATTATTGAAGCCAAAACTGGAATGGCTGGAGATGCTGTCGGAATATTAGAAGATACCTGTAACTGCAGCGACATTTCCGGTAGCATCAGTATCAGGTACTGCTTCGAATACCCGAATGAATCTTACCAAAAGGCTAAATGAGCCAAAATCCAAAGCTGAAGTCACCATTTCAATCATGCTGTCTTTTCTGAAAAATGGGGAAAAAAAGATGGATTCTTGTTGATTCTCACAAACTAATTGCCGTTACCCCTACAAGCAACTACTGACCGGAGGGATTATGTCCTATGCAGCGATCAACCCTGGAGGAAAATAAAAGAATCGATCTCACAGTTGGGACAGATTAATTGTCTTGCCGAGTGCTGTTCAAGAAGCCAGAAATTATGTCAATAGTCTTTATCCAAAGTACCAAGAGCAACGGAAAAAGGGAAAAAAGCCAGAGAGTTTCAATGCAACGTATATTAAGACTGACCATAAACGAGAAGTCTGCGATAACAAAAAACCTCGCACACCACTCTCAAACCATTTGGAGGATCAACAATTAATGAAGTGACTACATAGTCAACAGTGCAGACAACAGTGACACGCTAGCTTGTGAACAACCAGGGTTCCACGGCTATCTCAAACCATGAGGTCGGACAACACAGCAAGGTCACAAAAGTTTAACTTCCAGTTTATACTTTACTCTTTATTGAAAGTTTCAGAATGAATAAGTAACGTAATTTGTTCGTTCACCCAAGAACTAGAGCCTGCAACGCTGCATCCTTGTCTGCCATTAATGCCATATTTCTCCAATGAGGATTCTTATTCAAGCTGTTGGTGCAGTGTGTCGCTCTTGACAGCTTTTGAAAGGGAGTTCAATTAGAAAAACAGGGAAGTGGAATTTACTACAATCCCTAAAAAAGCAGGTGATCTCAGTACAATGCGAGATAAGTTCTGTTTGTAAATTTGTTTACAATCTATTTTCTTTAGAGGCAAGCCGTAAAAGAAGAACATGTTTTTGCAAGACTTTTTTTCAAAGTTTTGACGAGCACGCAGAATGGAACTGTTATTCACGACGTTATTCACAACGGTTGCTTTTTGATGGAGTTAGTTGCTGGTAGTGATATTGTCAGCTTCGGTTGTCGTCTTTCTTTTAAACTGTTCTCATCAGAGGATGGAGATCAACTTGTTTGGCCTCGAAAAATTTCAGAGAATCTTTGAGTTCCTGTTTCTAAAGAAATAAGGGATCAATTTAGATGTGATCACGCATTTTTTCAAGCAACCTAACTCAATTCCTAGCTGAATTTTTCGAATTAAGATCAAAAGTTTTAGTCAAAGATAATAGCAGCTGATATCATTTTTAGGTGTTGTAAAACAGTACCCTACAACGCCTATCTTGGCCTATAAAGCAGCAAAGAAGGCATACAACCAGCACATTCGAAATAAAAGTTTTATTATCACAGCTGAAGATGAAAATGGAATGCCATTTTTGCCGGCGGCGACTGCCCAATTGAGTTTTAGAAAACAGTAATCTCAGTTGTGTTTATGATATGAGCAGTTTATTGTTTCTTGGGTCTACAATAGCTGTATGCGCTCAGATAAACTGCTTAGTGATATTGTTGCTTTCGTTGTTTTATTTTCTATATTGTGAGTGCAGATTTTCCTTGTTTTGTTAGTGTTATCTGGATTGTTTTACTTATAAAAAACTTTCAATTTTCAGCTTTTGGAAGCTTTAATTGCAGTTAAAATTGTTTTCATTGTTCTGAGAATATAACTTTACTTGGACCTTTTATATTAGGAAATTAGATTTTACAGCGAATTTTAAAACGCAATGGCAAGATCTAGCCGGAGAGGAATTAAAAAGTGAAACAATGAGATAAGTTAATTAAAAACGCATTTTTCTGACTGGCTCGTTTCCTCTGTTGTTCTCAAAGTTAAAACTGTTTTCGGTTGAAAATGGATTTTTGTGAAGATTTAGTCAACATTTATGCGTTTTATGCTCAAATTTGCTGCGAGTTTTTAAAACCCAACGTCAACTAATGAAGATGCTTGAAATAAGTGAATTCTCAATGTTTCTAAGTCGACTACATTCTGAACCAACCTTGAAGACAAATTTAGAGGGTTTCTCAAAAATCTACGACTCCAGTGGCTAAAAAATATAACCGAACATATAGCCGGTACATAAAACTGGTAAATTATTGAAGCCAAAACTGGAACCGCTGGAGAAGCTGTCGGAATATTAGAAGATATATCGACTTCAGCTTCTCTCAATAATGAAAACAGCTCGTCCGACAAAGAACTTAGTCTACAAAGAACTGTAGTAAGAATTGTGAACCATTCATGTTTGGTGAAAACGCGGGTTTTCCTAGGATGAGCTGTCCGTACGTAAAAAGTGAATTCGAGGATGCAGGATATCCGTCCAATCCAGCCTGACGAAGAAGTAACCGCTGATTATTGCGATTCGTTCATCAGCAGTATTGAAGAATGAAGTTTGCAGTATGGAATCTGAATTAACGATGTCTCCTGAGCAAATCAAGAACACAGCAGAAAGTTCGGTTGAATTTTTTCTCGACAACCATCAACAGGAATTAGAACAAATTGTCTCTGATATTAAAAGTGTTTCAGTCGTCACAGACAATACATTACTTCGTGACGTAGCAGCTGCCGATGGAACAATTAAACAAATCAGTGGATTGAAGGAAGCTCTTGATCAATAAATTACTGAAGAGCATCTCTATTGCTCCTCTGGAAATGAGTGAAAAGGATGTAAGCGGAAAAACGTTCCAAAACACAAAACCAAATCTATAGTGAAAAGTTGAAACTCATTTGTAGCTGACATCACTGACATCTATATTTCTTACGCACAGAGCAGCCTTGTGGAGGTTGTTATGCATAAGAATTCTACAGCTGGTATTGAAAGCGAAACTTCATGTTTGGTTTCCAATGACGACGACCGTTTTGTCACTGATGCCGGAATTTGTGCAATGTCAGCAATGATAGCGAAGAAATTGAAACAGCTCAGACAGCAATTGGCCTGCTCGGGAGACAGATTAAGCAGTGGTCCGGACTTCTTTGTTGACGTTTTCAAGAGAATCAGTATGTGATTGTTTTGATGTTACAGTTCAAAACTCTTTGCATTCACTTTTGAGCATTGTTAAAGACTACGGTTGTCCCGATTAAAAAACGGTTGTACCGGTTCTATACAATTTGATAAAACGTGAAATCATAATTAACCTCAACAAGCTTTTTCCCCACTCCCTATGCCGCAAAAAAACTGATTCCTGATCTAGCAAAGAGTTATAATCGAAGTCTAGAGTCTTTCAGCAATGATAAACCACTTTGCATCTGATTTTTTAACCTGCTACATGATATTATAAACCGAAACATTAAAAAGATCTTTCGATACAGTGACACACGAGACCCGACCAAACATATCAAAGTAAATCGATTGGTGAAAAAACAACAATATCAGAGTGCGATTGATTTTGAATACTGATGGCAATATCAATCGAAAATCTGTGAGCGAATCTGCATATATAGTCTAGTTTGCTCTCGTAGATTTAACTACTGTTTCTCGGTGTAAACTTGAAAATATTGGTCTAATTTGTTAATGGTATAGAATGGGCGAAGAGCCTTCATCTTCCATTTTTCAACATTACAAAAATCAATTTATTAAACTTTGCAACCGTCTCTTCAATTTTTCCGATGAACTATACAACCAGAAACATTTCTTTTTATTCCTGATCTCTTCAAAAATAATGTGTTACAAATGGGGCGTTTCAAATTTTATTACGACTGCACTTCATTCGAAATGAGAGGCAGACACCACTTTCGGTCGCTTTTTATCTTCTCAAAGAGTAAATAGAAATGACAGACCCTGATCATCACCCTAGGCACGAAGTCTTCTTTGAAAAATGAGATTTTGAAGACAGGAGAAAGAAAAATGGAAAAGATCGGGAAGTTAAAACGAATGGCGTTCAAGATTATCTTGAGATCTTCATGATGATATTCATTCAGATCTTCTCTTATCTCCGCCCGTTGACGCAATACAACAGCTGCTGAAATGAGTAGACAAGTATTTACTGGAATTTCTGTTTGAGTTGAGTGGTTATCTCGCTGAGAAAAAACTACCTCCAAAGGATTGAAACTACCCTCAGAGTTTAACCGCAGTGTTCGATCATATCATGAACTCAACCACTCCAATGCAAATGAGCTCAAACATACTTCCTTTATCTTGCACCAATAGTGTCTCGGCCAGTCCTAAATTGCGCCTCAGCTTTTCGTGACTTGTGTTAATTAATCGTTGCTGTGCGCTCTTTGTATGACTCGAACAAAAGTAATATTTTTGTGGAATGCTGATCGAAGCCTTTTGTAAAAATATTCATTTGAAATTTCCGGGTAGATCTTGTGAGTCTGTCTACTTTCCATTTTAAGCGATTTTATTTGGCAATGAACCTATTGGACCGCTTGGGACAACGTCAACATTTTGTTCGAATCAGAAACCATATACAAAATAAACTCTTAGTGCGAGTGTACCTCCGGAACAGAGAGATTTCTGCGTCAGAAGTAGCAGTGGATCTTTTGAATCCTTACATCCGCAATCTTGTTGGAAGTGAGAAGCGTATCAAAGACGAGCATGGCTTGCTGAGAACAAATTTTACCGAGGAATTATCACAACAAATTCCATCAGTCAGAATTTTTGCCGTTATCGTGGCGTTTTGTTACTGGACTCAAAGTGCTACGCCAAGGTTTCTGCAAAGAGTATTGTTGTCGTAGAAACAAAACAAAATGCAATCGGTCAAATTTCAGCTTTGTATGGTAATGGATCAATCAATTGCTTTGTTAAAGTTTAAGAAGTTGTAGAAGTCATAAATATTGACCCTGAGGGAACAAGCTTTTCGTTTTTTTTTTGAAAGTTTTGGACCATTAGATAACGCTGTTGGAGAGACCGAAAACACCATTCATTATCCTGTTGAGAGGATTTCATGTAAGTTTATGAACTTTCTTTTTGACCAGTTAAATCCAAATAAAATTTTGAAACATTTTGAGCATGATTGAAAGTTGTTAACCGTGTTTTCAAACTCTACGTCCTGCTTGAGTGCTATTCTGGTTGAGTGAAAAATAGGTCTCTATCAGGGGAATTATTTTTTTTCTTTGGTTTGTTGGGTTTTACACACGTAAATTTTGATATATTGCAATTCTCTTTTTATTGAAATTAGGTGTTTTGAAGCAGGTCAAGAAGCTCTTGGGATCAAACCAAAATCAACGTGCGAGTTTGCCAAAATAATTGCGTGGTTAAACCACAGAACTTTTTTATCGAGCTTACATAATAGAAGAAGCTAAGCTTCCATACAAGAGTTCACGAGATTTCTCAATTCTTTGTTTTTGAAAAGTGGTTTTCTCAGTCGGTGGAAGGAGTTGTTCAAATCATTTGAAACTTATGTAAGTGCCCTCCAAAACAGAAAAAAAATTTGATCCAGATGTTCTAGAAAAATGTTAGCAATTTTAAAGTAAAGTAGCGGAATAACTTTGCTGAATTTAGCGAAGTCCAAGCTAAAATATTTATTCAGCTGTCCAAATTCCAATAAAGTCAAGTAATGACTTTTGAGATTTCCCTTTATATAGTTTCTGGTTTTTCCTTTACATTTTTTATTCCGGGTTTTGAACTGGCGATTACAAAGTTGTGAACTTTGTCCATAGGAGATATGATATAACACGGTAAAAAAAACCGTCATGTAGAGTTTTTTCACAGAAACGAGACATGAAAAAAGACAAAGGTTTAAAGGAATTTCTGCAATAGCTTGCATATGAAATAGTTATGTCTTCGTACGGCGATTTTTCCGTGAAAATAATTTTGAAATGGGGTATTGTTGATTGGTTAAGAGAGTCGGTCAAATCAAACTAAACTCGGAATGGAGAATCCATCGTGTAGGTAAATTGTATGACAAGAGGAAGTTTTGCTATAGATTGCTTTTAGAAAATTAAGTTTTTGATTCGGAAGTTAGCGATTTTTCCAAAAATTTTGAACTAGATTTTTTTTGGGTTATGCAGTTGTCCAAATCAAAACAAACTCGGCATAGAGTGTCAATTGTGTAGGTAGAGTGTTGCACGAAATGAATTTTTGCTACAGCTTGCATTTGAAAAAGTTTCGGATTATTCCCAATAGGTATTTTTGATTTTTTTAATTTTTGATTGGGTTATAGAGTTGACCAAATCAAATCAAACTGGGCATGGAGTGTACCTGTGTAGATAGAGTGTACGACAAAAAGAATTTTTGCAATAGCGTTTTTGCATTAGCAATTTTTGCATTCGCAACTTTTGTGTTATAAAAATGTCTAAATCAAACCAAACGAGGCAAGAAGTGTCTCTTTCGTATGTAGGATAGTAGTGAAAAACAATTGGTATAGCTTGCGTAAGAAAAAAGTCAGGTTTTCATACGGAAGTTCCCGATTTTTCTGAATAAAGAATTTTAAAAGATAATAGTGTTAACTAGCTTATAGAGTTGCCAAAACACAACCAAACTTGGAATGGAATGTCCCCTGTGTAGATAGATTGTAGGACCAAAATAATTTTTGCTATAGCCTGTATATGAAAAAAGTGAGGCTCTCATACGGAAATTTGCGATTATTTACAATAAAAAAATTTAATTATAGTTTATTTTGACTAGGTCCAAGAGTTGTCCAAATCGAACCAAGCATAGTATGGAGTTTCAAATGTGCACCCAGAGTGTAAAACAAAAAAAAATATTATAGCTTGCCTAGTAAGAAATTTAAAATTTTATACGTTTTTGTACGGAAAATTGTGAAATTCGTAAATGACGAATGCAGAAATTGGGCTCCTTCTCCGGGTCAAAAAATTGTCTAGATTGGACCAAATTCTGCATTGAGTATTTACTGTATAAGTGGGGTGTAGGGCAAAAAGAATTTTTGCTACAGCTTGCATATGAAAAAAGTTTGGGATTATTTCCAATAGATTTCTTTGAAATATATTTTTTTATTGGTTTATAGAGTTGACAAAATCAAATCAAATTGTGTGTGGAGTGTCCCTGTGTAAATAGAGTGTAAAACAAAAAGAACTTTTGTTATAGCTTGCATATGAAAAAGGTTAGGTATTCATACGGAAAAGGGCGGTTTTTCTGAATAACAAATTTTAAAATAAAATTTTTTGTGTTATAAAAATGTCTAAATCAAACCAAACTCGGCATGAAGTGTCTCTTTCGCATGTAAGACAGTAGTGAAAAAATTTGATATAGCTTGCGTAAGAAAAAAGTCAGGTTTTCATACGGAGGTTCCCGATTTTTCCGAATAAATAATTTTAAAAGATAGTTGAGTTGATTAGCTTATAGAGTTGTCCAAATCCAACCAAACTTGAAATGGAGTGTGCCCTGTGTAGATAGATTGTAGGACCAAAAAAATGTTTGCTAACGCTTGTATATGAAAAAAGTGAGGTTCTCATACGGAAATTTGTGATTATTTAGAATGACAAAACTAAACTATAGTTAATTTTGACTAGGTCAAAGAGTTGTCCAAATCGAACCAGACACAGTATGGAGTTTCAAATGTGCACCCAGAGTGTAAAACAAAAAAAATTGTTATAGCATGCCTAGCAAGAAAACTAGACTTTCATAATTTTGTGAAAAGCGAATTCAAAAAACAGACTTTATTATCGCGTCAAAAAGTTGTTCACGTTAAAAGAAACTTGGCATGGAGTATCCCATGTGTAGGTGGAGTGTTGGACAAAAAACTGCCACAGCTTGCCTAGGAACAAAGTTAGGTTTTCATACGGAACTTTGTGAACTTCGCAAATGACGAATACAAAAATTGGGCTCTTTCTCTGGGTGGAAAAATTGTCGAGATTGGACCAAACTCTGTATTGAGTATCTACTGTGTAAGTGGGGCGTAGGACAAGAAACTTTTCGCTGTAGCAGTCAGGTTTCATACAGTAATTTGCGAATTTTGCGTATGGCAAACTCAAAAACTAGGCCCTTTTTGGGTCAAAAAATTGTTCAGATTGAGCCAAACTCAGTATGGATCATCCCCTGTGTAGGTGAAGTGTAGGACAAGGGCAATTTTTGCTACAGCTGGCTTCGAAACAAAGATAGGTTTTGATACGGAACATTGCGAACAATGAGTTTAAAAAAAGGTTTTTTTCTTTCGGTCACAAGGTTGTCCAGATTGATACGAAATCGGTCTGGGGTATCCCCTATGTAGGTAGAGTGTAGGACAAGAGGAATATTAGCTATCGTTTGACCAGGACCAAAGTTAGCAGCAATACCGTTGTTGGTTAGAAGCTCAATGGGAAAATTGATCAAAATTTGCGGTTTTTGTTTTGATCTCTTAACTAATGAAACAAAATAGGTAAAAATGCTCAATAGTAATAAAAACTGTTGCTGAGAGATATTGTCTACAGTGAGGTGTGTGATGGTGCCTCGTTTGACAAAAAATCGGCTCAAGCGCTGATTCAGGTAAAATTTTAGCCGGGATTTGATGGAAGACACGGTGAATTTTTGTAAAATTTCACCGCGTATCTCTTACATCTTTTTGCGGCGAATACGTTGGATTGATTTGAATTATTTTTTTCATCGCATTCTCGATGGCGGCGAAGTTTTTTTTCCCCACCGCCTAAGGCGATGAACAATTTTTTTTTCACCGCGTTCTCTGTAGCGGTGAATTATTTTTTTACGCGATGAAAAAATACCGTTGTTGGTTAGAAGCTCAATTTGAAAATTGATCAAAATTTGCGGTTTTTGTTTTGAACTCTTAACTAATGAAACAAAATAGGTAAAAATGCTCAATAGTAATAAAAATTGTTGCTGAGAGATTTTGTCTACAGTGAGGTGTGTGATGGTGCCTCGTTTGACAAAATATCGGCTCAAGCGCTGATTCAGGTAAAATTTTGGCCGGGAATTGATGGAAGACACGGTGAATTAAAACTTTTTAAACAAAAAGGGGGCATAAGCACACCCCAGGACTAATATCTAAGATTACCACATCACCCCAGAGGAAGAGTTTTAATTGCATACGAGCCAACCAATGACGAGTTCTTTTTTTCAAGAGTTTTCAGACGTCATCCGACCAAGAAGGCCTGACATTTTTTTGGTTCCAAACGTCATCAGGAGAAGTTCGCCCGAGGTTTCAGACGTCGTCTCTGAAGTCCCATTCCCGGTTAGACCTGTCCAAAAAAATGCAGATTTTTCTCGACAAAAATTCTCAAAACAAAAAATTTGTGCCCCAAAACACTTTTTGGGTTTTTTAGGATAACAATTGGCAATCACAGGTTTGTTCACATTGAAACAAAATTGGCATGAGGTATCCTCTGTGTAGGTGGAGTGCTGAACAGAAAAACTGCCACAGCTTGCCTCGGAACAAAGCTACGTTTTTGTACGGAAATTTGTGAAATTTGTAAATGACAAATGCAGAAATTGGGCTCCTTCTCCGGGTCAAAAAATTGTCTAGATTGGACCAAACTCTGTATTGAGTATTTATTTTATAAGTGGGGTGTAGGGCAAAAGGAATTTTTGCTACAGCTTGCATATGAAAAAAGTTTGAGATTATTCCCAATAGGTTTTTTTTGGTTTATATTTTTTGATTGGTTTATAGAGTTGACAAAATCAAATCAAACTGGACATGGAGTGACCCTGGGTAGATAGAGTGTACGACAAAAAGAATTTTTGTTATCGCTTGCATATGAAAAAGGTTAGGTATTCATACGGAAAAGGGCGGTTTTTCTGAATAACAAATTTTAAAATAAAGTTTTTTGTGTTACAAAAATGTCTAAATCAAACCAAACTCGGCATGAAGTGTCTCCTGCGCATGTAAGACAGTTGTGAAAAAATTTGCTATAGCTTGCGTAAGAAAAAAGTCAGGTTTTCATACGGAAGTTCCCGATTTTTCCGAATAAATAATTTTAAAAGATAGTTGAGTTGATTAGCTTATAGAGTTGTCCAAATCCAAACAAACCTGAAATGGAGTGTGCCCTGTGTAGATAGATTGTAGGACCAAAAAAATGTTTGTAACGCTTGTATATGAAAAAAGTGAGGTTCTCATACGGAAATTTGTGATTATTTAGAATGACAAAACTAAACTATAGTTAATTTTGACTAGGTCAAAGAGTTGTCCAAATCGAACCAGACACAGTATGGAGTTTCAAATGTGCACCCAGAGTGTAAAACAAAAAAAAAATTGTTATAGCATGCCTAGCAAGAAAATTAGACTTTCATAGTTTTGCGAAAAACGAATTTAAAAAACAGATTTTTTATCGTGTCAAAAAGTTGTTCAAGTTAAAAAAAAGTCGGCATGGAGCATCCCATGTGTAGGTGGTGTGTTGGACAAAAAACTGACACAGCTTGCCTAGGAACAAATTAGGTTTTCGTACGGAACTTTGTGAACATCGCAAATGACGAATACAAAAATTGGGCTCTTTCTCTGGGTGGAAAAAATTGTCAAGGTTGGACCAAACTCTGTATTGAGTTTCTACTGTGTAAGTGGGGTGTAGGACAAAAAAAAACTTTTCGCTGTAGCCTGTCTAGGAACAAAGTCAGGTTTCATACAGTAATTTGCGAATTTTGCGTATGACAAATTTAAAAAATAGGACCTTATTGGGTCAAAAAATTGTTCAGATTGAGCCAAACTCAGTATGGATCATCCCCTGTGTAGTTGAAGTGTAGGACAAGGGCAATTTTTGCTTCAGCTGGCTTCGAAACAAAGATAAGTTTTGATACGGAACATTGCGAACAATGAGTTTAAAAAATAGGTCTTTTTCTTCCGGTCACAAGGTTGTCCAGATTGATACAAAAACGGTCTGGAGTATCCCCGGTGTAGGTAGAGTGTAGGACATGAGGAAATTTAGCTATCGTTTGACTTGGAACAAAGTTAGCAGCAATACCGTTGTTGGTTAGAAGCTCAATTTGAAAATTGATCAAAATTTGCGGTTTTTGTTTTGAACTCTTAACTAATGAAACAAAATGGGTAAAAATGCTCAATAGTAATAAAAACTGCTGCTGAGAGATATTGTCTACGGTGAGGTGTGTGATGGTGCCTCGTTTGACAAAAAATCGGCTCAAGCGCTGATTCAGGTAAAGTTTTAGCCGGGAATTGATGGAAGACACGGTGAATTTTTGTAAAATTTCGCCGCGTATCTCTTACATCTTTTTGCGGTGAATGCGTTGTATTGCGTTGAATTATTTTTTTTCATCGCGTTCTCGATGGCGGCGAAGTTTTTCCCCACCGCTTAAGGCGATGAACATTTTTTTTCACCGCGTTCTCTGTAGCGGTGAATTATTTTTTTTCACCGGAGAAAAATATTGTTCGTCGCATCAAGCGGTGAAAAAATATCATTCACCGCTATCGAGAACGCTGTGAAAACAAATAATTCTCCGCAAAAAGATGTGAGAATTACGCGGTGAATTTTTTATTCACCGCACCTCACCGAATTTCATACGAAATTTCATCAACTCATCTTGATCCGGACTTGATCTTTTGACGTGCTCTGATAAAAAAAAAGAATTGACTAGAAAAACGTTTTAAAACATAATTTTGGCGACCATCCACTTTGATAAAACGGACATAAAACCTTCTGAAAAAATTCAGTTTTTTTCAAACAAAGAGGGGGCATGAGCACACCCCAGGACTAATATTTAAGATTACGACGTCACCCCAGAGGAAGAGTTTTAATTGCATACGAGCCAACCAATGACGAGTTCTTTTTTTTTCAAGAGTTTTCAGACGTCATCCGACCAAGAAGGCCTGACATTTTGTTGGTTCCAGACGTCATCCGGAGACGTTTGCCCGAGGTTTCAGACGTCGTCTCTGAAGTCCCATTCCCGGTTATACCTGTCTAAAAAATGCAGATTTTTCTCGACAAAAAATCTCAAAACAAAAAAATTGTGCCCCAAAACACTTTTTTTGGTTTTTTAGGATAACAATTGGCAATCACAGGTTTGTTCACAATGAAACAAAATTGGCATGAGGTATCCTCTGTGTAGATGGAGTGCTGAACAGAAAAACTGCCACAGCTTGCCTCGGAACAAAGCTACGTTTTTGTACGGAAATTTGTGAAATTTGTAAATGACAAATGCAGAAATTGGGCTCCTTCTCCGGGTCAAAAAGTTGTCTAGATTGGACCAAACTCTGTATTGAGTATTTATTTTATAAGTGGGGTGTAGGGCAAAAGGAATTTTTGCTACAGCTTGCATATGAAAAAAGTTTGAGATTATTCCCAATAGATTTTTTTTTGGTTTATATTTTTTGATTGGTTTATAGAGTTGACAAAATCAAATCAAACTGGACATGGAGTGTCCCTGAGTAGATAGAGTGTATGACAAAAAGAATTTTTGTTATCGCTTGCATATGAAAAAGGTTAGGTATTCATACGGAAAAGGGCGGTTTTTCTGAATAACAAATTTTAAAATAAAGTTTTTTGTGTTATAAAAATGTCTAAATCAAACTAAACTCGGCATGAAGTGTCTCTTGCCCATGTAAGACAGTTGTGAAAAAATTTGCTATAGCTTGCGTAAGAAATAAGTCAGGTTTTCATACGGAAGTTCCCGATTTTTCCGAATAAATAATTTTAAAAGATAGTTGAATTGATTAGCTTATAGAGTTGTCCAAATCCAACCAAACTTGAAATGGAGTGTGCCCTGTGTAGATAGATTGTAGGACCAAAAAAATGTTTGTAACGCTTGTATATGAAAAAAGTGAGGTTCTCATACGGAAATTTGTGATTATTTAGAATAACAAAACTAAACTATAGTTAATTTTGACAAGGTCAAAGAGTTGTCCAAATCGAACCAGACACAGTATGGAGTTTCAAATGTGCACCCAGAGTGTAAAACAAAAAAAATTGTTATAGCATGCCTATCAAGAAAATTAGACTTTCATAATTTTGCGAAAAACGAATTTAAAAAACAGATTTTTTATCGTGTCAAAAAGTTGTTCAAGTTAAAAAAAACTCGGCATGGAGTATCCCATGTGTAGGTGGTGTGTTGGACAAAAAACTGACACAGCTTGCCTAGGAACAAATTAGGTTTTCGTACGGAACTTTGTGAACATCGCAAATGACGAATACAAAAATTGGGCTCTTTCTCTGGGTGGAAAAAATTGTCAAGGTTGGACCAAACTCTGTATTGAGTTTCTACTGTGTAAGTGGGGTGTAGGACAAAAAAAAACTTTTCGCTGTAGCCTGTCTAGGAACAAAGTCAGCTTTCATACAGTAATTTGCGAATTTTGCGTATGACAAATTTAAAAATTAGGACCTTTTCGGGGTCAAAAAATTGTTCAGATTGAGCCAAACTCAGTATGGATCATCCCCTGTGTAGTTGAAGTGTAGGACAAGGGCAATTTTTGCTTCAGCTGGCTTCGAAACAAAGATAAGTTTTGATACGGAACATTGCGAACAATGAGTTTAAAAAATAGGTCTTTTTCTTCCAGCCACAAGGTTGTCCAGATTGATACAAAAACGGTCTGGAGTATCCCCTGTGTAGGTAGAGTGCAGGACATGAGGAAATTTAGCTATCGTTTGACTTGGAACAAAGTTAGCAGCAATACCGTTGTTGGTTAGAAGCTCAAATTGAAAATTGATCAAAATTTGCGGTTTTTGTTTTGAACTCTTAACTAATGAAACAAAATGGGTAAAAATGCTCAATAGTAATAAAAACTGTTGCTGAGAGATATTGTCTACAGTGAGGTGTGTGATGGTGCCTCGTTTGACAAAAAATCGGCTCAAGCGCTGATTCAGGTAAAGTGTTAGCCGGGAATTGATGGAAGACACGGTGAATTTTTGTAAAATTTCACCGCGTATCTCTTACATCTTTTTGCGGTGAATGCGTTGTATTGCGTTGAATTATTTTTTTCATCGCGTTCTCGATGGCGGCGAAGTTTTTTCCCCACCGCTTAAGGCGATGAACATTTTTTTCACCGCGTTCTCTGTAGCGGTGAATTATTTTTTTTCACCGGAGAAAAATATTGTTCGTTGCATGTGGCGGTGAAAAAATATCATTCACCGCTATCGAGAACGCTGTGAAAACAAATAATTCTCCGCAAAAATATGTGAGAATTACGCGGTGAATTTTTTATTCACCGCACCTCACCGAATTTCATACGAAATTTCATCACCTAATCTTGATCCGGACTTGATCTTTTGGTTCAAAAATCCTGTTGCCAATGTTATTGCAATCTTCAAGAATTTGATGATTCAGAAGAAACGCCAATATTGCAACAAAAACTCGGACTCTTTTGTGCAGCTACTTGAAACTTAGACGTGCTCTGATGAAAAAAAAGAATTGACTAGAAAAATGTTTTAAAACATAATTTTGGCGACCATCCGCTTTGATAAAACGGACATAAAACCTTCTGAAAAAATTCAGTTTTTTTTAAACAAAGAGGGGGCATGAGCACACCCCAGGACTAATATCTAAGATTACGACGTCACCCCAGAGGAAGAGTTTTAATTGCATACGAGCCAACCAATGACGAGTTCTTTTTTTTCAAGAGTTTTCAGACGTCATCCGACCAAGAAGGCCTGACATTTTTTTGGTTCCAGACGTCATCCGGAGACGTTTGCCCGAGGTTTCAGACGTCGTCTCTGAAGGCCCATTCCCGGTTACACCTCTCTAAAAAAATGCAGATTTTTCTCGACAAAAAATCTCAAAACAAAAAAATTGTGCCCCAAAACACTTTTTGGGTTATTTAGGATAACAATTGGCAATCACATGTTTAGTAATCACAAAGTTCAGTAAAAAGAAGGCATTAAAACGCACACATAACGAAAAAAATTAAAAAACGTTTTCTGAATTTAAATAATGAGAAAACTTTTTCCGACTTTCGACACAAAAATTAATCGACTTACAAATCGGACGCTCTAATTAAGCTCGTCCAATTGTAACAAAAAATGCATCCAATTATCCCCACCTTTTCCTCACAACTGGTTCTCGAAAAACAGAAAAACGCAAAGCTACGTTTTCTAAATTGATAAATTCGAAAAGCGTTTTCCGACTTTCGAAAGAAAAAATTTAATGAATTGCAAATCTGAACCTCTAATTAAGCCTGTACAGTTGTAAAAAAACGCAATCAATTATTTCCACGACTTTGTCACAACTAGTTTTCGAGAAGCAGAAAAACGCAAAAAACGTTTTCTAAATTAATAAATTCAAAAAAACGTTTTCTGAATTTCGACACAGAAAAATTTATGGTCTCGCAAAATTGACCATCTAACTGGGTTTGTCTCGTTGTAAAAAAAATGATTCAATTTGTTTCTACATTTTAGTTATAACGACATTTTGAAAAGCAGAAAAACGCCAAAATAATTTTTTTAAGTTAGTACTTTCAAAAAATGTTTCTGATTTTTGAATTTTCTGTTGGACTTCCCGACTTTATATCAATTTATCCATTCAGTTCCCTTGAAAAACGCACATTATGCGGCAGTAAAAACTATTTCGCGAAATTTATTTTTTTTCTTGCCTTTACAGCAAAAAATTCCAAGAAACTTTGAAACGTTTCCCTTTGAAAAAAGGCTTCCCGGAATTACAAAAACTTGCAAATTGTCTCAATACTTTGCCCAATTGAAAAAAAACTCACAAGAATGTTTCGTGAAAATAGCAGAACAGTGTCTGAAAAAAACAGAAATTGCAAAAGTTCCTAGAAAAGTAAAAGAAATGAATGAAAACAGTTTTTAATTGTTCTCATTGAAAACACAGCCAGACACAAATCTGACATTTCATCTAAAAAAAACGCTTCCACGAAGCAGAGTAAACATCTGTTTTAAACAATAGTTGCAGCAAAAACAAGAGAATTTCCAAGAGCAGTTTTTGAACAAAAACACATAAAACAAGAGGAAAAGGTCTGTTTTGCCAATAAACAATAGAAAGAGAAAACGTTCACAACTCCCCGTAAATTATTCGCTATCTTGAGTTGTTTTAAACGCTGTCAAAACATAACTCTTTTTTTTTAATTATATCCGCGGTGTCAGAAGTTGTCGAAAGAAGTCCCTTTTCTTTTTTTTGTCTCAGTAGTCACCAATTGACGAGAAGTGTGTTCTTTTGGGTCTCAGTAGTCACCAAAGTGAAGATGAGCAAATCATAGGTAGCAGACGTTACCAAACTGAAGAAAAACAAACAGAAGCAATTTGATGGTAGCAGTCTTCAACTTCAAAAAAATTGTAAAGAATTCGACAGTTTTGGAAAAAAGATTCAAACTAGCGCCAGCTCTTAAACAACCAGTCTTCTCTGCGTGTCTGTAGCTCACGTTGCCTAGTCGCACCCTAATTTGAATTCCCATTTTTTGTTTCCACAGACGTAGCAAATTAGACTTAATTTTCCTTGTTCTTTTTTGTTTTTGTTCGTTCTTAAGACTTAACGAGAAAGAAAGAGACCCACTTAATTTTAATTGTTTCGGTACGTTTATTGCGATTAAAAATCAGTTATTGTTTGTACAATAACGATTCAGAAACCATATATGTAATAATAAAACAAAACTCAAAAAACAATTTAAAGCAATTATTTGGTCTTGTTCAAAAAATCAATTCAAAAAATCAACCGCAAATTTTTAGCTAGATTTAGCATCACAGAAAACCTCATTTAGGACTCTTATTTTTGTGAAAAGTTGCCTCGTTTTTTTGAACGAAAGTAGCTAGGCTGATTAGCCTACATAAACATAAGAGATTTTTTATTTCCAAAAAAGTCGTCGCTCCGTTAAGCTCCAGCCGTTTTTTAACTTTACTTTACATAAGACAGAACATTTACAAGTCGCCTGCAACCTTTTCATCAAGACGACAAAAGAAAACAGCCACAAGTTAGAATACGCGCTGAACAAGTTCAAAAGGACTGAACATGAAAAATCAGCTTTATCTCCTACAGACTTCCGTTGAGCAGAGAAAAAACTTCCGCACTCTTTGTTTATTGATCAACAAAATCAAGGAAAGCGTTGAAGAGCTGAAGACAAACATCGATGGAATCATGATGGAAAAAGTATGCTCTAGTAGCATAAACTCAGAAATGAAACGAAAATCGAAATTAATCTCTCATCTTGAGAAGCTGGAATTACAATTCAACAGTCTCGACGATTATGGTCAATTGAGCCAATCGTCAACTCGAGTACAAAATGACATTAGCTGCGTCCTATAGACATCACGAACACAACTCAATTCGCAGCAATTGACACTGGTTTCCCAAAATTCAGAGCATAAAAACATGACAGTAAAGAACCTTAGCAGCGTTGTCTCCCCTCCAGTGCCTCCAAGATCTTCGAAACCACCGGAAATTTTGCGCCGGATAATAGAGAATTGGTTGAAGAGACCGTAATTTTAAGACGGTTTCAATCAATGTCTTTGTTATGAGCCTCAACACCAGCATCAGCTCTGTTAGTTATCCAGAGCAAACAATCAAGACAGATTTGTTTTGAGTAATCCTCAATCCCCAGAACACAATGTTGTTCTCAGAGAACAAGAGAACACTTTCAACTAGTTCGCTTCAATTCAACAACCCTCCAATCAATTGAATCAAACTGCAGTCTTATTTCCTGTTGCATCTATTGATAACCAGCCGGAACTAATTCACCCATCAATTGGAGAAATGAACTAGTTCTCTAGTTCAAAGTTGATCACATTGCCCAATATTCCAACGAATCAAACAGCAAGTGCCACAGTTAAACGAAAAAAAAGTTTTCTGTTCATTTAAATAACAAAAGAAAAGATCAAAGCTTACAACGTCTTGCGTTTGATTTACAAAACTCATTTCAAGATAACTGCTCAGTTAACAAAACCAATACATACCAAACGTCAAGTTCATGCAATTTAAATGAGCAAATGCTTCAGCGTCAATTTCACTCAAAAAAAAAGATCAAATTGAGTGACAAATGAAACCACGCCAAATCCATATTGTTACAAAAACGTTCGTCACAATCCCCTGCAATTTAACAACAATCGAAGTTCAACTGCACAAACGGTTTCAAAAACTCAATTTGCAGCTGTTCAAATAAGTGAAAGACAGAACAGCGGGAAATTGGCGTCAGCAATATCCTTACCCATATTAGCGCAAACAAGCATTTCTCAACAATTTCAGAATCCACATTACCCAACTGGAGTTCATTTTAGCAATGGAAATCAAGGGCAAGAACCAAACGATGGAATTTTTCCCCTCCAATACAACACTCAACAGCCAAGGTACCAAACATGTTTGCTGTACATCAACACGGTCACCTTATTTACCCTTTACTCCGGAAAATCCATTTACAAACTACCAAACAGCCATCCATCCCCCATTGCTCTACATTTTAGCCAACCAAACGTTTCGGGAAACTCTAAACAAGTTCCGAATTGGTCTTTTCCGGGAAAGCAAATATTTCAGCCACGAACTGAAATACAAACAGAAACAATCCCGTTTGAAGTATCACTGCTGTTATAGTGGTTCCCATTTTGTAATCAGCCCAAGTGAGCCAGTTGAGCCCAGGTGTAAATTGAAAACAATTTTAATTTACAAATTACAAACAAAAAGTCCATTAAACTTCCACCAATAACAGTATCAAATTTCAATGGAAACCCACTGAAATACCATTAGTGGATAAACAATTTTTCTACCTAGTCCAAAATAATACTAGCCTTACGGATACACACCGTATAACATACTAGTAGTCACCAAAGTGAAGATGAGCAAATCATAGGTAGCAGACGTTACCAAACTGAAGAAAAACAAACAGAAGCAATTTGATGGTAGCAGTCTTCAACTTCAAAAAAATTGTAAAGAATTCGACAGTTTTGGAAAAAAGATTCAAACTAGCGCCAGCTCTTAAACAACCAGTCTTCTCTGCGTGTCTGTAGCTCACGTTGCCTAGTCGCACCCTAATTTGAATTCCCATTTTTTGTTTCCACAGACGTAGCAAATTAGACTTAATTTTCCTTGTTCTTTTTTGTTTTTGTTCGTTCTTAAGACTTAACGAGAAAGAAAGAGACCCACTTAATTTTAATTGTTTCGGTACGTTTATTGCGATTAAAAATCAGTTATTGTTTGTACAATAACGATTCAGAAACCATATATGTAATAATAAAACAAAACTCAAAAAACAATTTAAAGCAATTATTTGGTCTTGTTCAAAAAATCAATTCAAAAAATCAACCGCAAATTTTTAGCTAGATTTAGCATCACAGAAAACCTCATTTAGGACTCTTATTTTTGTGAAAAGTTGCCTCGTTTTTTTGAACGAAAGTAGCTAGGCTGATTAGCCTACATAAACATAAGAGATTTTTTATTTCCAAAAAGGTCGTCGCTCCGTTAAGCTCCAGCCAATTTTTTAACTTTACTTTACATAAGACAGAACATTTACAAGTCGCCTGCAACCTTTTCATCAAGACGACAAAAGAAAACAGCCACAAGTTAGAATACGCGCTGAACAAGTTCAAAAGGACTGAACATGAAAAATCAGCTTTATCTCCTACAGACTTCCGTTGAGCAGAGAAAAAACTTCCGCACTCTTTGTTTATTGATCAACAAAATCAAGGAAAGCGTTGAAGAGCTGAAGACAAACATCGATGGAATCATGATGGAAAAAGTATGCTCTAGTAGCATAAACTCAGAAATGAAACGAAAATCGAAATTAATCTCTCATCTTGAGAAGCTGGAATTACAATTCAACAGTCTCGACGATTATGGTCAATTGAGCCAATCGTCAACTCGAGTACAAAATGACATTAGCTGCGTCCTATAGACATCACGAACACAACTCAATTCGCAGCAATTGACACTGGTTTCCCAAAATTCAGAGCATAAAAACATGACAGTAAAGAACCTTACCAGCGTTGTCTCCCCTCCAGTGCCTCCAAGATCTTCGAAACCACCGGAAATTTTGCGCCGGATAATAGAGAATTGGTTGAAGAGACCGTAATTTTAAGACGGTTTCAATCAATGTCTTTGTTATGAGCCTCAACACCAATACAACCTCCAAGCCTCCAATACAACACTCAACAGCCAAGGTACCAAACTTGTTTGCTGTACATCATCACAGTCACCTAATTTACCCTTTACTCCGGAAAATCCATTTACAAATTACCAAACAGCCATCCATCCCCCATTGCTCTACATTTTAGCCAACCAAACGTTTCGGGAAACTCTAAACAAGTTCCGAATTGGTCTTTTCCGGGAAAGCAAATATTTCAGCCACGAACTGAATTACAAACAGAAACAGTCCCGTTTGAAGTATCACTGCTGTTATAGTGGTTCCCATTTTGTAATCAGCCCAAGTGAGCCAGGTGAGCCCAGGTGTAAATTGAAAACAATTTTAATTTACAAATTACAAACAAAAAGTCCATTAAACTTCCACCAATAACAGTATCCAATTTCAATGGAAACCCACTGAAATACCATTAGTGGATAAACAATTTTTCTACCTAGTCCAAAATAATACTAGCCTTACGGATACACACCGTACAACATACTTACAGAACTCGGTCGTAGGAAAAGCCAAGGAAATAATTCAAGCTGACTCGTGTGACCCAGCTAACTACGCGGTTACTTTGAAAGAGCTTATGGATCTTTTTGAAGATCCCAGCGTTTTTCTGAACACTTTCATCAATCGGCTGGAAGCCTGGCATCCGAACAATGATTACAACAAACAGAATTTTGTATCTTTTGCTTCTTTTCTCAAACGGTTAGTACAAGTTGTTGAATAAATAGGCTTCAAAGCTGACTTGCAAAATTCAACATTGATGAAAAATTTGACTGGTTCTTGTTGTTAGTCGGGAAGTTTCACTGCTGTTTTAGTGGTTGTCATTTTGTAATCAGCCCAGGTCAGCCTCATCAGTGATTTTTTTTGGAAAAAATTTGAAAAAACATTAAATTTCAAAGTTTTAAAATTGCGTGAAGTGCTTTTTGCACTGGGTTTCAGGTCTCAAAGACGATTTTTTGTTGACTTCATCTTATCTGGTGAGCCTCTTCATCGAAAAAAAACTTTAAAAAATTTTGGAAAAATTGAAAAAGTTTTGAATTATAAAAATTGCGTGAAATGCATTTTGCGCTGGTTTTCAGGACTCAAAGACGATTTTGTGTAGACTTCATTTTACCTGGTGAGCCTCGTCATCAAAAAAATTTTGGGAAAAAGTTTGGGAAAATACGAAAATTTTGAAGTGTTAAAATTGTTTGAAATACATTTTGCACCGGGTTTCAAGTCTTAAAGTGGACATCATTTTACATGGTATTAAAAATATATCAAAAGATTAATCAACATTGTCATCAATCAAGGCTCATCAACTAGTCGAAAACAAATTGTTGAGTGTATATGGTATTCTTTAAGTCAAATCCTCTTTTAACCCCTTATTTGATCATGCATGAGAACAAAATATAGTAATAGGCAAGGAAGTGAGTGGTTGCTGCTGTGCCTGTGCTGTTGGTAGAACTGTCTGTGTCACCAATCTATTTTTAGAATTATATGTATACTATGACTAACTACTAAAGTCACTGCCGAAGGTCATTTTACACGAGTAGTCGTCGTATTCGATTGTGATTGGGAGACAGATCGTTCGAGAGTGTCAATGAAGTATTTTTGAGTAATTTTACATGTTCAACTGTCTGCATTGGGTGGTTTTGTTATTACAGTTTAACACGGTACTTGTATAGCAATAGGGCAAAGTTATAAGAATTTGTTTGAGTTTCAGAGTTTGATTTGTAAACAAAGTATGTCAGAGATTGACGATTGTTCCTTCTTTGTCTCTTCTCAGAAAGACGTTTTGTAGCTGTTTGTGTGAACACTTGTTACTCTACTTAAACAATACAGAGATATTAAGGAAGTAAATCATCTTTTTATGTCTTGCGCTTTACCTAACAGATATAATTTATTTGGACAAAAACTTGAGTACTACCGGGAAAACATATTGAATATATCATCTTGAAACTTTTCTCAGAAGATACTTTTAACAATCAAATGAGAGAAAACTAGAGAGAAACCAACAAACAATCAAGACATTAAAAAATCAACAGACAATATTTTATTGCAATATTAGTAGTTTATTGAGGTTGAGCAAATGCAACTCACAAGATTATAACTGTTTGAGATATTAAGAGACTCAATTAGAGTTTACGTTTTTTGGAGCAAGATATGAGCTGACAGGCAGTGTCTCAAGACCGTTGGTTGCCACAAGCCTACTGCATTCGGGTGTTTTGATTACACTTGCTGTAATTACTGTACAGGTTATCGAGTTTTTTAAGTTGATCGTTGAATCTGGACTTTCAATAAAAGCAGGGATTTTCCAAAAGTTTTCAATGAGTTCCAATTTCTGCCAAAACTCTTCCTGATTGTCGTAGATAGGTATTTCTTGAACATCGTAATCACAGAAAATTTTTCTAATGTCATCTCTCAGAACGCGAGTATGTCATCTCTCAAATATAAACTTACGAGTATAACATGCTACAAATTCCAGAGTATATTGAGCTCCCTTAAGTGAAGCTTTTTCAAATCTAACAGATTGAATGAAATCGAAAGTAACAACAGGCAATGCTATGTGTTTCACAGTTTTCCATTCTTTACATTGATACTCTTGCTGAACGATCACAATATTTTCTTTTCTTAAAGTCTCGTACGCAATTGTTCGACTACTGGTAGAAGATTTTTTTTAGTATGATTGCAATGGGAAACATTGTAAGAAGTCAGTGATAACTCCTTCTGTTTGCACACGTGTAAATGGACTTGAATAACTTGTTGAAGACTGGAAAATATACCAAAAAAATGTTAAAGGACTTTTAAAAGAATACGGAATAAAAATTGAGTTAATTACTGGTGATGTAATCTGAACAGTTTTTATTAACAAGAATTATCAAAGAGCAAAAAATATCAATATAATTGTCAGCAAATGAGACAGAATATGAATAGTTTATATATAAAGTATTGAAAGAATCTGGTTTGAGCGAAAAATCGAATACAAATGCCTACTGCCAAAAAGTTTATGATCTACAGAGATTAATGCACATGGTCAAGGGTATAATTTCTTCAATGTCTGCAGTTTTAAGCAACATGTGCTCTCCTTATCTAAAATAAACACAGATTTGAAACTATTAGAGTATTCTCCAAAAACTCTTATCTTTCCGCAAAGCTATTTTTAGAATCAATATAGAACCTTTTAATTTGGTTGTTATTGTTGCTACAGTACCTTATGTTCACATTGGTTCTATGAAACTGAAATAATAGGCAAATTTGTTTTTGGTGTTGCTGACTTTCTAATGAATGACAGTTTGTATGAAAGTGCTACAGTTTTCCGAAATATGTAGGAAAATATGAAAAACTATCTAATTACTCTGAACGCTTTCAACTCCAGGAGTCAAATAGTTTTGCAATCTCTTCCTCTATGAATTAGATTGATTTGATTTCTCCAAAAAAGAAACGTTCCTTTTTTAAACGTTTCAGTCGGCTTCAATCTAACTCCCATTGCATCTTGATAAACCAAATGTTTGTAGATATTGTTAGACATTCATGAGAAGTATTTGTTATTAGCCACAACATACCCAAATAATTCAGTAAGACTGAACTACTTCTTAGCAGCAAGTGAATACTTCAGTCCAAAGGAAATCTTTGATTATGATAATTCTTTGAAACTTCAACCATACGGAGGACTTATTGGAATAGATAACTCTTCTTTAGATTCGTACCCAAACAACTCCAAAAATCTACGATTACACGCAATTTTGCATGACGCTGGTGGTTTCATCCAGGAGCTCTACAATGAAGGACCCGGCTACTCGTACATGCCTCCCTGTAATCTTAATAGTTGTTTCACTGGACATCTGACAGGAATTCTTTTTTGTTTGTATATTAAAGTTTTCAACTCAAAAATTTATCACTTGTTGGAATGTTAAGCAGTAAAACAGTTGTGTTAGACCTTGAAGGTTTCCGTCAAAGGAAAGAAAAGTTTATTGTTAAAGAACTTGGTATATGTACTGAAGATTACAACGATTGTGTTTTGTTTTCACCACCATCAAAATTTTCCGTTTTGACAATTCCGCAGAAAACTTCATTCAATTGGTTATTTAAGAACTTACATGGCTTAGATAGGAACTCTGAAAACTATCCTTACATTTATCTGACACAAATTGTTCAAATCGTTCGCTTAAGAAACCCGAGAGCGGTTTACTACCCTAAAGGTTTTGAAAAGTCTCAACTTTTATTGGAGTTGCTCGATTGTTCAGTAGTCAATTTAAATACTCTTGAGCGTCCCAAAATATCTTACAATTTTTTTTACAGTTAACAGTGCAAATCATAACTCAGCAGAGCGTGGTAGCTTCAATAATCACTGTGCACGGGAAAAAGCCTGTTTCTATTTTGAGTGGTTGACTAATGAGAGAGGAATTGACGAAAGTGGAAGCACCCTTGTCAGCGAATTCGACTATTTGCGCCTTGATCACGAAGGAGGGGACAATGAATCTTTCAATTTGCAAAGGAGAAGGAATAAAAAGTGGTAGTCAAGCTCGTCTGAGAAAAGTTAGGGTGTTATTGACAGAGGAGGAAATTCGTTCATTACACACTTGGTTTTCTACATCGAAACTTTTGTTCAGTGGAAAAAACAAAATGTCAGACTGTCAACGCAAAATCTCGCCTCCAAAACTTCTATTGATATCGAAACATCCAACTGGTAAAGAAGTTGATAAAAATGACGAAATGCTGCCTGAATAAACTAAAGAACTTGTAAACACGGATAAGATCAAAAAAATTGTGTATTATGAAAAGACTACAAGATTACCTGCATGTTTAATGGTGCACATGAATGAATTGTTGAGTGATTTTAATTGTTATGAACTGTTCTATGTGAATCATTAAAAAATTCAATAAATGATTTTTTTACTCATTTTTTTGCGAGGGAACAAGCAACAGTTGATCAAGTTGTACAAGAGACTCTTTTCGAAAAAGAAAGTAGTGGTAAATCTACTTGGAAACTCTGTATTCAGATTACATTACCATGGTCGGAAATTGTCTTTTTTGTTCAAATGTTTCGAATTTTGATGCTAATAGTTCTTTGCATTGTGAAATTGATTGTACTTAAACCAACTTGTGAGGAACCATCAGTTTGGATTTCGATTCTTTCGAGTTTAGTTGGATATATCTTATCAAACCCTCGATTAAGAACCAAATAATATCTACCAGTGACAGAAATTTCATGGCCGTGGTAGGTGCATCGGGTTGAAGTAAAACGAATTTAATTTTCAGAATAATTGCAGGAAACACCTTTTATCCAAAATTTAAAAATGTTATTTTTCTCTACCACGAAATGCAACCAATATACTCAGAAGTTGACCAGCATTCAAATATTGTTTTCAAAAAATCCACAAACTTGGACTTTTTTCAAAATACTGAAAATTGTTTACTTAGATTTGACAATTCTTGCGAGGAAATTTTTAATGACAAAGAGTTTGTCAAGCTGGCTACCGCGGGTCGACACAAGAACATCAATGTCATTTATGTGAAGCACAATCTTTACCAGCAAAGTATGGTCACGAACAAAAAACTTGAATACACCTTATATCATTTTGTTCGAATCACCACGTGACGTTCAGCAAGTCGAGTTTCTCGGTAAGCAACTGAATCTTTCTCATTTTTTGAAAAATTGTTATGAAATAGCAACAAGAGAAACATTTGGACACTTATTGATTGATCTCGATCCAAAAACTTCCGATTGTCTTTGCTTTTGCTCAAACATTACAGTGCCTGGGCCGTCGGTGTTCTACATACCTTCAGACAAAGCCGATATAACTCACATATCAAATGAACAAGAAAAGTTCTCTATACTAAAGCGATTGGTACTTCTATCTGATCCTGAGTTTAGAAAATTTCTTCGCACTTCTGATGAAAATACTTTATTGGTACTGAGTGAATGTTTTTGCATCGTCATCAGAGGACATGTGAAACATCAGATCAATAATTTAATGCAACATGAAATCGTTTTCAGGACCGTTCTTCGTAAAAACGTTCCGGTTGAAAAGAAGAGAGCATTACTGCTCACAAAAACAGGTTTTGGTTTGGTTCGTATCATTATATTCATTTTTGCTTCCAGTATTTGAATCAACCATAAAATTGTAGAAAATGTCAACTGCCGAGGAGTTTATTTTAGTTCCAAAATAAGTCTATTTCAAAAATCAACCATACCAAACTCAGGTCTTAGAAGATCCTGAAGTTAAACACAAATCGGCACATCTGTCACTTATAAATAGAATGCGACCAAATTAACACAGTGAAGCGCACATCAATGAAAATTTGTCGGAGGAAGACCCTGGTGTTGATGTTGTTGCCAAAAATTGGGTCAAAAATTCAAAAAGACGGGCGGTACAAGTCCTAAAAACATTATCATCTCTTCTGCGTCATTCAAAATATTTAAAGTGTGAAAATATTGTAGATCTAATCAAAATATCTAATCGTGTGTTTATTGGTGAGGTCGATAAGTTACTCATTGACAACAGTCCAACTGACATAACCGCATTCGTTTTCTTGTACAATTTACAACAACCAACAAGGAAAATTGACAGTCCCGATTATTTTGAATTATTAAAAGTGTTACAAATAAAAAAGGAACCAGTAATAAACAGCAATGCCAAAAACTTCGACCTGGAAAATTTCTCCAGAAACCACAACAAAAAGAAAAAAAGTCGTCAAGAGATTACAGAAACAAAAGCGTTCGAAGTTTCAAAAGCCTCAAAAACTCGACAACCAGAAGCAGCAACAGTCCGGCCGGAAACTCCCCACAGCAGCAGTGACACTGACGAAAAAGAAGAAGGTTTTGAAACTCCATACGAAGCAAGTGAACAGAAGGAAAAACTATGGGAATCTTACGACGAGTGAAGAAAAATTGCTGCAGTCGATGTACACAAAAGGACCAGCTGCGTTTGTAAGCGTTAAAAATTTACAAAAAAACGCAAATTTACAACCTCGCAAAGTGAAACAGTTTCTAGCGACCAAGAATGCTCACACAAAATATAAAGGATTTCGAAAAAGTTTTTTTGAAAGTTTTGAAAGTTATTGCATATGACCATGATGAAATTTGGTCTCTTGACTTGGCACACGTGGACAAACTGTCAAAAAAAACGCAGGTATTAAGTAGTTTTTGATTGCCGTTGACTGTCTTTCACGCTATCTATGTGTCGAACCACTCAAACCAAAATATGCAACAACAACAGCTTAAAGTCTTCAAACAAATGATTAAGCATAAACGGCCGAAAAAAGTTTGGGTGGATACTGAAACAGCTTTAAGGGAAATTTCAAAACACTTTGCCAGAAGAAAAACATTGAAATTTATCAAATTTTCAGCGAAAAGAAGTCTGCTTTTGCTGAAAGGAACATCCGCTCTTTAAAGAACAATATTTACAAGTATCTGGAAGAAAAATTGACATATTCACACATCTCTCAGTTGAAAAATTTTGTGCAAACAATAAACTCACGCATCAACCGTGTAACAAAAATTGCTCCGAACAAAGTCACCAAAAAAGACGTCCCTTATCTGTTATCATTAAACGCAATTGCGTCCGAGAAATTAGCAAGTCGACCAAAATTTCGAATGAGTGAATTTGTTAGAATATCAAAAGTTGATTTACTCTTCCGAAAAGGTTATAAACAGACAGGTTATTTACCAACGAAGTGTTTGAAGTTTACGATATTCCAAATATAAACCCTCCAACATACAGCCTAATTGATTCGAATCAGATCCAATCAGGGGTAAGTTCTATCAGTTGGAATTAGTGAAGGTTGCTGATAATAGCGAAGCGTTCACAGAACATGAATGAGTTTACTATACATTTAGTTTCATCAGCTTCCATGGACATCTTTCCAGAGAATTCTTTGGCTAACTTCAAAAACTTTTTCAATGAAGAAATCAGCCTGGAAGGTGATTGGAGAGTAGCTTTGAGTGAAATTATCTTCCCATCCAGAATCAACCAGGTTAATAGCACTCGAATCACAAAGTACTCCTCTGAAGGTAACAAAAACCATCAAAGAAGTATTCCATCTGGTGCTGTCTCAAAACCATACAAAGGGGAGACAGTCTTGATCAATGCTCGAAGCTATGAGAACTTAGAACACCTGATAAAAGCCATCAAGACAGCGACTGGTTTAACTAATTTCAGTCATCAGTATAATAAAATCACAGGAGTTTTGCTTTTGTTCTTTGGCAAAAATGAAGGAATTACGTTTCCTGACGGAGAAATACTAAGAATTATGGGCTTTGGAGGAATCAAAGATGGCTCAGGTACTCATTTTGGCTATAAAATGATAGATTACTTTGACAATTTGGCAATGAGTGACGGAGAAGCGAAAGCTTTTGTCGCCGATTACCCGTTTGATCTGCTTGCAGGAAAACAATTGATATTTGTATACAATAACATAATTGACTATCAGCATATTGGAGATTTGTGTCATTGATTCAAAACAACGCCTGAAAAACGGTAGCCTTCTACGAAACTGAACTTATAGAATAGTTTTTAGCAATCTGGAATATGAGAAATTGTTGTCAAACAATTTTCAGTGTATTGAGGTTGCGTTGAGAATCAAAACTGGCAAATTTGTTCCGTTTACGGGAACAGGGAAAGTTATTCTGACTTTGAACTCTAGAAAATTTAATTAAATGGAAGCGTACTATCAACAACAATCAGTCTCACCATATTTTGCAGGACACTATCGTCAACGAGGTAGTGGTTTTGGGGCATTAGCAGCTGGAATTGGCAGGGCGGCCATACCGATAGCTAAAAAGTTTTTGTGGCCTGTTGCTAAAAAAATTGGAAGAGAACTGTTTGTACAGGCGGCACCAGAAGTTAATAACGTTGTCACCAAAAAGAAGAGTCCTAAAGAAGCACTCAAATCAACTGTTGGTGGCTCAAGAGGTTTGTTGGTGGCACCATCAAAAGTTGGTGGCTCAAGAGCTCGAATATGAGGTGTTCGTGCTGGCAAAGTTCATAACAAACAGAAACGGAGTGTTCCGGTCAAACCCCGCAAATATTCAGAGAAAACAACCGTTACTCAGAAGTCGGTCAGATTTTTTTTTCCAAAGTGAGAAATGAATACTAACTTATTGCCAGCAGAGGCAACACACACAACTCTAGACCTGTTTGAAAAGCAGCCTATCCTTATCACCTTTGACAATGCTTTTACACAAAAGGTTGGTCCATCATATTCACCGGATGGTCCAATGCTGGAATTTGAAGTTGTTGGTGACAGGAACAACATTATTGATTTGCAAAAGTTTCTACCTGAAACAAAATGCAAAATCACGAGAACCAATGACGCTGATTTGAGAACTGGTACTGATGCAACAAACACAGATTTGCCGTATTTTAGCAATAACGCACTGCACTCTCTGTTTTCAGAGTGTACAGTCTCGGCAAACGGTGTTAAATTGTCAAATACAAATGGCAACTACGCACACTAGGCTTTCATGGAAACAGAGTTCTCATCCAGCAGAACAGCCAAAAACACTTGGTTTGTTTGTCAAGGCTATTATTATGAGGACGAACCGGCTAAAATAAATGGAGCTGACAACAGAGCTACTGATGTTGCTGCACGGAAGGCTTAAGTTGCTGACTCTCTGGAATGTTTTCTTCTTGGAAAACCCGCCAGTGATATATTGACCAGTGACAAACATCTTCTAAGTGGTGTTACCCTACGCATCTCCTTCTGAAGGTCACCAATATATTTTACCGTCATATCCGAGTCTAATAAACAATACAGAGTAAAAATTGTTGAAGCAAATCTTTACGTGCGCAAAATGACCGTGGCTGATCATGTGTTGTCTGCGATTGAAAAAACTTTGCTTGATACACCAGCTGTCTATCGGCACGCGGAGGTGTCGCCCAGAACTTTTGTTGCCACTGCTGTCTTTCGAAGTTGGAGTCAAGAAGATATCTTCTCGAAAAAACCGGTTCAAAGAATGATTATTGCAATATCAACCAATCAGTCATATTTAGGAACTAACAGAACGAATCCGTTCCATTACCAGAAATACAATTTGAAATAGTGATTTATCGAAATGGACTACCGGTTGTTGGAACACCAATTTCAACAACCTCAGATCAACGAGTCTACTTCAACACGCTTGAAGCTCTAGATTTTCTTGATAAAGGTGGTCATGTCATTCCCCTAGCCAATTATCCAAATCACTTTATATTTGGCCTTCGACCTTACTTCAACACAGGAGGCTGCACACGATTTTATTCGTCCTGAATTAACAAATTGTTCAATTTCAGTTGAGCTCACTGTTGGAACACCTTTGGGTGACAACGTTAAAATTTTATTCCTAGGCGAACGAAGTTCAACTTTTTACGTCAACTCTGAACGAAAAGTTACCAAAAACTCGGATATTACATATCCGGTTGATGGATAATTTTGAGATAAGTTATCTAGTAAGTAAATGTTTTCATCTGAAGCACAAATTTTGCGGAGTTTTTGCGGCTGATAATTTTCCAAGACTGCCAGATAATTGCTTTGCTGTGGTGAATGCCTCAGTATCAACAGCATCGGGAAGTCATTAGCTACTGATTTGTAATTACAAAAAAAACAATATACTTTGCTGATCCACTTGGGCAAGCTCTGGAATGTTACCATTTTGTATACACTCGACTGCTGCAGTTTTACTTCGAAGAAGAAGTTGTTCAATGTCTCAGATTACAGCCAATTCTGAGCCCAAACTCAAAACTGTGTGGACTTTTTTGTATTTATATTGCGCATATTATTTTCACAAATAGCTATCCGTATGTACACTACATGAATGATGATGATTTACTACGATTTGCAAAGCATATTGTGTAGAACAGATCAATCAACTTAATTTTTTTTCTTAAATTAGAACCTTTTTTTCCTTTGAAGCTGGATGGCTCGGTTTTCAATAAAAAAGTGGGATTAACTTTTCCATTCAAATCGAAAGTTAATTTTCACATTCTCATTATCAACATTCAGGGAGCCATATCCACTAATAATATTATCAATAATTTTTGAAAATTCTACATAAAAATTGTTCTGATAAATACTTAAAAACTGGTTGAACGTACAAGTTGGTATGAAATCAGTTTGAACATGAATATTCTCTTTGACGGTCTCCAGTTCAAAGATATTTGGAAGCTTTCTTTTGGAGCTATATAAATCTAGCTGATGTTGGTGATTGTAAATGACTGCTTGCTGCAACTTCTCAAAAATTTCACCGTGAAAAGTGATGTTGACAGGTTGTGTTTTGTGGAGTAGAAGTCTGAAACATGTGTGTAGACGAGGTATTGAATAGGGCTTTGAAGAAATTTTTCGAACGCCTCTGTTACTTGATCCAAAGCTGCAATAACATGATAATGTTGATTTTTGATTCTACAAAAGCTGTTATTCTCATGCAAACTGTGAACAAAACTGTTGTTGATTTCTTTAGTATCAGTTATTGGCTCACTTCTGCTGATGAAATAGTGAAATTTCTTTTGAAACTGTCGAAAAAATTCAGGTGTTTGTTCAAACATTGCCTCAACCATTTTTAATACTGTGTGTAACCCTCAAAACTTCGCTTTCTTCTTTGATCATCAGCAACCTGAGATGAATTAACGCCATTCGTCTCCGGTGAGGATGCAAACTGATAACGTCGTTTTCTTCCCGTAATCTTATTGCGTTCTTTTTTGATAGGCTGTTCTTATTGTCCAGTCCTTAGTTTTTCACAGAGTGAATTGTAGCTTTGAGATAATAGCTAAAGATCTTTTTTCAGCTAAAGATAATGTAATTCTCTGGTTGAACCTGAAACCATCACTGTTGCAATTGTTTCTATTGTCTTGGGTTTGATCACAAAGTTATCTTTTTTGAAAAGTTTTACCGTTACATAGGTTCCAGTAGAGTCGTAAGTTTTCACACAAGCCACTACATAACGTTTTTCTGTACACGTAATATCGTGAGAAAAGTCACAGAAAAACAATCGTCAACCACTGACATAGTTTGTTTATAAATGAAACTCTAACTGAAACTCAAACAAATTCTTATTAGTTCGCCCTATTGCTATACAAGTACTGTGTTAAACTGTAATAACAAAACCACCCAATGCAGACAGTTGAACATGTAAACTTATTCAAAAGTACTTCATTGACATTCTCGGTCGATCGGTTTCCCAATCACAATCGAATACGACAACTACTCGTGTAAGATGACCTTCGGCAGTGACTGTAGTAGTTAGTCATAGTATACATATAATTCTAAAAATAGATTGGTGACACAGACAGTTCTACCAACAGCACAGGCACAGCAGCAAACACTCACCCCCTTGCCTATTACTATATTTTGTTCTCATGCATGATCAAATAAGGGGTAAAAAGAGGATTTGAGCGGACTGATATATAGAAACAGACATAAAGAATACCACATAAACTCAACAATTTGTTTTCGACTAGTTGATGAGCCTTGATTGATGGCAATGGTGATGAATCATTTGATATATTTTTAATGCCATGTAAAATGATGTCCGCAAAAAGTTAACTTTTAGACTTGAGACACTGCCTGTCAGCTCATATCTTGCTCCAAAAAACGTAAACTCTAATTGAGTCTCTTAATACCTCAAACAGTTATAATCTTGTGAGTTGCATTTGCTCAACCTCAATAAACTACTAATATTGCAATAAAATATTGTTTGTTGATTTTTTAATGTCTTGATTGTTTGTTGGTTTCTCTCTAGTTTTCTCTCATTTGATTGTTAAAAGTATCTTCTGAGAAAAGTTTCAAGCTGATATATTCAATATGTTTTCCCGGTAGTACTCAAGTTTTTGTCCAAATAAATTATATCTGTTAGGTAAAGCGCAAGACATAAAAAGATGATTTACTTCCTTAATATCTCTGTATTGTTTAAGTAGAGTAACAAGTGTTCACACAAACAGCTACAAAACGTCTTTCTGAGAAGAGACAAAGAAGGAACAATCGTCAATCTCTGACATACTTTGTTTACAAATCAAACTCTAACTGAAACTCAAACAAATTCTTATAACTTTGCCCTATTGCTATACAAGTACCGTGTTAAACTGTAATAACAAAACCACCCAATGCAGACAGTTGAACATGTAAACTTACTCAAAAATACTTCATTGACACTCTCGAACGATCTGTCTCCCGATCACAATCGAATACGACGACTACTCGTGTAAAATGACCTTCGGCAGTGACTTTAGTAGTTAGTCATAGTATACATATAATTCTAAAAATAGATTGGTGACACAGACAGTTCTACCAACAGCACAGGCACAGCAGCAACCACTCACTTCCTTGCCTATTACTATATTTTGTTCTCATGCATGATCAAATAAGGGGTTAAAAGAGGATTTGACTTAAAGAATACCATATACACTCAACAATTTGTTTTCGACTAGTTGATGAGCCTTGATTGATGACAATGTTGATTAATCTTTTGATATATTTCTAATACCATGTAAAATGATGTCCACTTTTAGACTTGAAACCCGGTGCAATATGTATTTCAAACAATTTTAACACTTCAAAATTTTCGTATTTTCCCAAAATTTTTCAAAGTTTTTTTGATGATGAGGCTCATCAGGTAAGATGAGGTCAACAAAAAATCGTCTTTGAGACCTGAAAACCAGCGCAAAATGCACTTCACGCAATTTCAATAATTCAGTATTTTCATAATTCCAAAATAATTTATTTTTTCACTGATGAGGCTCACCTGGGCTATACTACTGGCGCCCTCCTTGGCGTCAATACGTTTGCTTTTCCGTACCCAGATAATGTGATCCAAGTAGCCAAACGCGTCCATTTAGCGTTAAAACTAAGCTTGGTTGGACTCTCGCTGGAGAGTACGAGCTTTCTCATAAAACAATAAGGGAAAGCAAGCCTGAGGGACAACCGTTCTACCTGAAAGATACTGAAGAAGAACCATTGGACCAATTAGTTCTAAGATTCTGGAAAATAGAAGCTGAAGGTACATTACCTGAACCAAATGAAAACAACTCAGCGGACACAATAGCAGTGCCTGCGCTGGAAAATTCAATCTGTCACAACGGTGAAAGATATCAAATTGGCCTTCCTTGGAAGCCTGAGAAGAAACTTGAGAACAACTACTTCTCAGCAGTGCACCAACTTATAAGCCTACGTAAACGTCTACAAAAAGATCCAATTTTTAATCAGAAATACAACCAGACACTCCAAACAAATTTGGATAAGAATTTTGTCAAGCCGGTCGAAATGCAGGAACCACCTCCGCAGTCAATTTGGTACCTACCTCATCATCCTGTCACTAATCCAAACAAACTAGAGAAAGAGAAAAGAGTTGAGAACGCAGCCTCAAAGTTTTGTGGTGAATCCCTGCACTCAAATCTCCTAACTGGTCCAGATTTGCTGAATAATTTAGGTGGAGTTCTGTTGAGATTCAGAGAACACCCGGTTGCTGTTTTGTCAGACATCGAAGGAATGTTTATGCAGATTGCCGTGAGACAAAAAGACCAGTCTGCGCTTCGTTTCCTTTGGACGATAAACAACTCCATTTGACAGTTCCATTTCACTAGATTAACCTTTGGCGCAACATGTTTATCATTTTGCGAAATTTATGTGTAAATCAATGTGCAGAGGACAACAAAAGCAAATTTTCAGCAGCCTTGAACGCAATTAAACACCACTTTTATATTGATGACTATATCACGTCCCTGTCAACAATTTCAGAAGCCAAAAAATTCATATCACAGACAAAAAGATGCCTGAAAAATGGTGCCTTCAGGTTGACAAAACTTGTTTCAAACGAGACAGAAGTACTCACGGAAATCGCTTCCGACGACAAAGACGAAACCAAAAGAGATCATAAGAGTCCTTGGTCAAAAATGGAACATAACAACTGACGATTTTGTCAAGTTTCCCCAACAAAAATTTCCTAAAGATGCAACAGTGTACACACAAAGAAACATATTTAGTTTGGTATCTTCAATCTCCGATCCATTCGGTCTGTTGTCTCCTGTGACAATTAGAATCAAATGATTTTGCAGCAGATATAGAAACTTGGAAGAAAATGGGATGATTTGATACCACAAGAATTACACAATGCCCTCCAGAAAGTTCTAAACAGCTAATTTGCCATGCCCGAAATCCGAATACCAAGAATTGTTCACAATTTCAGCAAAATCACCAGGAGCCAACATAATATATTTGTGGATGCATCAATGGCAGCTATGGCAGCCGTTGCTTACCTCCGTACAACCAATAGTCAAACCAGTCCGCCACAAGCATGTTTTCTCATGGGAAAATGCAAAGTTGCTCTAATTAAACAAAAAGCGTGCCGAAAATGGAATTAGAAGCCGCTGTTATGGGAGTGAGCCTTCTACAACTGATCCAAAGAAAAAAGACATTGACCTTCAGTCAAATTTTTCTTTGGTCCGACGGCCAAAAAGTGTTCGGCTGGATAGCTTCAAAAAAAACAAAATGTTTTTGTTTCAAACAGATTGCAAGAAATACAGAAATTTTCCTCGCCTAAGCTATTGCATCAAATCTCTACTTGTCTAAATCCCTGCGATCACGGCACTCGCGGTCTTGAAACTAAAGACATTCAACAGAAATGGTTAAAGCCACCCCAATTTCTCCGCGAAAATGAGTCGTCGTGGAATGAGAAGAACAAACCACGAGCAACATGTGCTGCAGCGACAAGACGCTCAAAGACGCTTGAACTTGTTGTCGATTCGAGCAAATTTTCCAAATGGAACAAAATTCTTCTGACAATTGCAAAAGCGTTCATTTTTTTTATCGCGCAAAGAAAATAAGAAAGAACAATCAACAGTACACAACTGAAGACACTCAATCATCAAGAAATTATCTTCCAACTGTCTCAGGACAGTTTTTTTTCCACTCGCAATTAATTACTTACAAAGTGGATTTAGAAAAAGGTCCGGTCGTCTCGCACGCCAAGGACAAAATTTTTCGTATGTACTTGGAACATGCCAATCAGGTATGTATTCATCAGTCCACAGAAGCAACAAAAGCCTTCATACAACAGCGTTACCATACGATTGGTCTTCGCAAAGCGTTAGCAAGCATACGATTTCATTGTTTCTTTTGTCGAAGCTTTGACACAAACAAAATTCAACCAATTTTGGCTCCACTACCCAGTTATCGCTTTCCAGCAGCAGAAACACAGTGCCCCTTCGCTATTTCTGTAGTAGATTTCTTTGGACCTTTCTACGTCGAAGATTCTAAATGCGTTGTAGAAAAAGACTATGGTCTGATCTTTACATGCATGGTGACGCGTGCAGTTCACTCGTTCAGACTTAAATACAGATACGTTTCTCAATGCCTTCAGAAGATTTTGCAGTCGTCGATGGCAGCCCCAACTTCTCTACAGTGACAATGGGAAAACTTTCGTTGGCGCCTCTGATGAACTTAAGAAAACTGTTAAATCATTGAACAATGATAGGATCTACAAAGCTTTAGCAGTAGCCAATACAACGTGGAAATTGAACCCCATATGAACCTCATTTTGGCGGTGTCTGGGAGCGTTTGATCCAAAGCACCAAAAGAACGCTCTTTCTCATTCTAGGATCCAGAAGACTCTCTTTTGACACTTTCCTAACAATCATGGTGGAAACAGAATCAATCCTCAACTCCAGACCACTGACTAACCTTGCTGAGGAGCCCGACAACGAGGAACCCTTGACTCAAAACCACTTTATCATTCAGCGTCCCTTCAATAGCTTGCCACCCGGACAATTTGAAGACCAGCAACCTGCAAGCTTAAAGACTAGGAAAAACACGCAGAAACTTATGAACCATGTATGGCGACGCTAGGTGAAAGAATATCTCTCCACTCTTACCAGACGAGCAAAATGTCCAGAGAGCAACGATCGGCCTCTCAAGGTGAACGACATTGTTTGGGTGTTGAAAGACCAAACACCAAGAGGCATCTGGCCACTGGGAAGAGTCATGGAAACAACACCTGGACGAGATGGAGAAACAAGAGTCGTAAAGGTAAAAACGCCTTACGGCACGTACGTTCGCCCCGTTTCCGCTCTCGCACGCGTTTTTTCTCCGTAGTTTTTTTAAATCGATTTTTCTCGCTTTCGTTTTAGGCAACGTGAGTTCCCCCCCCCCTCCCCGCAATTTGAGGCACTGATGATGTTGACGAAATTACAGCTTACCGTTTTCAGGGACATGCTCCTTTGTGCCTTGCAGCATGTTGCCAATGTTATTGCAACCTTCAAGAATATGATGATTCAGAAAAAACCGCCCAAATTGCAACAACATTGACTCTTTTGTCCAGCAACTTGAAACTTAGACGTGCTCTGATATTGAAAGAGTTTACTAGAAAAATGTTTTAAAACAAATCCCATCACCAATTAAAAGTTGGTATAGCCAGCATGTTTTGAGGCAGACAATTTCGGACAGTAAATCGAAAGAGGTCTTTAATTATTCGGTTGTTAATTATATTAAACACGCATTGGCTGTGCGTAATTTAATCATTCTTGCTCATTTTTTTAGTTGTGATAGGTTATCATCACGTCACCTGGGCCGTTGAGACATGGCCATGCCCCACGAGGCATAGCAGCAAATGCTTTAATCTTACTTTCGAAATTTTTAATGAACAAACTGATCAACAATTTTTTTCACATAGGGGTTATTACGCCAAACGTTTGTTCTGATCGTTTTAACATGGGGGTTTAATATTGGGTATATTGTGGGTTTTTTGGCATATTGGTTGCATTGGCATTGGATTTTTTGTAGTGCCACATAAGATAAACTAAAGAGAGAATCTCAAAATTGGCAGTTAAATTAACGATAAACTTTCAATTGTAAAATTAGTTATGACAATTTTTGTTCCTCCAAATGAAAAGGTCCCCTTTCATGCGCTTTCTTTTGCAAAAATATGGCTCACCCCACGAAGATCTCGTACGAGTTGAAAATCAGTACCAAATTTTAACAACCATTAAGGCGTGCTGGCGTAATTCTCTTTTAATCTCTCTCATCAAGAAGGGAATGGGAAAAATTGAAAACTTCTCATATGGCAATAAGTCTTACCAGCTTCATAGAGCAAAATTAACAGATTTTCGAGAACACCGATAAAGCACATTTCCAATTAACTTTCACTCCCAGCTCTATTGAATTGAAAGAAAAGAAGCTAGCTATAGCTGCGGACAGCAGCATCTTTTCTAGAAACTTTGGGTTCTAGGTACTTTTCAAACTTCCCTCAAATAATAATTAACATTTTTCGAGTGAAAATAATTAAAGACGTATGGATAAAATGAAAACTTTATGGCCCATTTGTCAAAAATTACATATTTTCAAAAACACTCTTTTTCCAGTTCACAGTAAGAAACTGCATATTCCGATAGCAATCAAGCATGTATTAGAACTATAATTTGAAAAAGATTGCAGCGAAAAAAAAAACAACACAACTGTCTATCGTTATACGTGTTGATCTCAAATGACTGATGTCGTCCTGGCTTTATTCAAGGCATGATAGCCTCATTGTACAAGGTGGAAGAGAAATATGCGAGGAATCAGGCAAAAAAGCGGCTTACAAGATCGATGAACAGCGGCGCTTTTTTAAAAGCTTCTAGAGAACGCACACTCAGACGAGAAAAAAAAAGGCGCAATAATACTCATGGCTTCGATTGATTTGACATTTCGCCCAGAGAAACGGGTAAACTGATGAAGCCCGCGGACATTTAAGGAGTGAACTCTTAGAAAGCAGAGATACTGTTGATGTCCTCTTTGCAAGGAAGAGTAAAACTCTCGAGCCAAAAATACAAATAAAAACACCAACCGAATGCATGCTGCAAAAACATTTGACTGCAATTAAGAATTAGTTGATGGGAACTCTTACGGCAGAAAACGATTACAAAACAGAAACATAAATAAACATAAAATAATTTTAAAAAATGTCCCTTTCCGTGAGAAATATTTTGCGACCCGCGAATGAAAGTCTCTACGGCCACCTTAATTCAAAAAACAAGAGGGTGGAGGTCGTATTTATTGAGGAGATTGAGCGTGCTGAGATAAGGTTGAAATTATTGAGATGAGGGTTGGGCGTGGGGGGGGGGGTGCGCTGGGGCTGGGAGGGGGTCAAATCTCCCCAGCAAACTGAACTCTACAAATATAGCCTGCAAATTGTCGGAAAATAGCCGCCGCTGGCGCGCTGGACGCACATCGGGTTCGAAACAGAAGAAGAAAGAGATAGAGATAGAGTTGACAGGATAAATTTCAATGTCAAAAGTATTCTAATTTGATGAGCGGCTTCAGTTATAATCCTAAAGCTCAGCTTCTAAACTGAAGGCTATACTCAGGTTCTAAACTGAAGGCTATAAAACTTAACACTAATGCCAGCTAGCAATCGCTTTAATGAACTTGGATAACCTGACATTATGACTTATGGACCGGTCTTTAACGCATTATTCCGTTTCTTCTGATTTTGCTCTTTTGACATTGATTGTATTCATTACGTTTTGTAACTCAATGGGATGAAAATTAAAATCTTTTCGGACGAAAAAGGGAGGTAAGTCAGGTCATACGTGAAGACCGGGAATTATCTAAAACGAAAGATGTGATTGTAAGGTAAAGCGAAAAAACAGAACCGAAAGAACTCCGGAAACAATTCAAAGTAGAAAATTGACAATTCTCGCTGTAATATTGCGAATCCTATGTAATTTTATCAAACATTTCTAAACAATAACCGAAAAAAGCATGAGGAAATTATCTGATAATTTATTAAGAATTTAAAAATACAAAAATTCAAACTCCAAAATAAAGCAGGTAGAAGATATTATAAAACAAGTAGTTTGCAACAAAGTATCGCTAATTGACATAACATCTAACAAAATGGGGTTCAAAAAGACAAACGGGGCAGGGGAAAAAGAAGATGACGAAGAAAAGAAAACCAAAAATAGTAGAAGTCTCTATCAAACTTTCTGACAAAAATCTCTAAAAAAACTAAAATCCAACTTGCCCACCATTATAAAAGCAGTTTAAAGCTTAAAACAAGGCACATTGCAAAAAAGCCTGAACAAATGAATATTGAAGTGTAATAATTGCTTCAGAAGATCAACAATTCTTCTGAAATCTTTATTTCTAGTTCAGAGCATTGAGAAAAGCACCTTTGACTGGAAAGTTGAAACTAAAAAAATTGCATTGAAAAACCCGCATTTTATCTTGAAAATTTTAATCACTTAGCGAAAATATTTTTACATCTACTGCTCTCGCTCTCTCAAGAAAACGAGATCAACAGCAAAAAAACTACTATCCCTTCACTCAGTTCTTCAATTTTCTCAGCAGTTTGACCTGAACACCTTCTTCGCACATGCGGTATTGACTTTTATATCTTGTAAAATTCTCCAAAAAAAATTACCGGTGGAAGGAACGGCTCCGCCAACATTCCTCTTCGATTCGAAAAAAGGAGAGCGCCTAAAACATCTTTTGAGAGGCTGACGGTACCTATTAAACACAAACTCACATAAGGCGGATAAATTGCTCTCGAACATGCGTGGAGGACAATCTTATTTAGGGGTGCAGCTTAGAGCTCAGAAATTTTTTATGGTTGCAAAAAACTAGGTCATCATAGGGGTTCGAACCCGAAACCTCCACCATAGCTCTTAAAGATCTAACTACTTAGAAACAACGGCTTTGATAAGAAACCGCTCACAATTGATTTTATATTAGCATCAACCTTCATTTTGGAATGTGAGCAATTGAATTTACTCAAAAGTTGAAAAGTCATTTGAGAATACACAAAAATGTTTTTAAAACAAAAGCACAAATTTAATCGACTAAGGTCAGTAGAATTGTTCCCAAACAACCAACGAGCGATTGGCTTCGGTAGTGCGCTAGGGCTGCTAGAATTAGCAGCGGGGTGTGCGCGAAGTGGAGGGGGGTGCAGTCAGGGACGCCGTTCAAACCCTATAGCATTCTCCTCAAAACAGTTTTGATGAATCACATTAGAGACTAGTAAGGCGTAGGGCTCTAAAAATTGCATAAAATGACCACGGTACTAATGTAATTGTAACAAACTTAGTTTAAGGGCAATTAGAAACGGTTGAGCAAAAAATTTGCGTAAAAAAGACCTAAGTGTTTACATTTATGGCTTCAAACTTCGATCGAGAGCAATTTAAAACTCTTCTCAGCAGCTTCGGTAAATTTTACACATAGAGGCTAGTAGATCTGCTCAACGACCTAATGCGCTCCGAGCTTCAACAGTACAGCCCGTTTTTGAGGTAAAAAAAACAAGACAAAAAATCGATCAAGTGAAACAGACAAATCGATCTTGTGAACATTACAGAAGAACATAGCTCGCAGAATGGGCTACGTATTGAAGTTTATAATTATACCTCATTTTTCATTCATTACTTTTGTTGAAGAATTTAGCCGAGAAACTTTACCAAGTTCTATTATACTATATGAGCTAATACAGTAGGCAGCTTCCTTCCAAGGCATATAAAGTTTGCAAAATTTATTTTTCATAATCAAAATGTTGTGACCAAAATGAAGAAAATATAGATGGCAGATTGCCAGAAAATAGCCGCAATAGCTTTGTAGATCGCAGTGTCAAAAAATGTCACAGAAACAGACCACATTTTCATTAAATGCAGAGATGTTACATTTTGAATACGAAACTGTTCAACTTGTTACCACTTCTATTAGTTGCTCTCACATAACCTTAAATTAGAGTACCACACATTCACAAAACCATATTTCTTTGAATTAAGAAAAAGCGAGTGAGGTAAGTCACGTGTAAGTACCAACAACAATCACGCGAATGGACAAAAAACGCTCCAATAGAGGTGAAAAATCTTGCAAGTACTTCTGTTGAAATTGCATGAACGAATGAACCAAAAGCAGATTTGAAGTTACTGCAACGTCATATGGTCGTAACGAAAATCTTCACCAATTACCAAAACATAGCAGATACAGTCCGGACACAAATTTAATGTTATAATTTAATTTTCATTGACTAAATAAAAAAACTAGACTTAGAATGGACTATGAATGGATTAGCAAAACCAAGAAAGCGAATTTCACACTTTTTTGAAAAACGGTTCCAACACAGTTTTGACTTCAAAATTGCTCCACTACCTATTTCGGCGTGACCTAAGTAATCGTTCCAAATTGAATTCAAAAATCATGAAAATTTGTTACCAGATCTCGAAAAACACAGCCTGAAGCGTTTCGGAAACAACTCGGAGTAGAAAACTGACTACCCTTACTAACACAATAACAGGCAAACTAAGAATAGAAAAGTAACAGACAAAAACTGCTAAAGAATCTGATAAAACAATTCATTGCACATTGCAGCTCCAAAACCAGTACCGGCAAAAACCTTTCGACAGTTAAATCTCATTCAAAAAACGACAGCCAATTCACAGAACAAACAAAAGTTCAAATGGAGAAAACCGTGGAAAGTAAACAAAACTGAAGGACCATGTAGAAATAAAATATTTGACAAAAACATTTTTGAAGAAATTTTTCCACAAAACGCTATTTCCCATCAATTATTTGGCAAATTAAATTTATTATTGCTTCTGTTCAGGCACTTACCCATCCAACCTGACAAACACTTATTCAGCAACTTAAAATCTAAAAACGGAACACGAAAAAATTAAATTTATATTACTTATCCCATTGTAAAAAGCCCTCTCTGTCCTTCAATGGAACTTTTCAGGATGAAAACCTATAAAATAGCTCCAAACTAAAAATTGAGCGTTCAAAAACTATAGCCAGAAGCTTAAAATGAGCAAAAATATTTAAAAAAAAGAAATATCTGCCAAAATTTGCTTAAATTGCCTCAATTATTTTTCAAAACAAAAAATAACTCACAATCAATAACAATTATACCGGAGGTCAACAAAAACCACGTCATTATCTAATGTGAACCACGGAACTACCCAAATGCTACAAAAATTTAAGATACAAAAACTGCTAAAAAGTGTACATTGCAAAATGGTAGCAATAGCTCAAAATTGAATCATTTTTTATTCAGATGGTCAAAAACGCTTTCAAACGCACTATTACTAGTCTGCGTAAAGGATACAAACACCTTTGACAGAAAAAAATTGGAGTTACACTAAAAAAAGACAGCGCCCCGATACAATTCGAATTCTTTGAATTGTAAAAACCAAGAGAAGGCCAATAATAGCCCCAGCTATCGCTTCGCGGCTGTTAACAATATGATAAATATAATTGCTGCAAACTTTGTTTGGGGGAAATTAAAAATTTTGGAAAGCAATTAAATTGGCAATTGTTAGTTCATTTAAAATCATTTACAAATTTTGTAATCTAAAAGAGCAGAGAACAGGCAAATAGAAAATAAGGCCCAAATATCAAACATAACAAATTATTCATAAAATGAAAATGTTATTATTAGACAATGGCGAAATTAGTATATGCACATTATTGATAAAAATAAGTTAAAGTAGGTTGGTGATATGTTAGTCTCAGGCAAAAAAATGTGACTGTGATTCTGAGTAAGTGAAAGCACACGGTGATTTGAAATGAAATTAAATTCTGTACAAAAATAATTGAAAGTTAACAGTTAAGATCAATAGCAATCCAATGTCTATGTAATTTGACACTTTCTCAGCGCTTTTTCAGATCTTTCATTTAGATTTATAAAATGTTTGAGTGGCAATATTTGAATTGCTACAAGCTGCAGCCAAAAACTAAAGACATCATACAATGCTTATTAGCAAATTCTTCGGATCGAAAAAGATCTATTCTCGACCTTGATGAGATCCTTTAATTACTATACTGACATTTTTCCTGGAGCATAGAATTTACTTGAAAGCGGTGCAATCAAACATCGTGCGAGTATGAAAGCTATAAATGATTATTTTGCATTAATCTGAGGAAACGCGGCAAAGAACTTTTATGGAAGCCATCAAACTCTCTCTCGCAAATTGGGATATAAGAGCTCTGTATTTAGCACAATACTTAACGATATAACACACATTAATTTGCACTTAACTTTCGCAACATCACATCACGTTCTTAGAAAGCAAGATAGTTTTATCTTCGAAATCAAGTTCACTGCTTTTCTGCTCCATTTCATACAGGAGTGTGAGATGACGAAGCGAGACGCGTCTCCGATGAGAACAACGAGCGTAGAAGATAAAGAGAGGGAGCCAGAATGGGGTTGCGGGCATTGTGTTGGGGCGTTGATTAGATTAGGGAGGACTGCGGAGCACGAGGCGAAGGTGGATGGATGTCTTACATGGCATTTGTAGCGTGTCTTTCTCTATCGGCTGGCTGGGTTCTGTTCTTCTCCACTTTGTAAGTCTTCTCTGCTTCGTAGATCTCGTCCTGAAAACCAAACAAAACTAATGCATGCTAAATTTTAATGCAATGAGAGCAAAAGCTCTACAAATTTTGTATTACAGATGGAACATAAGCGCCAAATTTATCTCTATAAAGCCCGATTTTGATATACACATATGCTTTAGAGTACCAATTTTGAGGAACAATGTCCCAATCAAAGCTTCGGAACTCCCAATCAAAGCAGTAAATATACAAAGTCTATTCGTTTCGTTAGGTTTACCCATGTGAACATAAACCGCTAAAGAGTTAAATATTTCTTACGCCGAAAACAAATTGAGAAGCGAAAGAGCCTATGATGAAATTACAAATCATCATCCGAATTATATATCGTTTACGGATAAAATGTGCAAAACGGAGTTCAAAATTATCTTTCAAAAATCATAGAGAGAATAATTGACATACTTGAACTTTGCACAGTAAGAAGAGGCAGGCAGCCCCACAGAGTAGGATGGCAGCAGCCCACCCACACCCGTGTCCCCACCCGAAGTACCACTTCTTCTTCTGAGAGTAGTAATCCTCCCTCTCTGGGTCCAGTCGCACATCTATGTCCTCAAACTCCTGAAATAAAAACAATCCTGAATCTCATGCGATAATCTGATAGTAAAAATAGCAGAACTGCTTTCCTTCATCCTACATAATTGATGTTTTACACCATTATAATGCTTGAGTATACAAAATAACGAATATTCACTCCTCAAATAGGCTACACAAAGCATTATCAGTATAAAAGACATCAATTTGTTGTTTATTCGCCGCTTCCGCTGATGGGTCTTGATACAAATTACATTGGCTAGAACGTTGTCCGAATATTTGTCAGTCACATAGCAGACGTCATGTACAGACGTTAATTTCCTTAAAGTTATCGTTGACAAACTTCCAAATTAATTTTAGAATTCTCGATTTTTATCCAATCAGTTGACCAAAACTGATGTGCTTCTGTAATCGGTTTATTGTTCTATTCATTTTATAGAAAAATTCATTGTGCAATTTTTCGGTTCTCGTTTTGGTCCTTTCAAAGTATGCCGCGTTTCTATATACAGATCGTGCCCTCCTGGTAGCATAATTTCAGTTTCTTCATTATTGAGTAACAACGTGAAAAAGTTTCAGTTTCATCAATTCAGTATGCATTGAGAGGAATCAGTTTCAGCATTCTCAAACGGTTTCGAATAGTCTGACTTCGTTCCTGACAACAAATTATTGACCTCCATCTGTTTTTATAGTTGATGGATATCGGTTCTTGAGATTGTTATATAATTCAGAACAGGACCAGACCACGTTAAATAAAAGCTATTATTTGCGGGGAAAAGATTTCTTCTAAGACAATAGAAGACTTTATTTGCCTTTTTCACACGTTCCTGTAGTCGTCGCGACCAAGCTAAATCTTTGATCATGTGTGCTGATCATGTTAAACTCTTTAAACCTCTGCTTCTATCTTTAGTGGAGTGGTTCAGTGAGAAACTGTCACTGTTCTCTCAGAAGAAGATCCATGCACAACTGATTGAGGTTGTGCTGGATTTCTCAATGTTGTTTACCAATAAAAAATATTAGATCTGGTCTGCGAAGATGTATGGATCAGAGAACACCAATAATTTGGGCAGACCAATCACTGATGAAGACACAGAACAGCCAAGGACCGAGTATGGAACCCTGTGGGACTCCACTCGTCATTAGATTTCGAGGTCGTGTTGTCAGCTCTGACATACTGGCGACGGCCGTCAAGCTGGTTGCAGGGTGCATCTAGATGGCAGGCTCCGATTCCAATACTGCTCAGCTTATGGAAAAGTTGCCGACCCGATCAAAATCTTTTGAGAAATCTGTGTAAGGGTAGTATAAATTTTTTGCAATAAGGAGAGCATATTTGCTGCGACTGATCAACCCCAAAAAAACTTTTTACTGAGTTTATGTAGTAGACTGTAGACACAAGTGCTTTGCTTTCGATATATAATAATGAAACTGATCGGGAATGTCCTATAAATGTAAATTCCCCTTTTTTTGCAGGATGGAGTTACTGCTGCAATTTTCCATTAAGCGGGAAATCTTCTGGCGTGTTTGATTTTATCAAACACTTTGGTTAAAATATTCACCTTTGATTGGCTTTTAGCTCAGAGGAGACAGGGGGAACTCTACTTCTATTTCTTGGTGCACAGGGTTTTTGAGAATTTAAATTAATTGTTTGCTTTCATATAATGAAGTTTGATAGAAATACTTCATTACGCGTGATGTCTTCAATTTTAAAGTTCTCCTCTTCAGAGTATTCAGAACGGAAGAAGTCATTGAGCATGGCTTTATCGAGATAATTTATGCTTGAACATCCATCGCTGAACATTGTTTTAGGTAAGCTTTTGTTTTTGCACAGACTTTTCAATTGCTTGCAGATTTGTTGAGTGTCACGAGTACTATGAAGTTTTTCTTTGTAATCCATATTTTCCAAGCTCTGTTACCTTCCGTTTCCCGTAACTGGTTGCTTTGATTTCCAGTTCACGTTTTTGACTTTGTATTCAATTAATTTTTATTAATTGTAATAAATTTGAAGTTCACGGCGTGATCCAAGGTATAAGATATCCATATAACTCTGTTGATAATTGTAAGATAGTTGGTGGGATTGAATGGGTTTTTTGGAATGTTTCATTGATATCATCAAAATTAGGGAACCGTAGCATTAAGTTTTTTCATTCCATAGTTTTTGATAACATAGGGTCACAAAAAATTCTTATGTAAAAGGAAACGGATGCACAATAACAGTATAGAACAATAACCAACTGTTTTCAACCGAACACTTTATTTGCGAACACTCGGTTGAAAACAGTTGGTAATTGAAAACTTCGATTTTCTTTTAAGCAGAACTGTCTGATCTTGTTTGAAACAGAAATATCCGCTCTTGTTCCAAACAGAAATTTGTTATCTTGTTCAAAATCAATTAAAACTTTAATTTTGAAGGAAAACACAAAGGATCGTTATAATGCCAACCAAATAATCTAATCTCAAAGCGAATAAGTCTTTTGTGAACAATTTTTTGGCAACTCGAAACCCGCAACAGATGCTAAGAAATTACTGTCGAGTGAAATATCAGTTAAGCAAGGAATCTTTTCAGTGCAACGCTTTTTTTTCAAGATCTGAGATTCAAATGTTTTTTTTTCTTCAAAATAATCAAAGATCTTAGAATACAACCATTCGCCTTGGCGATTCGATTGACAGACGCATTGTATAGCTAAGGTTTGAAAGCTAAAGTTGAAATTTTCGTCGGGAATTATCTATCTAACCTCTGGAAACATCGATTTAACAGGCTTTCAAAACAAAATATACATTTTTTTCTCTTTGCATGGCAATAAAATAGATTCCATTAATAGCCCTGAAAAAATGGTATTGAAAAGAAATCGATGTGAAAAAGATCACATATGTATTTTTTAAATACAAAGCGTACTTCTAGATTGCCAGATGTTTCTTCTCGACGTGAACTATCTAACCTCCGAGAACATGAAGAGGAAGACGACCAGACTGACGATTAAGACAGCTAGAGCAGCCAGGGCAAAGCAGCCTGCAACATTGGCAGCCGCCTGACTGTTCCAGCACAAGCTGACCAGAATGGCCACAATAGACAGACAGGTGAGGATTATGGCTATGATGACTAGAGCTATGACTGACTTGAGCCAGGTGTCCTTCGGGTCAATGTCAGAACATGTTTCCACTTTCTTCTCAGTGAATACTCGTGATCCGTCGTCCTGTCTCTCGTACACTTCTGCAAAAAACCAAAACGTACATAAAATATGATAACAATTGTTAGAAAATAAGTGTTGTTGACAAGATAACAAACCCTTTCCTTTTTGGGTGCTGTATAGCTCACCTGAACGCTGATGGCAATAAAATTTAGCAAGAAGGAATTCGATTGCTTTGTTAATGAAAATGCACATTTCGCACTTCACATTTTACCTAAAATTCTAGCTGGCGCTTCAATGTGAGATTATATTTTGCATCTATGAACAAAAACAGCCACCCATGGAACATTACTTCAAACACTGAATGAACAGTTGTGGGTCATATGAGCCATCAATAAAGCGGTAAAATAATGATAATAAATTGTTTTTAGACTAGAGAGGTCGCAAATTACGGTGGCTGTACATAAAACAAGGGGTAATATTAAGTTAGATAAGTAAGCTAAGAATACATTCGTACCAATATATGCATTTAACTCCACTAATTATGATAATCACTTATTTATAACTAAACTACCAAAGAAGATTAGACTTAAAGTATTAACTAAAACTGATGAGAATTATATTAGTATTGATATGGGTTATATAAAAGAATTAGATAGGTTTAGGTTCTTCCATCCACTTAGCTTAGATGCTATAAGTAAAACATTGAATGATAAAGAGTGTATAACATTGAACAAATTTGGGTTAGAGAGACGTAAAGGTATATTCCCATATGAATGGTTTGATAGTATAGATAAACTACATGAAACAACATTACCACCAAAGGAAGCATTCTATTCTAAGTTGAAACAAAGTGGTATTACAGATAAAGAATATAAGCAAGCAATAGATTGTTGGAATAATACTGGATGTGAGACAATAAAGGATTATATGATGCTATATCTTAAAACAGATGTATTATTATCGGTAGACGTATTTGACAGGTTAAGAGATAAGTGTTTAGAATATTATGAAATGGATCCTTGTTATACATATTCTACTCCAGGTTTAACTTGGTTTTGTGGATTGAAATATACTAATGTTAGATTTCAATATTATAAAGAAAGTACAGTTAATATTTATGATACAATACAGCATGGTATTAGGAGTGGGTTATCTTCAGTATTAGGTGATTGTCATGTAATCTGTAAAAATAAAAAGATAGAACCTGAGTATACAGGGAAAGAGAATTATCTAAAATATTTCGATTTTTGTATGCTTCTGCTATGGTAACTCATTGTATGCTTCTGCTATGGTGCAAGCATTACCTACGGGCAAGATTAGTGTTTGTGAAAACAATCCAGGACCTGGCTTGGCTTGCCACGAGCAGAGCTCGTTCGCAGATAATTACACTAGATCTAGCTCTAACACAGGTTATATCTACATCATTGATATAAAGTATAATACTGACTTAAAACTAAAAACAAAGAAATATCCATTCTTTCCTGAAAAGACTAGGGTAAACATTGGTCAGTTTACAGATTATCAAAATGTAAATCAAAAGAACTAATGAGAAGTTAATGCTAAAGTTATCAGATAAGGTAGATTATGTAATAGATGGAGAGATGTTAGATTGTTGTTTAGATCACGGTTTAAGATTGGAAGATATTAAAATAAAGCAAAAGTTAGAATATAGTAAGAGTGAATGGTTAAAACCTTATATTGAGAATAATATTCAGAAACGAAAAGAAGCTAAAGCTAAGGGGGATAAATTTGGTGATGTAATCTTTAAGTTAATGAATAATTCCTTCTATGGAAAAACAATAGAGAATGTATATAATAGACAAGATGTAGAGTTAGTTAATGATAAAGATAGATATATTAAATTAGTAAAAAATATGAGTTTTAAATATGCTGTAGAGTTTGATGATGATCTTGTGGCTGTACATAAAACAAGGGGTAATATTAAGTTAGATAAGTTTAATTATATTGGTTTTGTCATATTAGAGAAAGCTAAACTGTTTAAGTATAAAGCTATATATGAATGCTTTGAGAAAGAGTTAGATTGTAGTTATCATTATACAGATGGTGATAGTATAATTATAAATATTAATGTTCCTTTAGATAGTGATATAGAAACTGAAATGAATAATATAAGTGGCATATTACATTACTATGGTAAAATGAAAGATGAAATACTTAATGATACTATTATGGAAGCTTGTTTCCTTAAAGCTCAAGCATATTATACTACTGTTAAAAGAAAAGAAGAAAAAAGTTAAAATGAATAACTAAGTCTACTATTAAAAACCAAATTAATGTAGAAGATTATAAAAATGCTATATATAAAGGTAAAACTAAGTAGGTTACTAATTATACTATTGATAGTAATAGGCATCATTTAGAAACTAAGGAACAGTATAAGATAGCTATAGATCCGTTTGATGATAAAGGTAATAGAGGTAGTAATGGTGAATTTAGGTTCTGTCAGTGAGGGTGCTTCGCAGATTGTTAATACAAGCACGTAAAATCAACTTCGTTGATTTTACGTGCTTGTTACACGGTCTCACTAGTTATACTAGCATCTGGGATACGTCCACTGGAGTCAGTGGGGATCTGCGACGCAGTTTCACTGATAGAACCCGAACTATCCGTCTGATAATGGATAATTACCAGCTTAATTCGATATTAGTGGATCCGCGAAGCGGCTTCACCAATTGCACTATGTGAGACAGCAAATGATAGATTTTAATTGTATAAGAATGGGAATATAGAGTGAAATATAAATGGAAATAGAGTAATGTGTATATAGAGGCCGAAGTGGCTCTATGCCGCGTAGGCCTCTATATAGACAATACTACCATGGAACACTAATTCATTCCACCCATGGAACATTATTTCAAACACTGAATGAACAGTTGTGGGTCGTATGAGCCATCAATAAAGCGGTAAAACATACCCGGCAGATTGCCGGAAAATAGCCGCCGTTGATTCCAATAAGCATGACTGGGATTGAAATAACAGAAGATATTGAAAAAAAAAGATTTTCGTACAAAAACATTTTTTTAAGTCCGATTTATTTTGATGGCATTTCGTAGTTGAACATACTTCTGTTTCTTAGAGAGAGGCTACAGGGGCTACTATCAATAACAATCAGCATTAGAGAGAGGTAACTAATACTTACAGGACCGACGTTCAAATAGCGGGCATCTAAAATTGGGCTTTATGGGTTTATCCCGTTTCTATTTCTGACTTCAATTTTTTATACTGACTGTTCATTTTGAATTGCTTTGCTGAGCAACTGATGTTCAAAATCACTTTTAGCAGAATGAGAGAAGAGAGAAACTAGCCTAGAGAAGTCAAAAAGATTTCACGCAAAATGTTGAAAAGGCGGCAAAATGAGGTAAAGCGAAACATTTTTTTATTCGACGAAGTAAAAACATACCCGGCAGATTGCCGGACAATAGCCGCCGTTGATTCCAATAAGCATGATTGGGATTGAAATAACAGAAGATATTGAAAAAAAAAATTTTTGTACAAAAACATTTTTTTAAGTCCGATTTATTTTGATGGCATTTCGTAGTTGATTATACTTCTGTTTCTTAGAGAGAGGCTACAGGTGCTACTATCAATAACAATAAGCATTAGAGAGAGGTAACTAATACTTATAAAAACGACGTTCAAATAGCGGGCATCTAAAATTGGGCTTTATGGGTTTATCCCGTTTCTATTTCTGACTTCAATTTTTTCTACTGACTCTGTTCATTTTGAATTGCTTTGCTTAGCAACTGATGTTCAAAATCACTTTTAGCAGAATGAGAGAAGAGAGAAACTAGCCTAGAGAAGTCAAAAAGATTTCACGCAAAATGTTGAAAACGCGGCAAAATGAGGTAAAGCGAAACATTTTTTTATTCGACGAAGTAAAAAAAAAATAGGAGCGCTATAATAGCCGGCTGAGAAGATGAGGGCGGCTATTGAAAAAAAAATAGGAGCGCTATAATAGCCGGCTGAGAAGATGAGGGCGGCTATTAATAATGATAATAAATTGTTTTTAGACTAGAGAGGTCGCAAATTACTAGGATAACAATGTACAAACATTTGTTGTTATTAAGTTATCGTTTCCAATCCCAGAGAACGCCAAAAGGCAGTGCTGTTTCTCCGTATGGTGCCTTTTTCAGAAAAAACCTATGTTCTTTTTGAAGATACAATTATAGTTACAAATTTTGTTTTCAATTTAAAATCTCTTTCAAAAAGATACACGCTACATGATCCAAACGAGACGACGACTTTCAAATGCATTTAAAATATTCGGCTCAAAAAACATTTTAAATTGTAGCTGGGAACAAAGTTATTAAACTCCCATCCGTCACATCTATACGCGATGAGAAAAGCAATCCGCTCGGAATCAAGCCATTTTGATCCATAGACGACCAAGTACATTCTATATCCCAGGTAACTAAGTTCACACTGCCATGATACTGCTTCAACTGATTACTCATTGCTCTACCTTAGAAATCAGTGTTCCTCCTTATGTTTCTTGATAGTTCGAATCACAATATTTCTTTTCAACTCGGTTGACCGATTGAATCAATACTTTAGTATAAAACATGACCTCAATCAGATGCAGTAATTGCGTACATGCAGTCAGCTATGTTTCAATAATGACAACTGACATGGAATTAACAAGAGCAGGCAACCTTATCTCAGAATAAAACTATTAATGACAACAGTATCATTCTCCTGACAAACAAAGTATTCTTAGTGATATACAGCTTAAAGTTTTAATACTTTTCATCCGAAATGCAGCTCATCTTCGTAGTACTCTTCTTACTCCTTCGCCTTCATTGTTCTCAACCTCAGGAATCTCGTTAACATTTTAAGTACATTAAAAACCTTCTGAGAAAACATTTGTTTCGCTCCAGATTTTTTTCAGGGTTAACGCCAGAAATGAAATCAAAATAAAAATCAAAAAAGTAAACTACTTCCGGTTAAAGTTTACGTCAAAAAAGTTTTTTTTTATTTTTACATTATTTCAAATCAAGCTTACATGTTCCCGTGTTCGGCTACGAATATTTAGCATGACGTTGGACTTATGCGCTCGAAACTAATAACAACTTTTGGAACAAATTGTTAACGAGATCCCTCTGAACAATTTTTCTAATCTTAGCCCATATATATCACTGGACCTGACAAGTGCTCCTATGACATCAAACTACAGGGATCTTTCACCCTCCGAAACACCACTTTCCATGCCATTCACATCTGCACGAACGGATATATTACGCTAGGTCAATTACATTTGACGAAAATAATGTTAATTTGCTAATCACGGAACGAACAACGTTGTAATTAATCTATATTAATGGACAAAAAAACTTGGAACTTGACAGGCAAACAGAAAAAAAATTATAATTCACAAATAAGGTTTCTCAAACATAGCTGCCAGATTACCAGAAAATAGCAGCAATAGCTTTGTAGATCACAGTGTCGAAAAATAGTGAGAAACAGACCAAATTTTTTTTATTAAATGCAGAGATGTTATATTTTGAATACGAATGTGTTCAACTTGTTGCCACTTCTGTTAGTTGCTCTCACATAACCTTTAATTGGAGTACCACACACTCACATGACCATATCTCTTTGAATTAAAGAAAAAAGCGATGAAGTTATTTTTTGAAAAAAAAACTGAAAATAATGTCAAAATGCCGCGTGTGAACAAAAATCCACTAGCGATAAAGCGAATTTTTGTTCAAACACCGTTTTCTCACTCTACTTTAAAGATAGAGCAAAAAAAATTCACGCCTCGAAACCAATTGCTTTTTCACTCCAACTCCTGTTTCGGCGTGACCAAAAACATAGCTGGCAGATTGCCAGAAAATAGCCGCAATAGCTTCGTAGATCTGCAATCTCAAAAAAACGGTAAAAGACTGACCAAAAAGTTCGTCTTTTCATTGAAGGCTGATATACTATATTTTGATTTAAAATCTGTACAAATTTTTGCTGCCTCTAATAGCTGCTCTTAAATAACCTTCATTTAGAGTGACACGCACTCATTTGACCTTATCTCTTTGAACTATAGCAAAGAGAAGCCAATTTTCGAGTCAGGAAGTTAATTTTGAGAGTGAGGTAAGTCAAGTTGGACCAAATATCTAATCACGCGATTGGACAAAAAACTGGCTCCACTAAGAGCGAAAAATGACGTCACGCACGCACTTCAGTTAAAATTGCATGAACGAATGAACAAAAAGCAGTTTTGAAGTGGTTGTGGCGTCATATGGTCGTAACAAAAATCGCGACGACGAAATAAAAAACCAAGAGAACCAATAAAAGCCCCACGCTATCGCTGTGCAGCTATTAATAACTTTTTGACAAACGCAAGCTTCGAAATTCAGTCATTTGTAGTATCAAACGAAATTGAAATAATTTAAATCAAAAACAGCTAATTAGGTCATCGAAATCAGATACCAGTATACATGGCAAAAAAAGGAAATTATGCTAATACTACTTAGGAATCTATGGTTTTAATCGAAATCAAATTCTCCGCAAATCTCTTTACTGACATACATAACTCGGCTCACATTATACGAAAAATTTTCAACAAAACACTTCAGAAGAACCCATTAAATCAAAAAGATAGCCGGCAAAATGCAAAAATAGCCACCGTTAACCACACTGCCCAAGGTAATAAAAAACAATGAGAAACATAACAACCGACTAACGTCGGGCAAACTGCTTTCAAACGAACAGCGAGCGGTTTGCTTCGTCATTAGCTAGCCACTTTAGTAAGGCTAGCTTTAGAGGTGAGCGCTGCGGGTGGGGAGTCCACGGGGGTGGGGCCAACAGTGAGGGGGATGACGGTCTTTGGCTGCACAGGTCCCTTACGAAATAGAAAACATAGCAGGACAAAAAACTTTCATTGACTTAACAAAAAACTAGATCTTAGACATGACTAGCTTTGTATTTGGAAAACGATTGAAAAAACAGGTTAGAAAAACTCGAAAAACTGTAAAAGCTCAAAATTTTGCATGTGAATTGAAACACAATCGAGAAAACGATTTTTGTTCAAACATCAATTTCTTTAAATTTATATTGCAGTAAAAAAAATTTACTCCGCAAAACGACTCAAATTCTGCTCTCTTTCCAGCTTCATTGTGACCAAAAAAAGCTAGCGTTCATTTCGTGGTTCGATGTTCACTCAAGTATCATGAACAAATGAAAGACTTCAATGCATTGTTTTACTTACAGCCACAGTGAGCCTAGCCTCTCAATAGCTGTTTAGGCGCTCCCTTGTTTCAAATTTCAAATAAATTTTATTGGTACGCTGTGTTAAATTTTTTAGATTGTTCACGTATTTTCATAACACAGCACACCAATTCGATTCAAATTAGTTGAAATGTAAAAGGAAAGCGCCTAAATAACAGTCGCTGAGAGGGGTCTTTGATTTTTTTTCAAGATTATTAGTTGAACATTGAACATCGAAATGAAAGCTAACTGCTCGAAGAAGATAAAGCCTAGTGAAAATGGGGTTTTCACTAGGTACCTTAGGTAAACGATATAAACAACTTCAACTGAAAAAAAATGTGTTTAACTGAGTTCAAACTTAAAAATTGCTACGAAAAATTTTTCAAAACTTTTTTCGCTCTGTCTGAAAAGAGAAGCTGACGGCTGCTATTAATTATCCTAACAAAATTCCTCCAGTCCTTGGTAGAAACAAATATTTAGAAGAACGAAAAAAAAGTTTAGTCTGCTAAATCTACAAGACAAAACCATTTGTCTGACTGCAACTAGAGAGCATTTCTAAAACAATTGTGACTTAGGTAGTGATGCACCTGAAATCCTCACCTCTCCTGGTCTATTTGACCATCTAAATGGCTCCATTATTCTGGCACCCGCTCTCATCGGACAACCTGACCAAAATTCAAATGCCACTTACGAGGAACTCTCATTCAAAGGGAGGACACGTACTATCGAAATTTTAACAAAGAAAATGCCAAGTAAAAGACCAATTAGCTTGAATTAATTGATAAATGAAAATCTGACAATGATCTTGCAAAAAATATATTATTTGAGACTTAGAGAACGTTTTTTTTATCGTTAATGTCCAATAAGTATTTCGAGCAACGGGCATGCACTTTACAATTATGAGACATCCGAATAATCATTAGATTTTTATCACATTGCGTCAACCACAATTTTTTCTACTTTGCTTTATACATGGAACATAACCTCAGCTCTATTTAAAAAATGATAGTTAATTGAGTAACCTTTCAAACAGCTTATTCGAGACAAAAACTGCGGCGCCTCCTTTTGAAGAGCTGGAGGAAACTGCCAAATTGTGGATATCGGAACCCGATTTCATTTCGGATGGCTACTTCAAACCCCGATGGGGATTCCGAGTGAAATGGAACGGGACCCAGAATGCATTCACCATTGCAGTTCTACAGGATCGAAAGTTCAAAACACTTAGTGGTCTTGTTCAGAAGACTATAATTGTGTATGAGTACGAGAGGTTAGATGCTACATTTGACGCTGTCTCTGGAGAACACATGCAGTCGGGAATCAACAGTCCTAACAAAAGTAAGCTGAAAAATTGACCAATTTTCAACTAATTTGGAGATCAGAAATCAAAACTACCGAAATCAAAAACTTGGAAAAACTTTTTCACCACCGAACGACAGGATATTCCCTATTAATAGAGAAACAGATTATCGCTCAACTTATATGATCTCAATTTATAGCTTGAATTTATAGTTTGAAATGCCAAATTAGATCATTGCAACTAATCAGCGTCAACAGAGTCGTATGATATGCACGAAAATAGTCGAGAGATTCAGATAGCCGAAGATAATAAAAGTTAATCGAGGCAACTTGATTGCTTGTTTTTTTGTATGCATTTCATATTACTTAATTGTGATTGGTCACTCAAAATTAGAACCAAAAATAGTGATACCAACTAAAAGAACGGTACCTATACAAAATATTTAACAATTAATATGTCCACGGACTACGTAGTATCCAGAGAAATAGAAAGATTTGATCACTTTACAACAATGGACTCTTTTGCAGCTATCAAATGGCAGCCAGTGGGCTCAGGCAGTAGAAAACTGGGCAACTATTTGGTGAACATGGGCAGATACCAGGATGGGATGGGGGGCATGTACCTCTATGAAATGAACCCAAACATGACTGGACAGGTGCTGCAGGAGTACCTCAAGTAAGCAAACTCGACCACTTATGTTAGTTGGACGCTTGGAACACAAACACTGCCAGTCAAAATTGCGTACCCAAAAGTAAACTGATTGAAATAAGCACCCGAAAACTATGACAATAAATGAAGATATCACCAACTGCTGATGTCGAGCAACATTTTCTTGAAAAGCTGACTTCCCCAGTTTTAAAAATAAACTTAGAATTCAAACATCGAAAGCAAAATTTTTACGGAATACTCTCATGAACGAACAACATTATCAATTAAAAGTTGTCCTAGTCGTTCATTCAATTGAATCTTCTCTCTAGAAACTATTTCGAAATTTTAAACATAGGCGGAAATTGCCGGAAAATAGCCGCCCTTGACCCGCTTGACGCACATTAGGATTGAAACAGAAAAGAAACTTAAGAGAAAGAAACTGACAGAATTTTTAAGTGTCAGTGTTCTTATTTGGTGTGTAAATTCTGCATATTCTTTCATATTCCAAAATTTCACTTAATTCAGCTTCTAAACTGAAGGCTCTTCAGTATAATACTAATGCCATCTAAATATTGCTTTAATCACCTTTGATAACCTAATGCATTACGACTTAATGACCGGGCTTTATATGCTTATCCTGTTTCTTTGATCTTTTGATTTTGCTCTTTTGACTTTCACCGTATTCGCTACATTGCGTAATTCAATGCGTGAAAGATGTTAAAATCTGTTCAGTTCAAACAGTGGGTGAAGTAAGTCAGAAGTCAAGCGTGGCAAAATCAAAAACGTGAAAATGTGAAATAATTTTAAAAAGGAGAGGGCCTAAACAATAGCCGTTGAGAGGCTGACGGTGGCTATTAATAAACATACCCGGCAGATAGCCGGAAAATAGCCACCGTTGATTCCAATAAGCATGATTGGGATTGAACGAATAGAATATATTGAAAAAAAAAGATTTTTGTACAAAAATATTTTTTAAGTCCGATTTATTTTGATGGCATTTCGTAGTTGAACATACTTCTGTTTCTTAGAGAGAGGCTACAGGGGCTACTATCAACACCAATAAGCATTAGAGGTGGTAACTAAGACTTATAGGAACGGCTTTCAAATAGCGGGCATCTAAAATTGGGCTTTATGGGTTTATCCCGTTTCTATTTCTGACTTCAATTTTTTATACCGACTCTGTTCATTTTGAATTGCTTTGCTTATCAACTGATGTTCAAATTCACTTTTAGCAGAATGAGAGAAGAGAGAAACTAGCCTAGAGAAGTCAAAAAGATTTCACGCAAAATGTCGAAAAAGCGGCAAAATGGTAAAGCGAAAAAAAGTTTGACGAAGTAAAAAAAATACGAGCGCAATAATAGCCGGCTGAGAAGATGAGGGCGGCTATTAATAAATATTAAACTGGCCGACTTTTACTCTCCTCGACAACCTAATCTTCCAACTAGCAGCCAATTAATGACACGCTTCCAAAACATAAACCGACTAACTTTGGATAGTTTAAGAAAGAGAAAAACTTATATCAGCTAATAATGAAGAACAAGCGCCAAGTCACTAAAGAAGTCAAAGAATGTTCCAGAACAAAAGCGCAAAAATGTTCAAGCATTTTGCATAAGAAAGACGTTTACAATAATTGCCTCAAACTTCGTTCGAGAGCAATTAAAAACATACCCGGCAGATTGCCGGAAAATAGCCGCCGTTGATTCCAATAAGCATGATTGGGATTGAAATAGAAGAGATTGAAAAAAAAAGATTTTTGTACAAAAACATTTTTTAAGTCCGATTTATTTTGATGGCATTTCGTAGTTGAACATACTTCTGTTTCCCAGAGAGAGGCTACAGGGGCTACTATCAATACCAATAAGCATTAGAGATGGTAACTAAGACTTATAGGAACCACGTTCAAATAGCGGGCATCTAATATTGGGCTTTATGGGTTTCGACTTCAATTTTTTATACTGACTCTGTTCATTTTGAATTGCTTTGCTGAGCAACTGATGTTCAAAATCACTTTTAGCAGAACGAGAGAAGAGAGAAACTAGCCTAGAGAAGTCAAAAAGATTTCACGCAAAATGTTGAAAAAGCGGCAAAATGAGGTAAAGCGAAACAATTGTTTGTTCGACGAAGTACAAAAATAGAAGCGCTATAATAGCCGGCTGAGAAGATGAGGGCGGCTATTAAACATTGCTGATGGGTTGTATGAAGATATTCACCAATTATCTAAAAAGTTTTGTTGTGTAGACCTATAGACCACTTTCTGCTGCGAGGCTTGGAAGTGGGGTGGTGTTTGCTTTTCTATGACTAAATGCGTGGTTTATGGAGCCATATTAGACTTTCTTTAATTTCTTGTGAAATTCCGATAAGCAGCGTGACCGATAGATTCCAGCTGTTTGTAAATCTAGAAAAAAACAATTTAGATCACACAAAAATCACAGACACGAGTGGAGAGAAAAAAACTAAAGGAATTTTCTTTCTATTGAACTCGCTGAACTAGTATAAATTTGCTTGAACGGCGCAGCACATCAGGTTTTTTTCACATTTCGCAATCTTTTCGATGAAAACTCTAAAAACATTGCCTTACAGAGCGATTCACTTTTTGCCACAAAAAGCGGTTTCAGGTTGTTGATTGTTCCAGGCAGGAGTCAGATAAGATAACATCTGAAACTGGATTTGGTAACGACGGTAATTGACGTCTTCGGTAATAATACAGAATGCACAAAATGTTGAATCTTGGATAGCATTTGTGTTGTTTTCGATAACTTCTTCAACAACATTCTGACAAATTTCTACATTGTGTATGATCTTATACAGTCGACTGTATATTTTTTGTCTAGGCTCATCTCGTATAGCTGGCTTCCTTTGTATATTAGTAGATACCGTGGGAAAACCGTTTAAATTCATTTTTAATTACTTATAAATTTCGCGAATCAAAAAAAGTTCAGCATTTTCTATTAGCAGGCTATAATGTAATTGGTTGAGAAACTGATTGAGCGGATTTGTATGTTTTAATTGACTGAGAATCTTAAGTTGCCCGTAGATTTATTTGAATCAATTTTCGGTTCTCTTATAATCGTTATAGTATTACATCTCAATTGTTGTACGTCACAACTATGTGGAGAGGGAGATTCAAAACAAAAACGATTGTACTTGAAAAAGTCATACTGATCATGAACCTTTAAATTTTTCTTACTAATTGTGATATCAAATTGTAATTGAGCCTACTTCAATTATAACCGCTTTTCGAAAGCAGCCATCAATTAGCCTCGTTAGAATCACCAATGTCACCAGTTGTCCATAACTCCCCCAACATGGATTGTCAGGAAAAATCACTCGGGTATCATTTTTGAAGACAACAACATGCAAAAAACAACTAACATGACTCCAATGTCAGCCAAAATGCTACGCCAATGGCAAGGGCAAAAAAGCTACAGTGGGCCAAAAATACTCGAAAGACTACATCTCTACCCAGGAAAGCAATTAAAAACATCAAAAAAAATTGACAAGTAAAAGTAAGTAAATTCTAGCGTGCCGAAGCAGGGAACGATAACTTCGCTGTCTTCAATTCATCAAGACGTAGTGCGCATTAAACTGATAAAAATGCGAAAAACATGGTAGCGTCTAAGAAAGGCAAAGTTATAATGAGCAGATTAAAAAAACTCAAAAAGGCAAAAAAAATCAGCGACAAATTAGGATACGTTTCACTACCAATTAAATTTAGTTACAAAATAATTCTAGATAAAATTGCTCTCGAATGACAGTAGAGTGGGCAAATAAATTCAGATGGGACTGTAGCCTTCATAATTTTTCTTAACGGGTGCTAAAAAATTCGACACGAGAAGTGAAATCAAAACAATGTTCTAGAACAGAACGGTTATCCAAAAATTTTGCATAAAAAGAGACTCAACCTGAAGTTTACGATAATTGCCTCTATCTTCATTCGAGAGCAAATAAAGGAAAAAAATTACTATACTGTAATAGTTAAGGGAGATTCATACAGCAAGATCATTGCAAATTAAAGTAATCAGAAAAATTCTATAAGCAAACTAATGCGCAAATATCCCGAGGTATACTACACCAGCGAATAAGATGTTGGCGCTATAACTGATATTAGAACTGCCCAAATTGCCACGAGTATTGCCGAAATTGCAAAGAAAAGGCAATTACAACTTAAATGTTGACCAAAATAATCAATAATAAGCTAAGAGCTCACCGTAATGATTTTGGAGCGATCAGGTCAGCCAAGCTGATCACTTGTTCATATTCATATAAAGTCCCAGGAGCAGCTAAGGCATGACCAAGATGCGTAATTATTTTTTGCCTGTAATTTACCTCACACAACAACGTTTTTGCCCTGATGAATAACGTATTTTAAACATATCACAATACTATTATAATTTTCCAACAATTTTGCAGTCGATAAGTGATTTAATTGATTTATAAATTCACCGTTTCAGAAAAAAATAAAAACATAACCGACTAATGTCGGCAAGCGGTTGGCTTCGTCAATAGCTGGCCACGGTTTAGTGAAGCTAGCTTTAGCTTAATTGAAGGCGCATGAGGTGAGCGCAGCGGGGGGAGGGTGAACCGGGGGGGGGGGGGCTGATGAGGAGGCAACTGCAGTGGGTGGGTCAACTGTGGGAGGGGGTCTTTGGCTGCACAGGGCCCTTACGGCCTGAACAATGCGCAGGAGTAAGGATTTGAGGGGGGAGGTGAAGTGAGGGGGCTGTCTGTGTGTGTGTGTGGGGGGGGGGGGCGTTGTGGGGTCAACCTCCTAAGAACCGCCCTGCACACCAAAAGTATAAAGTATAAGTCTCCAAAACAAATTCTCTGAATCGCTTACTTGGAGACTACTGAGCTGAAAGGCTCTAAGAGAACTTGACGCCCGCTGGGCGCTACCTGTTTATCCCGTTTTCAAGGACGAGAAGTCAAATGGATAACACGAAAAATTGGTCCAGCAAAAAATCGCATAAGAAAATCAACAGGACTAATATAATTGCTAAACTTCGTTTAAGAGCAATGAAACGAATGACACACTTAACAGTAATCGGCAGAGTTATACGTTGGCAGTGTTGTACGCCAATTAGCTCGCGAAAGACTTGAGCCATATCAATTAAGTTAGAACGAGTAGGCTGGTCTCAGCAAAAACTAGCTGGTCTCAACCAACGACAATTATTTTTCAAAAAATAAAGCAGGTTGGAACATTAAGAGATGGCCATCTCTACGGATTCAGTATCTGTTTCTAAGAGCACTAGAGAAACCATAATAAGTTTATCAGTTATCAGTGGTGTCTACCTCTATTTAGACAGTACTACCTGCTAAAAAATTAAGGCCAATTTGCTTTGTAGAAAAAAATCACGTCTTTCCGTTTCATTAAAACAAGCAATTCAAATATGTTATTGGATATGACTAAAAGCCTTAGTTTTGGCGAAAAATAAACTAAACGTTAAAATTGATCTGACGCCAGCGCAATTTCAAGGAGTGGTGTTATATCATCATAAAGTAATTTTTTAAAAACGAAAATCAAAGATCTAGTGAACTAGTGTTATAGAATAAGTCTGATTTTTCAATAATAAACAACCATATCTTACTATATTTCTTTTATTCATTTTAATGGACTCCATCTAACTAATTTTGATAACAAAATGAATGTTTGTTCAAATTGGGAAGCATTCGTATCTTTTAAAATAAGGTTGGTTTAGCGCCAAAATTTAGGCGGATAAAGATGAAAGATGCGCACAGCTTCTGATTGATTTCATGACAAAATTTTATTAACAGTAAAAATGCGATAAACATATCGATAAAACAGAAAAATGTCTGGTAAGATACATTATATATCCTCAATTTCAGAAGTCCGCAATATAACTAGCGAAGGGGATCACGTCTGCCAGAAAATGAACATAACACACTATTGTCGGCCAAATTGCTCTCAAACGATTTTGCATCAGGATTATACGACTGCAATAATTGCATTAAACGTCGTTCGAGAGCAATTAAAATAATTTTAAGGAGTACACGCTTTCCGTATATTCTAATATAGTAGTACCAGCAAATTTTTTCACCAATACTATCTATCAAGTCAATCATCAATTAAAACTATCAATTTCAAAATGGATCGGAAGCACGACATACAAAAATGGCTCATACGTGTCAAATTAAGCTTAAAAGACTCTTCTTCTTTGTCACTGAGTACTATTAATTATACTAAACCTATCAGACCTTTCAATCCATAATGACTCGATAGTTCCAAAAGAAGTAGTGTAGCATACTTTGTAGACTACTTATTCTTTTTTCTTAAAAATGCTTTTTTAATCTCCCACTATTTGACTGCTATTTTATAGATCTGATTGCAACAACCGCAACTGCACTTTGCCCACAAAGCAACAAAGATGGGAAAACGCAGTAAAGTTCAGTGAGATCAGAAAACCCATTGTGGACAGTGAGTAACAACGATCCTTAGAAAAAGGGACGGGATTTATAGTACACTCTGGCATATTTTGCACAACGAAACAAACGCAATATCATTAAAAAATCTTTGAAAAATTGCAAAAACATCCAATTTTCTCTCAAACGACAGGCGGGCGGTCAATTGTTCCTTACATTAGCCACAGGAGGGGTATATTATCACTACGGATGTTTTAGAGCTTATAAATCAATTCTCAAATTTAAAATGAAAACTGAAACCACACTTTCTATTTGACTTTTAGTAGTGAGCTGCCGCAATTAAGTTCAACTGCTTTTAAGTCTGAATGTACAGCAATTAAAGACGCCAAAATCAAGCATAAAAAATTCACTTGAAAAAGCAAACTGATCATACAAAAAATTGATTGAGCAAAAGTTGCGTAAAACAAGACCACAAGACTGATATAAAAACTTCTAACAGTACTGACAGAAAAATTGAAATACGACTGAACTATTTTTGCATTGTTTCTGGAAAAATCCTCTGCGACTTACAAAATACATCCTGAGAAAAAACTACACAAAATTATAAGAGAGTGGAAAGATATTCGATGGAAGGGAACTGATAGGGAACTGACATATAATTGATAGCGAACTGACATACCAAAATCAACTAAATAAGGTTATCAGTTAAATGGCTTCAGCAATCAGATCATTATATTTGGTTCGTTATCAGGTACCGTTAAAAACAAGAATAAATCTTTTTAAATCACTAGTTTTGTCTCATTTAGATTTTAGTGCGATTTTTTTTTTCAAAATTTACCATCTTACTCTATTGACAGAAATAACAAACAGATAAACTGGGGCATAAAAGTTTGCTTTATGAAAACCAAATACGATATTGCCAGAGATCTACTTCTGGAGACTAAAATTCTTCCAGGAGAGCTCCAAATAACACGGTTGTCATTAAGTAGGTTTTTCAAAATTCTCCAAAAAGCAAGAAATCGCTCCAATAAACATTTCAGATTTTTAGAAAATGTGCCAATTATTGTAAACAAACGAACCCATAACTTTTTCTTAGAACAAAAATGTAAGTCAAAATGGAGTACTGGTTCAAATGTTCGTAACTTTATTCGAAAATGGAACACACGTCCAATTACAATTAGAAAAGGAACGTCGAAGACCAAATTTAAACAAAAAGTTACAGCGGAAATGCTTAAACGACACGAAAGAGTTCCAATAGACAGAAGGGTTGCAAGATTCAAACATACTTTTTATCAAAACTATTTTAAGAAAACCGAACCTTAATTTGTTATGAATTAGAAAATAATAATGTTTGATTAATAAATTTCTAACATGTAAAATTAACCAAGTGGTTAGTTTAATTTACATGTATTCAGATTTAAAAAAGAAGAATAGAAATAGTAAGTTATGTTCCATTATGATACCTGACTTAGTTTCCTCATTCAGTAGATGTTTACACCGAACACTTCTGGATGCCATATTTTTGTTTTCTACTTCAAAAGAAAATCCAACAACGTGTGTGACAAATGGTGACACACAGACATCTATGGCACAAAGGCTACTGTTTATGAAATGACAACTGTTACAAAATGAGACAATTTTTTTGCATTTCCTGGATGGATGCACATCTTAATAACATAGCAAGCAGATTGCCGGAATAGCTGCGAAAGAATAGACTTACGTGCCGTATGATAGAGATAGAAACAGATACAGATCTAAGTTGAAAAAGTTATCGACGCCGCTCAAAAAGCTATGTAAAAAAAGAAAATGATAAATTAAAAAAGCTTGTTAAAATTCATTACGCAGAAGCCTTTTCATTAGGGACCCTTATTACACATATGAGTTACTTTGACCTTAAACTAATTCAAAATAAACTTAAATTTTAATGTGCAAAAGTTATTTTATTGAGTGAGGTAAGTCAATTATGATCAAAATCTAATCACGCGAAAAACTTTTGCTAGAGAGAGTGAGAAATGACGCCACGCGCGCAAAAGCAGTTAGTGAGAGGAAGAAGTCATTCAGAAAATTTGAGGCGTTGAGGTGTGAACATATGTAAAACGAAAAAAAAAGCGTCAGACGATGAAACAAAAACATAGCAGGACAAGTCCTGACGTACAATTCAAAGAATTTTCATTGACTAAACTAGACCTAGAATGGACTATGAGTGAATTGAGAAAACCATTTTAAAAGAAATCAGATGGAAAAAATAAGAAAAAACAGAAAATCAATGTCAAAATGCCGCATGTGAACAAAAAAACCACTAGCGAGAAATGAAAATTTAATTCAAACAAAAAACTAGGTCTAGAATGAGCTGTGAATGGATCGGGAAAACCATTTAGAAAATCCGATCCAAAAAATTGAAAAAACAGCAAAAATCAGAGTGAAATTGCCGCATGTGAACAAAAAACCACTAGCGAGAAAGAGAATTTTTGTTCAAACACCGTTTTCTCACTCTACTTTAAAATTAAAGCAAAAAATTCACGCCGCAAAACCACTCGCTTTTTCGCTCAATTTCCTGTTTCGGCGTGACCAAAATCACTACACCAATTTGACTTCAAAAATCATGAAAATGTGTGAACAGATCTCAAAAAAAGACAACGCCCCAATACAATTCAAATTCCTTTGAATTGTAAAAAACCAAGAGCACCGCAATATAGCTCCGCTCAGCTTACAGCTTCGCAGCTATAAAAACAATAATGAGAAGTAAAAGTTTTGGTGTATGGTTAAGCAAGCCGAATTGGATAATGGGGTTAAATGAGCCACGATTTGAAGAGACACTGAATGTTATTCTGTGGGTGGGTGGGGTCATTTCCATTGTTTTTAGGATACAATGACGAGAGGAAGAATGAGCTAGACAGAGCGAATGTGACGGCCATTTTGAAAGAAGAGGAACACGTGATCAGATTGCACCAGATGCAGTGCTGCGACAACCCACATCCAAAATTAGACGAATAGATATTACCAACACAGACACTGTCAAAGTGATATAAAAATGTAAACAAGAATTAATATGAACTGAGCAGAAAAAATATTGACGAAAAAATGACCAAGTTGATAAGTTTTATTTATTCAAGACAAACTTATTTTTGACTAACGACTTCCAATAAGATCAATGGATGTCACCGATATCATATATACAAGCAGACTATGATACGTCGTATCTTTGAAAGCTTTTAAATTTTTATGCCCAATCATGAAAATAAGATGAAGATTGCTGTCATAATGAAACAGCAATACGCAGGCAACAAAACTTTGCTAACACTTCGGCAAATTTTTAGCATGAAGTGAGAGGCTCCAAGATCTCTACCCCTTGGTCTTCCATTCCATAGTAGTAAAATATCAAAACAGGAAACAATTCAAAAGTGGGAGTCGAGTAAATTGATGGGATAACCCTTACCTTGTAGTGACTTTCTGCAACTGGTCCATAGTCCCTGTGAGTAGACCTCATTCTTACTGTGAGCCCACCAGTCAGACAGTAAAGCAACGAAGAGAAGGACCAAGGCAACACACAGACATATGAACCTGTATCAAACAGCAGTCACATCTACCAATAAGTGTATATTAGACTACTCATTTTCAACGTATCTAGTTATTCGGAATTTTGCTTCTGCACTTCTTACGACAGTTACGATCAAGAGGATTGTTATTCCATTTTTGCACAAAAAAAAACGGGAGAACTTTATGCTAGCTTCACTTGTTTTTGTTTAGACACTATTTGACGATCATTTGAGATCATCCCACACCAACATATCTAGTACCACATTAAAGCTCACAGTGTTCACAATTGCGCTACAAAAAATTCAGCAATGTTGTTTTTTCGTAATTCTTTCACCAGTTTTTGCCATATTTTAGGTCTATTTATCAAAGTTTCCTCAATTTAGGCCAATTCTTAAAACTTTCCATAATTGGTTTTGATTTTGATCAATTAAGATAGCTAGCGACTTTTTCGAGAGTATCTAACAACGAATAACAATTATATTATATATTTTTAACACAATCAATTACACAAAAATTGCGTTTTTGAGAAAAAAAATAAAAACAAATGTTTAGTCCTCTTTCAAAAGCTGCTTAGTTTTTTTTCGTCATTTGACCCATTTTTGTGTTAATGTTTTGAGATGTTGGGAAGCAGGAAAAAGCAAATCTTGCTATCTCTTGTGAGACTTCTATCAAACATTCAAACATAAAACGACTAACGTCGGAAAAACTGCTCTCGAATGACAGGAGGGGCAATTAAATTCAGGGGCTGTAACATAGATATTTTTTTCTCAAAAATCAAGAAGTGCGTGAAAAAGTCAATTGAGAAGATTATTCTAGAAGAAAAGCGCAAAAACTGTCAAACAAAAAATCTGCATAAAAACACGTTTACAATAAAAGCAGTTTAGCAAAGAAAACTTGTGTATCATGAATAATGGCGACAAAACTGACTGGCGAGCAACAAAAGCGTACTAACTGTGCGTTAGGCACTGTCATTTGCAATCTCAAGTTTTTAAAATATAATAAGAGAAAACCATTTCATAATTTTTTAGTTCGATCATATATTGTTCACCATTGAGTTTGATTTAGTTCAAAATGGGAACCTGCTTAATAAGTGAAAAAAATACCTGTTAACAGCAACAACGTCGTACCATCAATGCGCTATTAATACGTTGCTAATTATAAATTCCATGAGATTGGAATTCATTTCAGCGTCGTCTTTTTTTATGATAGCTCACACAATTTTAATATTTTTTTAAAACACCGCAGCACTAGAGATATCGGCAAAGTAGATTAAGGGGCGAACCATATTATTGCAAAAATATTTGTTGACTTGCTCATTGCCTCTCGCTGATAATCACCTTCTAATTGCGATTGCGCCAATCAGTTGGTGAGGTCTAATAAAAATTTTGTTAAATAACTGACGCCATTTGTTTGGGGAAACAGCGAGTTTTTTTACATGCCTTTATTCATAGTTCTTTGTGATGTTTCGTCAAAAATCATTTTTGGCAGCTTTCACCTTAATTTATCGAGGCAGAACGTTATCTATTTAATGGGACCATAAGTTTTCAGTTCAATGGAGACAATTAATTTTCAAAAATTCTGAATCAAAAGTTCGCACATACAATTGTTCAGAACTTCTTCGTCTCTTCTAGTTATAACAGTTTGGATCAGTTAAGACGTCAATTGCTCGGGCTTTATTAATTTCGAAAACGTTTATTGAGATTTTTTAGAAAGGTCCCTGCTGTTGCTTTATGCATGCCATACTGAAACTAAAAAATTGATAGACCTCAATTAGTTTATATAATATTCGACGCTCTCTATTGATTTATATAGCCTTGTTTCAGTTCTCGTGTCCAAAAGTTCTAACAATTTTTTCATTTTTAGAAAAGTTTTCGAATTTTGTCAGCTTTACTCCCAAGTTCTTGCCATATTAGTGAGTTTGTTCCAAATTTGCTTCTATAATGGTACTATATGCTTTCTTATAGTAAAAAATTGTTCTGTTCAAGAAACTCTCCGCATCAATTTATATTTTTTTGAGTAATGTAGTAAATTATTTACAGCGAGTCTCGCAAAAAAAATGCCAATGAACTAAAAACCAAGTTAATATCTAAAATGGGAACAGCTAATAGATCTTTTTCAAAAAACTATTGAGGTTCATCTGCTTTGTTGAAATTAAAAACTCCTTGTTTCCAAATGAGCCAGACAATCAGTTATATGGTTCCTCCTTCAATTTGCTGCATTGTAGTTCAGAGGATATCTCTGATTTAGATTTGGTCAAGCAGATATTCATTTCCTCAATTTTTCCGCCTTTTCTCCAAATATCAAAATTTTGTTTAATTTACAGGCTAGTTTCAAGCCTTTATTTTAATTAATATACATCTTCTCCATCAGCCCGTAAGCATTAGCAACAGTCGAAAAAAAAACAAATAATGTACAAGAATATTAAGCTTGATCAGTTTCCTGCCATGTTTTTTGCCAACAAAGAATTGGACATCTTTAGTGCTTTACAATAATCTTTTATCTCTTTTATCTTTATTCTTTAGGTTCATTCATTTAACTGACAAACAAAAATTATTTTTGAAATCAAATCAGCCAGGTAGTTAGGTCAAGTAACTTTTTCAATCTGTGGATTAACATTCAGGACTTGTATTGTCGAAAGGGATTAACATTCAGGACTTGTATTGTGGATAGTCTTTTTTCGTTTTACCTTCGCTGCCGCTTTCCTAATATGAATACTCTCGCTTTTTTACTCATTCCCATTAAACTACATTTAGAAAGACGTGCTTGGCAAACAATTGACAAAATAAGAAGAACTTGCTTGTCTAGCTGTAAAATTTAACCTCAACATATTCAGATTAATAAGAAAGCAATTTGCTTCGATTTAAAATAACGCTGCGTCTTAAAAAAATATCATTGGTGCAAATAGGCTGTTCCCAAAAAAAACTACCACGAATACAGGTCGAAGTGAATTTACCAATAAGGCGCAAATCTATAATTCCTTTGTAAATGAAGGTTTTTATGGCTTTTTTTTGTTCCCTCAGAAAACCCAAATGATCCCTTTATTTCATTCTTTTCAAATTTCAGGTAAAAAACTGTTATAACCCAAAATTTCTTGCTCAGCCAACGTTTCATTAGATGTTTAATTAAACAATATTAATTCAGATACAGTGACATGGTTCATTGTAAGCTTTTCGATGCGAATTTGGGAACATTCTTTGTCACGCACAGAATCATGCGAGTCTTCTTGTTTGAGTTCTCTTCGCTCGTAAAGTGAGACATCATGGCTTTTTGTGAAGCTTTTTTATTTTTGGTCTTTCTTTTGAAACTACAACCAGGTGTAAGTTCGATGTTAACTGCACTAAATATATCATATCCTTTTTTGTTTTGGGTTCTCATTTGGATCTGTAATAGACTCTGCTCTGCTTAAGCAATATCTGTTATTTGCTATAGAGACTCCATTAGGAGGACAATTGGTCTGCATGGTATTGGTCTGCAATTGGGAATTATAAGCTTAATTTTTACATTCAGAGAATCCTATTTCGGTGCAATCATAGTTGATCAAAAATGTTAAACAGTTGAACCTCAATCAGATGCCCAGATTAACATCGCTTTGTTCTACATTTCTTTTGATACTTTAATGGGAAGTGAATCTTGATGATCTCCCCTCTCGTTGGGCGAGATTAAAAGATAGGCATCCTTGCCCCCTCTCATTGTGTGACAAAATTAAACATAAACCGACTAATGTCGGAAGAATTGCTCTCGAACGACAGGCGGGTGGAAATACATTTGACCACTCCGGGATTCGAACAATTGACCTCCGGCTCACTCTCCAAAAGAACTGCCCACTCGGCTGTCAGTCCCTTCTTTTTGCTATGCTGCAACTGATTTTATATTAGAAACAAATTCGACTCTACTTCGGCGTGAAAGCAATTGAGATCACTCAAAAATGAAGAACGAAAGCGTAAAAAAGTCAAAGAATGTTCTAGAAGAAAAGCTCAAAAACGGTCAAGCGAAAAACTTGCATAAAAAAGACCAACACGTTTACAATAATAGCTACGAACTTCGTTCAAGAGCAATTAATTATGAGTCTAAACTAACTGACCCTATTAGTCTGAAGGGACGACAGATACACTTCCTCTCAGTCACATACTCTGTCTCATCCTCGTGATGCTCAGAGTAGTTCTCCGCTCCGTATGGCGACCGTGACATTCTCTTCTCTTCCTCCACTCCTTTCCCTCTATTTGATTCTATTCTTCAATCACTGTCTTATTTGTTTCAGGCTATAATCTGATTGGTGTGGATAGAACCAAGCTGTTGGTTCCGAAACTGACCAGATGTCACAATTTTATAGGTTAAGAGGGAAACTTCGTGTGTAGTTCCGGAGATATGTTTGTCAATTTTTACTGTTATTTGGGTATCAGGAAAAGATTAGGTTGTTGCACAGCTATAAGCAATTCTCCAAGTTGACAATAAGCCTCGAATAGACAAAATACGGCTCAAAATTAATTATCTGAAAAATTAAAGGAAACATTGAACCAATGTATTGTAAAAAAGAATTGAGTTGGTTTTCTGATTAAACGCTATGCAAACGATGCGTAAACAAAGTACACACATAATATCACAGAACTTCAGATCAAAGCCGGAGAAAGGCCAAAGCCAGGAAAGCAAAAACGTGCGCCTTTTACATCATACTCGAAATCGGGAAGATCAGCCTTATTTAAGATTTTCATCAACACGACAGATGACAGATCCACATTACATTGCACGAATATCTAATAACTGCCGCAAAGCTGGCATTGATTTAGCCAGCTAAAGCGTAGGACAAATAGATTCACAGGGTCCAACACAACCAAAATCGCAGTTGACGCCACAAATTTTAGCTGCTCAGCAGTTTAAGTGAAACGTACACTTTTCAAGACCAATCACGCTCTAAAAGAATTGCACAGATACTTAATGCCCTCGAGCTTTGCCAGTTCATCCTATTTTCAATGACTAAAAAAGAAATTGGTGAAGCGGAAAAAAAGATCAAACTGAAAAATGCATAACAAAGAACATGATCCATATAGTTGCTAAAGTTTTCATTTGGGAGCAGTTAAAAATAAATTATTAGATTGCTACACAAAACATTTAGCTGACAAGTAAAAAAAAACAAACAAAGCTCCTCCGGACTCCATTACAATGCCAGAGCTTTGTCCGAGAATGTAAGCTAAAGTTCTACATTAAAAACAGGCTTAAATACATGATTGACGCCTATCCTGCAAGAGCCCTTCCGAAAAACGTATCTTGAAAATATTTCTCAAAGTCACACGCGATAGTGTCAACTATTGCAACTAAAACTTCCTCAGAATTCTAAAAAATCTGTAATTGACATGCATCAAAACGAACGGAGAAAACTATCCATCGTTAAGCATTTGTTCCTAAACGAAAAATTCTTCTGACTATCAGTTTTGCGGAGTTCAAATTAAAGCGATGTCTCCTGAAAAACCTTAATCACGACTTCTTTAATATCACAACTGAAAAATCTCAGAACCCTTAATTTCATATGATTTTAACAGATGTAAAACGACATGCAATGTCAATTATTTTGCGATATAAAACAACTTTTTAAAAAAGTAAAAAAATCAACAACAGTAACCAGTCGCAAAACAAAATGCAGCGATCAGTTTACACGCAAGGAGTAACATGTAAAAAAGCGACTAATTTTTATCATTTAATTGTTTTCTACAACATAATATTTACTCGACTAATTGTAATGTGGTGATTCAAGCACTATTGAATGAATTGGAGAAAGTGCATCAAAGTTAACCAACTATTAATTCAGAACGTTGACAGTGTTTAAAAAGCTAACATTTTTCCTGGTTTTTCTCTTAAATGCCAGCTTTTTCCATTTTTCTTGTTACAAATTCCCCAAATGTCATCAATTTAGCAAAGTATACTCTCACAGAACCTTTAACTAACAGGAAGAATTGCTATTGGTTAGTTTGCAGAAAATAGAAAACCATTTTTACCTCACTAAAAAGATTACCTGTTTATATTATTTGGAGTGGTGAAAACATATAAAGGGCTCTTATAAAACTTTCAACATTCATTAAATTGGACAGCTTAACAAAATGAGACCATTTTTTTCAGCGCCAGCAACAAAGTTGATTTAACTCTGAAGTCAAGGTGGTTAAAAGAATTTCATTGTTTTTTCCAAAGCGCTGGCCGTTCCTGCTGTTATGTTCTTATTCTGTTATTCTACTGTAAAATTAAATATCTAAACAGGTGAAGAAGCGCTTCTATGTATAGCAAATTTTAAACAAAAAAATGTGCTTTGTACTTTGACGCAACGAAGATTTGACGCAACGAAGATCAACAATACATTTCGAATTTGTTCGGTTTTTTTTCCTCTTTCCTTGATAAGGTTACCTAGACTAAGAATATTGATCATTCTGACAAATGACCTGCGTCTTAGTTTACGAACTCTATCCGTTTATTTCCCTTTGCGATTTTAAAAGAGGCAAAAATTGTGACCATACTAGCCAAAAATTTGTCTCAAAAATGAATGTTCTCGGTAACCAGGTCAAGAAATCTATATGCTAGTGTACGTAAGAAAATCGAATTTTGATGTCGCGTCTAATCTATTGCCCCCTGCGTCGTCAGGAGGACCAATAAATTGTCCAAAAAATAGTAGAAACCTGCCACCATTTGGGTTCAAGTGCTGGCACTTGTGAATGCGATGCAGCATTAAATCACGCGAATGCCGAGGTCAAGGGCGAAAAAGTGACTCAAAAAGTAAAAACAGCAAAATAAGCCAAAATTTTACTTAAAATTCAGGCATGTTCACAATAATTGCTTCAGCCATCGTTCGACAGCAATCAAAAACAATCAAATATATTCCTGATCCTATGCACTAAGTTGAAAATCTAAAAATCTGAAAATTGATCGAGGCTTGACGGTAGAACATTGTTTAACATTACATGATTAAAGAGCTCTTCACCTGTCTCAAAAGATTCCGCTCAAATTTTAGCTTTCACTTTGTTTCAATAATCTTCCTGTCAAATTGTTGGACCTGGACTAGAATTAATGAATATAAATACATGATATCATAAACTATAACCGAGGAGTTGGCTTTGTATTTCGCTAGCTTAGGCTGAGTGCTTATCTTCAATTATGAGGTGGTGACAAGAATGTGGGGTGGGCCAGGAAAAAATAACACGGGACAAAAAGGGAGGTATCCACCCCTTATTTTTTTTTCACAGAGATTACGCCTATACGAGCAGTGCGAGAGGGGGCCAAACTTTAAAAACTGCCCTTGGACCTATAAATTTATGAAGCTTCAACATTTTCAGGGAATAGCTAGTAGGGACAGACTAGTAAGGCTCTGAGAGAACTGCTCAGTGACTTGATGACTTCAGGGTTGACCAGTTTATTTCGCTAGTAGTAATAGGAGTGCTGTGTATCAATACTAGGGAGAAGGGGGGGGGGGGGGGGTCCACGGTGTGTAAAAAAACGATCACCTCTAAACGTTTACTTGTAAATATATCCGCCTAAAATTTTCCTGAAAAGCGCTTGGGCGCGATGGGACATTATATGAAGACGAACTCGAAACAAGCGTTTGGAAGAAATCCATTTGGCAAGATCATTTCACAAATTGTAGTTGCAGTAAACAGACGTTAGCTAAAATTGACATGCTCTTTAAATGAATAACCGCGTTACGAGAGATGAAATTGATGGGGGTATTACAAACTTGGTTTTTGCTGAAGGAAACCGAGAGAGACCCCCATGGCGTTGCTGTTCCAATACCGTAGTCTCTCGATCAGAGATCATCAAATTTTCGGCCAAAACTGAGTGGTCGCTTTTTACACACCGTGGACCCCCTAGTATTGATACACAACACGGAAGTTGAAAATAAATTAGCCCCCTTATCAGTCTACAAAGATTGTGTTAGTGGTGTTTGGGTGTGCATTTCCTGCGAATTTAATCAGACTGGACTAAAGAAACTTATTTCGTGCTGTTTTTGATGAAAAAATTTTTAGCCGGAATTTGTGACAAAAAATATCAATGTAAATAACCGACAATGTATTTTGTGTTTAAACGTAAAATCAACAACAATTTCATGAAAAATTTAAATTTTATCAAAATTGGCAAAATTTTAGTCAAAAATTCCGAAAAAAGGTGAATGATTTCAACGGAATTCACTTTATTTTCTCGAAAGTTTAAACCTCGATATCTCCCTGTTAAAAACGAAAATCAAAAAATCTTTTTAATTCCAAATTTTACGCTGGACAAGCTTTCTTATGATACCAGTCTCAACTCTCTACGATGAATATAGCGATCGGCCAAAATTGACTGAACAAAAAAAAACCAGTTGAGTATATAGTTCTTCCCCCCTCAAGAGGGGTCGGAACAAAAATCTCAGAGCCCTTAATTTCATATGATTTTAACCGATGTAAAACGACATGCAATGTCAATTATTTTGCGATAAAACAAATTTTTAAAAAGTTAAAAATCAACAACAGCAACCAGTCGCAAAACAAAAATTATATTAAACAAAGAGAGACGGTAATTTTAAAAAAAAAACAAAATGCAGCGATCAGTTTACACGCAAGGAGTAACATGTAAATAAGCGACTAATTTTTATCATTTAATTGTTTTCTAAAATATAATATTTACTCGACTAATTGTAATTTGGTGATTCAAGCAATATTGAATGAATTGGAGAAAGTGCATCAAAGTTAACCAACTATTAATTCAGAACGTTGACAGTGTTTAAAAAGCTAACATTTTTCCTGGTTTTTCTCTTAAATGCCAGCTTTTTCCATTTTTCTTGTTACAAATTCCCCAAATGTCATCAATTTAGCAAAGTATACTCTCACAGAACCTTTAACTAACAGGAAGAATTGCTATTGGTTAGTTTGCAGAAAATAGAAAACCATTTTTACCTCACTAAAAAGATTACCTGTTTATATTATTTGGAGTGGTGAAAACATATAAAGGGCTCTTATAAAACTTAACATTCATTAAATTGGACAGCTTAACAAAATGAGACCATTTTTTTCAGCGCCAGCAACAAAGTTGATCTAACTCAAGGTGGTTAAAGGTCAAGGTGGTTAAAAGAATTTCATTGTTTTTTCCCAAGTTCTGGCCGTTCCTGCTGTTATGTTCTTATTCTGTTATTCTACTGTAAAATTAAACATCTAAACAAGTGAAGAAGTGCTTCTATGTATAGCAAATTTTAAACAAAAAAATGTGCTTTGTACTTTGACACAACGAAGATTTGACGCAACGAAGATTTGACGCAACGAAGATTTGACGCAACGAAGATCAACAATACATTTCAAATTTGTTTGGTTTTTTCCTCTTTCCTTGATAAGGTTACCTAGACTAAGAATATTGATCATTCTGACAAACGACCTGCGTCTTAGTTTAAGAACTCTATCCGTTTATTTCCCTTTGCGATTTTAAAAGAGGCAAAAATTGTGACCATACTAGCCAAAAATTTGTCTCAAAAATGAAAGTTCTCGGTAACCAGGTCGTGAAATCTATATGCTAGTGTACGTAAGAAAATCGAATTTTGATATCGCGTCTAATCTTTTGCGTCTAATCAATTGCCCCCTGCGTCGTCAGGTGGACCAATAAATTGTCCAAAAAATAGTAGAAACCTGCCACCATTTGGGTTCAAGTGCTGGCACTTGTGAATGCGATGCAGCATTAAATCACGCGAATGCCGAGGTCAAGGGCGAAAAAGTGACTCAAAAAGTAAAAACAGCAAAATAAGCCTAAATTTTACTTAAAATTCAGGCATGTTCACAATAATTGCTTCAGCCATCGTTCGACAGCTATCAAAAACAATCAAATATATTCCTGATCCTATGCACTAAGTTGAAAATCTAAAAATCTGAAAATTGATCGAGGTTTGACGGTAGAACATTGTTTAACATTACATGATTAAAGAGCTCTTCACCTGTCTCAAAAGATTCCGCTTAAATTTTAGCTTTCACTTTGTTTCAATAATCTTCCTGTCAAATTGTTGGACCTGGACTAGAATTAATGAATATAAATACATGATATCATAAACTATAACCGAGGAGTTGGCTTTGTATTTCGCTAGCTTAGGCTGAGTGCTTATCTTCAATTATGAGGGTGACAAGAATGTGGGGTGGGCCAGGAAAAAATAACACGGGACAAAAAGGGAGGTATCCACCCCTTATTTTTTTTTCACAGAGATTACGCCTATACGAGCAGTGCGAGAGGGGGCCAAACTTTAAAAACTGCCCTTGGACCTATAAATTTATGAAGCTTCAACATTTTTTTGCTGAAGGAAACCGAGAGAGACCCCCATGGCGTTGCTGTTCCAATACCGTAGTCTCTCGATCAGAGATCATCAAATTTTCGGCCAAAACTGAGGGGTCGCTTTTTACACACCGTGGACCCCCTAGTATTGATACACAACACTCTATTACTACTCCCGCTGCTCAATACGAAAAGACACGCAAATTCATTACACAATCAAAAAGAAGAAAAAATTAATCTGAGGCAATTTCAGCAGTATCTTGATTAGAAGTTCTCAAATGCCAGTGAGATCCTTTTTGGCCAAAATTCAGTTGTCTAGAACAAACCATACCTCAGAAGTGAAGCTTTCAAATTATTTAAGTAATAAATCCGACCCCGAGATTATTAGCTGTCTAGGAGAACCGATGATTGATAAGCTCTTTAATATTCGAGCCATAAAACTACTATTTCATGCTGAAACCACTGTTAATTTTTTCGGCTAAGGTTCAAGTTAGAACACTGTTATTACTCCAGTGAGTCATAAAAAAATCAGCAATAATGTTAAACGTCAATAAATTGTCCAAAAAAATAGTAGAAACCTGCCACCATTTGGGTTCAAGTGCTGGCACTTGTGAATGCGATGCAGCATTAAATCACGCGAATGCCGAGGTCAAGGGCGAAAAAGTGACTCAAAAAGTAAAAACAGCAAAATAAGCCTAAATTTTACTTAAAATTCAGGCATGTTCACAATAATTGCTTCAGCCATCGTTCGACAGCTATCAAAAACAATCAAATATATTCCTGATCCTATGCACTAAGTTGAAAATCTAAAAATCTGAAAATTGATCGAGGTTTGACGGTAGAACATTGTTTAACATTACATGATTAAAGAGCTCTTCACCTGTCTCAAAAGATTCCGCTTAAATTTTAGCTTTCACTTTGTTTCAATAATCTTCCTGTCAAATTGCTGGACCTGGACTAGAATTAATGAATATAAATACATATCATAAACTATAACCGAGGAGTTGGCTTTGTATTTCGCTAGCTTAGGCTGAGTGCTTATCTTCAATTATGAGGGTGACAAGAATGTGGGGTGGGCCAGGAAAAAATAACACGGGACAAAAAGGGAGGTCTCCACCCCTTATTTTTTTTTCACAGAGATTACGCCTATACGAGCAGTGCGAGAGGGGGCCAAACTTTAAAAACTGCCCTTGGACCTATAAATTTATGAAGCTTCAACATTTTTTTGCTGAAGGAAACCGAGAGAGACCCCCATGGCGTTGCTGTTCCAATACCGTAGTCTCTCGATCAGAGATCATCAAATTTTCGGCCAAAACTGAGGGGTCGCTTTTTACACACCGTGGACCCCCTAGTATTGATACACAACACTCTATTACTACTCCCGCTGCTCAATACGAAAAGACACGCAAATTCATTACACAATCAAAAAGAAAAAATTAATCTGAGGCAATTTCAGCAGTATCTTGATTAGAAGTTCTCAAATGCCAGTGAGATCCTTTTTGGCCAAAATTCAGTTGTCTAGAACAAACCATACCTCAGAAGTGAAGCTTTCAAATTATTTAAGTAATAAATCCGACCCCGAGATTATTAGCTGTCTAGGAGAACCGATGATTGATAAGCTCTTTAATATTCGAGCCATAAAACTACTATTTCATGCTGAAACCACTGTTAATTTTTTCGGCTAAGGTTCAAGTTAGAACACTGTTATTACTCCAGTGAGTCATAAAAAAATCAGCGATAATGTTAAACGTCAATAAATTGTCCAAAAAATAGTAGAAACCTGCCACCATTTGGGTTCAAGTGCTGGCACTTGTGAATGCGATGCAGCATTAAATCACGCGAATGCCGAGGTCAAGGGCGAAAAAGTGACTCAAAAAGTAAAAACAGCAAAATAAGCCAAAATTTTACTTAAAATTCAGGCATGTTCACAATAATTGCTTCAGCCATCGTTCGACAGCTATCAAAAACAATCAAATATATTCCTGATCCTATGCACTAAGTTGAAAATCTAAAAATCTGAAAATTGATCGAGGTTTGACGGTAGAACATTGTTTAACATTACATGATTAAAGAGCTCTTCACCTGTCTCAAAAGATTCCGCTCAAATTTTAGCTTTCACTTTGTTTCAATAATCTTCCTGTCAAATTGTTGGACCTGGACTAGAATTAATGAATATAAATACATGATATCATAAACTATAACCGAGGAGTTGGCTTTGTATTTCGCTAGCTTAGGCTGAGTGCTTATCTTCAATTATGAGGTGGTGACAAGAATGTGGGGTGGGCCAGGAAAAAATAACACGGGACAAAAAGGGAGGTATCCACCCCTTATTTTTTTTCACAGAGATTACGCCTATACGAGCAGTGCGAGAGGGGGCCAAACTTTAAAAACTGCCCTTGGACCTATAAATTTATGAAGCTTCAACATTTTCAGGGAATAGCTAGTAGGGACAGACTAGTAAGGCTCTGAGAGAACTGCTCAGTGACTTGATGACTTCAGGGTTGACCAGTTTATTTCGCTAGTAGTAATAGGAGTGCTGTGTATCAATACTAGGGAGAAGGGGGGGGGTCCACGGTGTGTAAAAAAACGATCACCTCTAAACGTTTACTTGTAAATATATCCGCCTAAAATTTTCCTGAAAAGCGCTTGGGCGCGATGGGACATTATATGAAGACGAACTCGAAACAAGCGTTTGGAAGAAATCCATTTGGCAAGATCATTTCACAAATTGTAGTTGCAGTAAACAGACGTTAGCTAAAATTGACATGCTCTTTAAATGAATAACCGCGTTACGAGAGATGAAATTGATGGGGGTATTACAAACTTGGTTTTTGCTGAAGGAAACCGAGAGAGACCCCCATGGCGTTGCTGTTCCAATACCGTAGTCTCTCGATCAGAGATCATCAAATTTTCGGCCAAAACTGAGGGGTCGCTTTTTACACACCGTGGACCCCCTAGTATTGATACACAACACTCTATTACTACTCCCGCTGCTCAATACGAAAAGACACGCAAATTCATTACACAATCAAAAAGAAAAAATTAATCTGAGGCAATTTCAGCAGTATCTTGATTAGAAGTTCTCAAATGCCAGTGAGATCCTTTTCGGCCAAAATTCAGTTGTCTAGAACAAACCATACCTCAGAAGTGAAGCTTTCAAATTATTTAAGTAATAAATCCGACCCCGAGATTATTAGCTGTCTAGGAGAACCGATGATTGATAAGCTCTTTAATATTCGAGCCATAAAACTACTATTTCATGCTGAAACCACTGTTAATTTTTTCGGCTAAGGTTCAAGTTAGAACACTGTGTTATTACTCCAGTGAGTCATAAAAAAAAATCAGCGATAATGTTAAACGTCACTAATCACGCCATAGTTGTCAACACCTAAAAAATTGAAAGCTGACTTGGAAGTACTGGCTTTCATCGCTGTTGTATCATTTAATCGATCAATTCAATTATTTGATACAATCGGGGAGTGCATATTTGACGTCACACAAAAACGACATTTGATCACACGCATTCAATAACAATTACAGTCAAACTTGCAAAACTTTGAAAAAGAATGGCTTTAAATTATGACTAATAGTAAGTAATACTAATGGTTCTGCCTTTCGGTTCGTTTTCGAGCGCCACCAAATCAATCCCGTTTTTACATGACATCATCGTAACACAACATGCTAGAGAAAATATTTTTGGCCCCGTCGCAAGTAAAGTACACTACGAGAGATGGTTCTTTACAATGATGTAATTATATCAACATAATGGCGCAAAAGTTACCAGAATCTAAGTTGCGCTTACAGCTTGTCTTGAAGAAGTGAAATCAACAGCAGCGAATTAAGACCACTGACTACCGCAATCACCAAAACATTATTTTATGACTGTTTCAACGAATACTGCTTTAATGGATTATATCTATGTTATTTTTGAGAGCTCACACCATCGATTGTGTTCGAAGTAATAACCATTATGGCAATGGTAATTCAATAAAACTACCAGCTAACTATCATAAACAGTAGTGATTAATACAACAAGCTTGGTAAACAATTCGAAAGAAAGTCAGATTAACTTTTAAGTTCTAGCTCAATTAAGCAAAGAAATCGTCTGTATAAATTAAAACAACTTAAAAAGTGACGTTTATCTGATGATAATGTCAGGTGTAAACTTTCGCAGTTTTTGCGTGAAACGATCAACTTCATTCAATATTGCGAATGGAGCGAACAGGTAACTTTTATTTTTCATTTAACACCTAAAAACAAACAAAAACAGCGGCATAAAAAGCCTCCAAGAAAATATTTAGCCCAAAATATCTTTAACAATAGCCCAACATTTTTTAGCACCGATAACCGGTTCAAAAATGTGTAAACTTAATAATTTCCAGTTAATAATTCAAACTTTTGTTATGTTAGGAGCTGCACTCAAAACAGCAGTGGCTTTTACTAGTCAATCAACTAACGCGCACTGCTCTGAAACCAGAAAATTTGTGAAGGATCTGAACAACTCTTACAAACATGGAAAATATTTGGAAGTCGAGAAACAGCTATTGAAACGAAGTGGGCTTCTGTTACACCCTGAGTTCCAATCTAGGCTGGGCAGCCATGTCGAGTGCATAAATGGAATTAAACACCCAAAATGCTCGCAAGTTTATTGCTTTCAGGTAAGAATCATAATAATCTTCAAAAAATTTTTGAAATCATTTAAGAAACAACTCAAGCACTCAATTTTCAAAATATTGACTTGCAGCATTTGCGAATTAAAATCTGTGAACAATTATAACAAAATTCAAGAGCTTTTTCAAAACGGGCTGATATCAAAGGTAATATAGCGAGTACAGTTTCACAAAAGGTGCTGTTACGATATATTAAATTGAGACAATTTTTGACCTATTTTGAAGTTGAGGGAACTGAAATGCATTTCCTTCTGCAAGCTTCGCTCATTGCCTAACAGGCATTTTACACAAATTTACTATAGGTGACACCAGGAAAATATAATACCAAAACTTAACAAGTGATTAAATTTTCCTTAAATTTAAAATCAAAAGTTTGGTTAAAAATTCAAATTCATCAGCTACTCACGTTGTTATTTTTTCCTGCTTTCTGTAGAACTTTTGCTACTTGTGTCAGATTTTGGTGCTTTTCGCATGTACATTCTCTTCAAATATACCTTTTAAAAGTTTATACCAATTTTCCTATACTTCTGCCATTATCATTATTTTCATTTGTAAAAAAAAGTTCTACATTAGGTTTAAGTTTAAAACGGTATGATATGCTTAATCAAAACGCACAAGGAATATAGCAACAAACTTTGGCTGATTTGAACAACTATCTCATGAACCAAGTTAATACGGATTTTGTTCTTTTCAGCTAATTTCTCACGGCACTTTTTAAATTGATAGATATTTGCTGTTAATTTTTACTGTACTTAAATAGTGATGCACAAAAAAAACATATTTTGCATCGCCTATATCTTATCACAATTCAAGTCACGAAAAAGTTCGAAAAATAGAATGTAAATATTACTTATGACTGGTAAAACTATGAACAGCTTGTTATTAGATGTTTTCTTGTTCCAAAAATGTGAAAATATAATTGATCTGATCCTTATTGTTTTAGGTTGACAAAATGGGTGATCATTTGCAAATAGAGACCTCGTCCAAAAACGTGGCAGTTATAATCCCCCAAAACACCACAATTTGCGAGAGTGTGTGGCAACAGATAGAAGTAGAAATCTGTGGATCAGAACAGGAGCTCATTTATCTCCCAACTAGTGTCCAAATTAGACCAGAACATTCAGCCAATCAGACAACGAGAACTCAATAATTACAAAAAAGCTAAAAATATATACGTAGCAGTATATTAGTTTACAATATTGCTTGTACAATTTGTCTATATTTGCAGTAAATATTATAGCTTTAATGTTTACGTTAACCATTGTCTTTATATTTCAAAAACAGCACAAATTTTCTTGATATAATTTAAAAAAACACAAAACAGTTATTGTAGCATCACTTTGAAGCTATCAAGCCTAGCCAACCAAAAGTTTCATAAGTACACAAAAAAGTTGCAAAAAATTTCGAGATATAAAAAAAGTTCGTCCGAAACATGTGCACACGTCTCACCATCTTATCGTTTTTCGATAACCAAAAGCAAAAAAAGTTTTAAGCAACAAACTGAGAATGACGAAACGTAAAATCTGAAAGCATGGAAAGCGCTCTTATTTCGAAGTTTTATAAGAAAACGAAATAGAAGGGTGTCAGACGTTGCCTATGAGTATCTTAAAACAGCAGACAGAATTGCCGCAAATTAGCTGCGACACCTTTGTGCAGCTACAGTAATAAAAACCCTCTTGACTAAAAAATTGAACAGCCCAAATATTTGTAGTCAAAGTAACTTAAATAGTTTTATTTCCAAAGTTAAAACATTCTCGATAAAGCTCGTTCGCATAATGCTCTGACCAATCTTATCCTTAAACAGCAGCTAATCTTAAACCAGAGAGGACTTTGAATCCCACAGTTTCTGAAAGTAAAGTCTATTGGAAAAACACAAGACATGACAGCAAAATTGCAGAAAACAGTGCAAAATGGGAGAAAACAGTGCAAAATGGGAGAAAACAGTGCAAAATGGGAGAAAACAGTGCAAAATGGGAGAAAACAGTGCAAAATTGCAGAAAACAGTGCAAAATAGATATCATTCTGAACTTTTACACCAAATTAGTGCTCAAGGCATTGCATCTTGACACGAAATTTTACCATCTACAGATAAGAAAACGTTCGCCAATTTATTCATGAATTAAAAATTATAATTTTTAAACTAAAGGTATTGTTTTCAAAGATTATAAAAAAGAGCAGTTCTTCAATTGTGTCCTCATAACTATGGCATCTCATAACAATGGCACCTGATAACTGAAAAAGACATTGAGCAAAATTAAAATAAATTTTAATACTTTAATGTTTATATGCTCGCAGTTTTTCTAATTGTGTCCCATAACTATGGCATCTGATATGCTCAAAGAGGAATAAATCAACGAAAACCGAAATATAGCTGTCAGATTGCCAAAAAATAGCGGCAATAGCTTAGTAGATTTGCAGTGTCAAACAAAAACAGTAAAAAAAGACAGACCAAAAAAACGTCTTTTCATTGAAGGCTGATATGTTATATTTTGATAAAAAATCTGGATAAGTTTTTGCTGCCTCTATTAGCTGCTTTCAAATAGCCTTCATTTAGAGTGACACACATCCATTTGACCTTATCTTTGAATTAAAGTAAATAAGTCTATTTCAAAGTGAGGAAGTCATTTTTGAGAGTGAGGTAAGTCAAGTGTGACCAAAAATTTAATCACGCGAATGAACGAAAACTCGCTCCACGAAGAGCAAAAAATAACGTCACACACGCACTCTGGTTAAAATTGCATGAATGAATGAACAAAAAGCAGATTTGAAGTGGTTGTGACGTCATATGGTCGTAACAAAAATCATGACGGTCGAAATAAAAAACATAGCAGGACAAGTCCTGATGTACAATTCAAAGAATTTCCATAGACTAAACAAAAATCTAGACCCAAAATGAAGTATAACTGAATTGGGAAAACTATTTCTAAACAAATCAGATCAAACAAAACAAAAAACTGAAAATCAATGTCAAAATGCCGCGTGTGAACGAAAAACGCGGAGAGAAATGGAAATTTGGCTCAAACAAAAAACTAGGCTTAAATGACCTATGAATGGATTGGGGAAAACCATATTAAAAAATCCTATCCAAAACAATTGAAAAAAAACGGTGAACAAAAATCCACTAGCGAGAAAGCGAATTTTTGTTCAAACACCGTTTTCTCACTCTACTCTAAAGTTAGAGCGAAAAAATTTCACGGCTCAAAACCAATTGCTTTTTCACTCCATTTCCTTTTTCGGCGTGACGAAAAACATAATTGGCAGATTGCCAGAAAATAGCCGCAAAAGCTCTGTAGATCTGCAATCTCAAAAAAACGGTAAAAGACTGACCAAAAAATTCGTCTTTTCATTGAAGGCTGATATGTTATATTTTGATTAAAAATCTGTATAAATTTTCGCTGCCTCTAATAGCTGCTTTTAAATAACCTTCATTTAGAGTCACACGCACTCATTTGACCTTATCTCTTTGAATTATAGTAAAGAGAAGCCAATTTTAGAGTCAGGAAGTCATTTTTGAGAGTGAGGTAAGTCAAGTGTGACCAAAAAGTTAATCACGCAAATGGACAAAAAAATTGCTCCACTAAGAGCGGAAAATGACGTCACACATGCACTTCAGTTGAAATTGCGTGACCGAATGCACAAAAAGCAGATTTGAAGTGGTTGTGACGTCATATGGTCGTAAAATCGCGACGACGAAATAAAAAACCGAAAGAAGGCCAATAATAGCCCCAGCTAGCGCTGTGCGGCTATTAATCACTACTCCAATTTGACTTCAAAAATCATGAAAATGTGTGAACAGATCTTTAAAAAAAGAAAAAAGACAGCGCCCTAATACAATTCAAATTCTCTGAATTGTAAAAAGTCTTTGAATTGTAAAAAATCAAGCGAAGGCCAATAATAGCCCCAGCTATTGCTGTGCGGCTATTAAAGAGACATTGAGCAAAATTAAATTTACATTTCACATCAATTGTATTGCACATCAATTAACAAATACCAACAGCGCAACAAAATCTTCTTGAAAAATTAGAAAAAGAATGCCATTTTTATATCTTTAGACATAGTAGTTAACAAAAACCCGAAAAAATGTTTCCGAACATTTATTGAAAACCTTAATGGAAGATCTGTTTCAATAAATTAAACAAGACAACAAACATCGCTTAAACCACAAAACATCTACAAATGACAAATAAATCCACATTCGGGATCTCAGAAGCAAATCTATTTTGAACAATTTTTGTCTGATTATGCTACAGGCACATCAATGCGTCATAATTGTTAATATATACAGTAGTTCTTCTTGTCTGTCAAACAAAACAAACTGACATGCCAAAAGATAATTCACAAAACTTTGAACTTCATTTTCTCTCTAGGACATTTATTGCATTTAATTCAACTTCAAGTTCTTCGTATTGTTACCCTGCTTTACATGGACTTATTTTTCAACGATCGTCATAACCTTACTGATTTCAGCAAAGTGAAAAAATTGATAGTACGAAACATTTGGACCAACATAGTACCAACATTCGGACCTTGAAGTTTTCTCAAACTAAAAGTAAAACATGCCTATATTTTTGATGGAAGCTTTTCATTACACCTATAGTTTTCTCAAAAACACTTCAAAATTTTATACAACACAAACGCATTTTGGCAAAACTTTGCAATTCTTATCATTATAATTTTAAAATTAAGTTTTACGTTACGTTAGCCTTTATGGCGCCTTTTTCCCAACAAAGAGTTTAAATGAGAATATTTGACATGATGCAAATGCAACCAAGAGTGAAACGCGACAAAAAATGTCAACATAACTTTGAACCCTCAGAAAGAAGCATTGTGCGAACATTCAAAATTTTTCAGGCTGCTGTAAATATCTTCACGGCCTCTGTTTTTACAGAATAAGGACAAAAAAGGCTAAAACTGGCTTAGATGACGTCAATTAATCCAAAATTTAGTTAAATGAAGTGAATTGCAGTGTCAAACAAAAACAGTAAAAAAAGACAGACCAAAAAAACGTCTTTTCATTGAAGGCTGATATGTTATATTTTGATAAAAAAATCTGTATAAGTTTTTGCTGCCTCTATTAGCTGCTTTCAAATAGCCTTCATTTGGAGTAACACACATCCATTTGACCATATCTCTTTGAATTGAAGTAAATAAGTCTAATTCAAAGTGAGGAAGTCATTTTTGAGAGTGAGGTAAGTCAAGTGTGACCAAAAAGTTAATCACGCAAATGGACAAAAAAATCGCTCCACTAAGAGCGAAAAATGACGTCACACACGCACTTCAGTTGAAATTGCGTGACCGAATGCACAAAAAGCAGATTTGAAGTGGTTGTGACGTCATATGGTCGTAAAATCGCGACGACGAAATAAAAAACCGAAAGAAGGCCAATAATAGCCCCAGCTAGCGCTGTGCGGCTATTAATCACTACTCCAATTTGACTTCAAAAATCATGAAAATGTGTGAACAGATCTTTAAAAAAAGAAAAAAGACAGCGCCCTAATACAATTCAAATTCTCTGAATTGTAAAAACTCTTTGAATTGTAAAAAAGCAAGCGAAGGCCAATAATAGCCCCAGCTATTGCTGTGCGGCTATTAAAGAGACATTGAGCAAAATTAAATGTACATTTCACATCAATTGTATTGCACATCAATTAACAAATACTAACAGCGCAAAAAAATCTTTTTGAAAAATTAGAAAAAGAATGCCATTTTTATATCTTTAGACATAGTAGTTAACAAAAACCCGAAAAAATGTTTCCGAACATTTATTGAAAACCTTAATGGAAGATCTGTTTCAATAAATTAAACAAGACAACAAACATCGCTTAAACCACAAAACATCTACAAATGACAAATAAATCCACATTCGGGATCTCAGAAGCAAATCTATTTTGAACAATTTTTGTCTGATTATGCTACAGGCACATCAATGCGTCATAATTGTTAATATATACAGTAGTTCTTCTTGTCTGTCAAACAAAACAAACTGACATGCCAAAAGATAATTCACAAAACTTTGAACTTCATTTTCTCTCTAGGACATTTATTGCATTTAATTCAACTTCAAGTTCTTCGTATTGTTACCCTGCTTTACATGGACTTATTTTTCAACGATCGTCATAACCTTACTGATTTCAGCAAAGTGAAAAAATTGATAGTACGAAACATTTGGACCAACATAGTACCAACATTCGGACCTTGAAGTTTTCTCAAACTAAAAGTAAAACATGCCTATATTTTTGATGGAAGCTTTTCATTACACCTATAGTTTTCTCAAAAACACTTCAAAATTTTATACAACACAAACGCATTTTGGCAAAACTTTGCAATTCTTATCATTATAATTTTAAAATTAAGTTTTACGTTACGTTAGCCTTTATGGCGCCTTTTTCCCAACAAAGAGTTTAAATGAGAATATTTGACATGATGCAAATGCAACCAAGAGTGAAACGTGACAAAAAATGTCAACATAACTTTGAACCCTCAGAGGGAAGCAGTCTGCGAACATTCAAAATTTTTCAGGCTGCTGTAAATATCTTCACGGCCTCTGTTTTTACAGAATAAGGACAAAAAAGGCTGAAACTGGCTTAGATGACGTCAATTAATCCAAAATTTAGTTAAATGAAGTGAATTGCAGTGTCAAACAAAAACAGTAAAAAAAGACAGACCAAAAAAACGTCTTTTCATTGAAGGATGATATGTTATATTTTGATAAAAAATCTGTATAAGTGTTTGCTGCCTCTATTAGCTGCTTTCAAATAGCCTTCATTTGCAGTGACACACATCCATTTGACCTTATCTCTTTGAATTGAAGTAAATAAGTCTAATTCAAAGTGAGGAAGTCATTTTTGAGAGTGAGGTAAGTCAAGTGTGACCAAAAATTTAATCACGCGAATGAACAAAAACTCGCTCCACGAAGAGCAAAAAATAACGTCACACACGCACTCTGGTTAAAAATGCAAGAAATCATGAACAAAAAGCAGATTTGAAGTGACACATTCGATTGACCTTATCTCTTTGAATTAAAGTAAATAAGTCAAATAAGTCAAAAAAACTCAATTTCAAAGCCAGGAAGTTATTTTTGAGAGTGAGGTAAGTCACGTGTGAAAAAAAAATTAATCACGACTATGAACAAAAAAACATGCTCCACTAAGAGCAAAATATGAAGTCACGCACGCACTTATGTTGAAATTGCATGAACGAATGAACAAAAAGTGGTTGTGACGTCATATGGTCGTAACAAAAATCATGACGGTCGAAATAAAAAACATAGCAGGACAAGTCCTGATGTACAATTCAAAGAATTTCCATAGACTAAACAAAAGCTAGACCCAAAATGGAGTATAACTGAATTGGGAAAACTATTTCTAAACAAATCAGATCAAACAAAACAAAAAACTGAAAATCAATGTCAAAATGCCGCGTGTGAACGAAAAACGCGGAGAGAAATGGAAATTTGGCTCAAACAAAAAACTAGGCTAAAATGACCTATGACTGGATTGGGGAAAACCATATTAAAAAATCCTATCCAAAAAAATTGAAAAAAAACAGTGAAAATCAAAGTCAAATTGCCGCATGTGAACAAAAATCCACTAGCAAGAAAGCGAATTTGTGTTCAAACCCCGTTTTCTCACACTACTTTAAAGTTAGAGCGAAAAAATTTCACGCCTCAAAACCAATTGCTTCTTCGCTCCATTGCCTGTTTCGGCGTGACCAAAAACATAGTTGGCAGATTGCCAGATCTTTAAAAACAGATCTGTGAACAGATCTTTAAAAAAAGAAAAAAGACAGCGCCCTAATACAATTCAAATTCTCTGAATTGTAAAAACTCTTTGAATTGTAAAAAATCAAGCGAAGGCCAATAATAGCCCCAGCTATTGCTGTGCGGCTATTAAAGAGACATTGAGCAAAATTAAATGTACATTTCACATCAATTGTATTGCACATCAATTAACAAATACTAACAGCGCAAAAAAATCTTTTTGAAAAATTAGAAAAAGAATGCCATTTTTATATCTTTAGACATAGTAGTTAACAAAAACCCGAAAAAATGTTTCCGAACATTTATTGAAAACCTTAATGGAAGATCTGTTTCAATAAATTAAACAAGACAACAAACATCGCTTAAACCACAAAACATCTACAAATGACAAATAAATCCACATTCGGGATCTCAGAAGCAAATCTATTTTGAACAATTTTTGTCTGATTATGCTACAGGCACATCAATGCGTCATAATTGTTAATATATACAGTAGTTCTTCTTGTCTGTCAAACAAAACAAACTGACATGCCAAAAGATAATTCACAAAACTTTGAACTTCATTTTCTCTCTAGGACATTTATTGCATTTAATTCAACTTCAAGTTCTTCGTATTGTTACCCTGCTTTACATGGACTTATTTTTTAACGATCGTCATATGGTCGTAACAAAAATCATGACGGTCGAAATAAAAAACATAGCAGGACAAGTCCTGATGTACAATTCAAAGAATTTCCATAGACTAAACAAAAGCTAGACCCAAAATGGAGTATAACTGAATTGGGAAAACTATTTCTAAACAAATCAGATCAAACAAAACAAAAAACTGAAAATCAATGTCAAAATGCCGCGTGTGAACGAAAAACGCGGAGAGAAATGGAAATTTGGCTCAAACAAAAAACTAGGCTAAAATGACCTATGACTGGATTGGGGAAAACCATATTAAAAAATCCTATCCAAAAAAATTGAAAAAAAAAACAGTGAAAATCAAAGTCAAATTGCCGCATGTGAACAAAAATCCACTAGCAAGAAAGCGAATTTGTGTTCAAACCCCGTTTTCTCACACTACTTTAAAGTTAGAGCGAAAAAATTTCACGCCTCAAAACCAATTGCTTCTTCGCTCCATTGCCTGTTTCGGCGTGACCAAAAACATAGTTGGCAGATTGCCAGAAAATAGCCGCAATAGCTTCGTAGATCTGCGATCTGAAAAAAACGGTAAAAGACTGACCAAAAAATTCGTCTTTTCATTGAAGGATGATATGTTATATTTTGATTAAAAATCTGTATAAATTTTTGCTGCCTCTATTAGCTGCTTTCAAATAGCCTTCATTTAGAGTGACACACAACCATTTGACCATATCTCTTTGAATTAAAGTAAATAAGTCTATTTCAAAGTGAGGAAGTCATTTTTGAGAGTGAGGTAAGTCAAGTGTGACCAAAAATTTAATCACGCAAATGAACGAAAACTCGCTCCACGAAGAGCAAAAAATAACGTCACACACGCACTCTGGTTAAAATTGCATGAATGAATGAACAAAAAGCAGATTTGAAGTGGTTGTGACGTCGTATGGTCGCAACAAAAATCATGACGGTCGATATAAAAAGACATAGCAGGACAAGTCCTGATGTACAATTCAAAGAGTTTTCATAGACTAAACAAAAAGCTAGACCCAAAACGGAGTATAATTGAATTGGGAAAACTATTTCTAAACAAATCAGATCAAACAAAACAAAAAAACTGAAAATCAATGTCAAAATGCCGCGTGTGAACGAAAAACGCGTGAGAGAAAGGGAAATTTGGCTCAAACAAAAAACTAGGCTAAAATGACCTATGAATGGATTGGGGAAAACCATATTAAAAAAATCCTATCCAAAAAAATTGAAAAAAAAAAACAGTGAACAAAAATCCACTAGCGAGAAAGCGAATTTTTGTTCAAACACCGTTTTCTCACTCTAAAGTTAGCGAAAAAATTTCACGCCTCAAAACCAATTGCTTTTTCACTCCATTTCCTGTTTCGGCGTGACGAAAAACATAATTGGCAGATTGCCAGAAAATAGCCGCAATAGCTTTGTAGATCTGCAATCTCAAAAAAACGGTAAAAGACTGACCAAAAAATTCGTCTTTTCATTGAAGGCTGATATGTTTTATTTTGATTAAAAATCTGTATAAATTTTTGCTGCCTCTAATAGCTGCTTTTAAATAACCTTCATTTAGAGTCACACGCGCTCATTTGACCTTATCTCTTTGAATTATAGTTAAGAGAAGCCAATATTAGAGTCAGGAAGTCATTTTTGAGAGTGAGGTAAGTCAAGTGTGACCAAAAAGTTAATCACGCAAATGGACAAAAAATCGCTCCACTAAGAAATGACGTCACACACGCACTTCAGTTGAAATTGCGTGACCGAATGCACAAAAAGCAGATTTGAAGTGGTTGTGACGTCATATGGTCGTAAAATCGCGACGAAATAAAAAACCGAAAGAAGACCAATAATAGCCCCAGCTAGCGCTGTGCGGCTATTAATCACTACTCCAATTTGACTTCAAAAATCATGAAAATGTGTGAACAGATCTTTAAAAAAAGAAAAAAGACAGCGCCCCAATACAATTCAAATTCTCTGAATTGTAAAAACTCTTTGAATTGTAAAAAATCAAGCGAAGGCCAATAATAGCCCCAGCTATTGCTGTGCGGCTATTAAAGAGACATTGGGCAAAATTAAATGTACATTTCACATCAATTGTAATGCACATCAATTAACAAATACCAACAGCGCAAAAAAATCTTTTTGAAAAATTAGAAAAAGAATGCCATTTTTATATCTTTAGACATAGTAGTTAACAAAAACCCGAAAAAATGTTTCCGAACATTTATTGAAAACCTTAATGGAAGATCTGTTTCAATAAATTAAACAAGACAACAAACATCGCTTAAACCACAAAACATCTACAAATGACAAATAAATCCACATTCGGGATCTCAGAAGCAAATCTATTTTGAACAATTTTTGTCTGATTATGCTACAGGCACATCAATGCGTCATAATTGTTAATATATACAGTAGTTCTTCTTGTCTGTCAAACAAAACAAACTGACATGCCAAAAGATAATTCACAAAATTTTGAACTTAATTTTGTCTCTAGGACATTTATTGCATTTAATTCAACTTCAAGTTCTTCGTATTGTTACCCTGCTTTACATGGACTTATTTTTCAACGATCGTCATAACCTTACTGATTTCAGCAAAGTGAAAAAATTGATAGTACGAAACATTTGGACCAACATAGTACCAACATTCGGACCTAGAAGTTTTCTCAAAGTAAAAGTAAAACATGCCTATATTTTTGATGGAAGCTTTTCATTACACCTATAGTTTTCTCAAATACACTTCAAAATTTTATACAACACAAATGCAATTTGGCAAAACTTTGCAATTCTTATCATTGTAATTTTAAAATTAAGAAGTTTTACGTTACGTTAGCCTTTATGGCGCCTTTTTCCCAACAAAGAGTTTAAATGAGAATATTTGACATGATGCAAATGCAACCAAGAATGAAACGCAACAAAAAATGTCAACATAACTTTGAACCCTCAGAGGGAAGCATTCTGCAAACATTCAAAATTTTTCAGGCTGCATAAATATGTTCACGGCCTCTGTTTTTACAGAATAAGGACAAAAAAGGCTGAAACTGGCTTAGATGACGTCAATTAATCCAAAATTTAGTTAAACGAAGTGAATTGCAGTGTCAAACAAAAACAGTAAAAGACAGACCAAAAAAACGTCTTTTCATTGAAGGCTGATATGTTATATTTTGATAAAAAAAATCTGTATAAGTTTTTTCTGCCTCTATTAGCTGATTTCAAATAGCCTTCATTTAGAGTGACACACATCCATTTGACCCTATCTCTTTGAATTATAGTTAAGAGAAGCCAATTTTAGAGTCAGGAAGTCATTTTTGAGAGTGAGGTAAGTCAAGTGTGACCAAAAATTTAATCACGCGAATGAACGAAAACTCGCTCCATGGAGAGCAAAAATAACGTCACACACGCACTCTGGTTAAAAATGCAAGCAATAATGAACAAAAAGCAGATTTGAAGTGACACATTCACTTGACCTTATCTCTTTGAATTAAAGTAAATAAGTCAAATAAGTCAAAAAGTCAATTTCAAAGCCAGGAAGATATTTTTGAGAGTGAGGTAAGTCACGTGTGAAAAAAAATTTAATCACGACAATGAACAAAACAACGTGCTCCACTAAGAGCGAAATATGCAGTCACGCACGCACTTATGTTGAAATTGCATGAACGAATGAACAAAAAGTGGTTGTGACGTCATATGGTCGTAACAAAAATCATGACGGTCGAAATAAAAAAACATAGCAGGACAAGTCCTGATGTACAATTCAAAGAATTTTCATAGACTAAACAAAAAGCTAGACCCAAAACAGAATATAACTGAATTGGGAAAACTATTTCTAAACAAATCAGATCAAACAAAACAAAAAAACTGAAAATCAATGCCAAAATGCCGCGTGTGAACGAAAAACGCGTGAGAGAAATGGAAATTTGGCTCAAACAAAAAACTAGGCTAAAATGACCTATGAATGGATTGGGGAAAACTATATTAAAAAATCCTATCCAAAAAAATTGAAAAAAAAAACAGTGAAAATCAAAGTCAAATTGCCGCATGTGAACAAAAATCCACTAGCAAGAAAGCGAATTTTTGTTCAAACCCCGTTTTCTCACTCTACTTTAAAGTTAGAGCGAAAAAATTTCACGCCTCAAAACCAATTGCTTCTTCGCTCCATTTCCTGTTTCGGCGTGATCAAAAACATAGTTGGCAGATTGCCAGAAAATAGCCGCAATAGCTTCGTAGATCTGCGATCTCAAAAAAACGGTAAAAGACTGACCAAAAAATTCGTCTTTTCATTGACGGCTGATATGTTATATTTTGATTAAAAATCTGTATAAATTTTTGATGCCTCTATTAGCTGCTTTCAAATAGCCTTCATTTAGAGTGACACACATCCATTTGACCTTATCTCTTTGAATTATAGTTAAGAGAAGCCAATTTTAGAGTCAGGAAGTCATTTTTGAGAGTGAGGTAAGTCAAGTGTGACCAATAATTTAATCACGCGAATGAACGAAAACTCGCTCCACGGAGAGCAAAAAATAACGTCACACACGCACTCTGGTTAATTTTGCATGAATGAATGAACAAAAAGCAGATTTGAAGTGGTTGTGACGTCATATGGTCGTAACAAAAATCATGACGGTCGAAATAAAAAAACATAGCAGGACAAGTCCTGATGTACAATTCAAAGAATTTTCATAGACTAAACAAAAAGCTAGACCCAAAACAGAATATAACTGAATTGGGAAAACTATTTCTAAACAAATCAGATCAAACAAAACAAAAAAACTGAAAATCAATGTCAAAATGCCGCGTGTGAACGAAAAACGCGTGAGAGAAATGGAAATTTGGCTCAAACAAAAAACTAGGCTAAAATGACCTATGAATGGATTGGGGAAAACTATATTAAAAAATCCTATCAAAAAAAATTGAAAAAAAAACAGTGAAAATCAAAGTCAAATTGCCGCATGTGAACAAAAATCCACTAGCAAGAAAGCGAATTTTTGTTCAAACCCCGTTTTCTCACTCTACTTTAAAGTTAGAGCGAAAAAATTTCACGCCTCAAAACCAATTGCTTCTTCGCTCCATTTCCTGTTTCGGCGTGATCAAAAACATAGTTGGCAGATTGCCAGAAAATAGCCGCAATAGCTTCGTAGATCTGCGATCTCAAAAAAACGGTAAAAGACTGACCAAAAAATTCGTCTTTTCATTGACGGCTGATATGTTATATTTTGATTAAAAATCTGTATAAATTTTTGATGCCTCTATTAGCTGCTTTCAAATAGCCTTCAATTAGAGTGACACACATCCATTTGACCTTATCTCTTTGAATTATAGTTAAGAGAAGCCAATTTTAGAGTCAGGAAGTCAATTTTGAGAGTGAGGTAAGTCAAGTGTGACCAAAAATTTAATCACGCGAATGAACGAAAACTCGCTCCACGGAGAGCAAAAAATAACGTCACACACGCACTCTGGTTAAAATTGCATGAATGAATGAACAAAAAGCAGATTTGAAGTGGTTGTGACGTCATATGGTCGTAACAAAAATCATGACGGTCGAAATAAAAAAACATAGCAGGACAAGTCCTGATGTACAATTCAAAGAGTTTTCATAGACTAAACAAAAAGCTAGACCCAAAACGGAGTATAATTGAATTGGGAAAACTATTTCTAAACAAATCAGATCAAACAAAACAAAAAAACTGAAAATCAATGTCAAAATGCCGCGTGTGAACGAAAAACGCGTGTGAGAGAAATGGAAATTTGGCTCAAACAAAAAACTAGGCTCAAATGACCTATGAATGGATTGGGGAAAACCATATTAAAAAATCCTATCCAAAAAAATTGAAAAAAAACTGAACAAAAATCCACTAGCGAGAAAGCGAATTTTTGTTGAAACACCGTTTTCTCACTCTACTCTAAAGTTAGAGCGAAAAAATTTCACGCCTCAAAACCAATTGCTTTTTCACTCCATTTCCTTTTTCGGCGTGACGAAAAACATAATTGGCAGATTGCCAGAAAATAGCCGCAATAGCTTTGTAGATCTGCAATCTCAAAAAAACGGTAAAGGACTGACCAAAAAATTCGTCTTTTCATTGAAGGCTGATATGTTATATTTTGATTAAAAATCTGTATAAATTTTTGCTGCCTCTATTAGCTGCTCTTAAATAACCTTCATTTAGAGTGACACGCACTCATTTGACCTTATCTCTTTGAATTATAGCAAAGAGAAGCCAATTTTAGAGTCAGGAAGTCATTTTTGAGAGTGAGGTAAGTCAAGTGTGACCAAAAAGTTAATCACGCAAATGGACAAAAAAATCGCTCCACTAAGAGCGAAAAATGACGTCACACACGCACTTCAGTTGAAATTGCGTGACCGAATGCACAAAAAGCAGATTTGAAGTGGTTGTGACGTCATATGGTCGTAAAATCGCGACGACGAAATAAAAAACCGGAAGAAGGCCAATAATAGCCCCAGCTAGCGCTGTGCGGCTATTAATCACTACTCCAATTTGACTACAAAAATCATGAAAATGTGTGAACAGATCTTTAAAAAAAGAAAAAAGACAGCGCCCCAATACAATTCAAATTCTCTGAATTGTAAAAACTCTTTGAATTGTAAAAAATCAAGCGAAGGCCAATAATAGCCCCAGCTATTGCTGTGCGGCTATTAAAGAGACATTGGGCAAAATTAAATGTACATTTCACATCAATTGTATTGCACATCAATTAACAAATACCAACAGCGCAAAAAAATCTTTTTGAAAAATTAGAAAAAGAATGCCATTTTTATATCTTTAGACATAGTAGTTAACAAAAACCCGAAAAAATGTTTCCGAACATTTATTGAAAACCTTAATGGAAGATCTGTTTCAATAAATTAAACAAGACAACAAACATCGCTTAAACCACAAAACATCTACAAATGACAAATAAATCCACATTCGGGATCTCAGAAGCAAATCTATTTTGAACAATTTTTGTCTGATTATGCTACAGGCACATCAATGCGTCATAATTGTTAATATATACAGTAGTTCTTCTTGTCTGTCAAACAAAACAAACTGACATGCCAAAAGATAATTCACAAAATTTTGAACTTAATTTTGTCTCTAGGACATTTATTGCATTTAATTCAACTTCAAGTTCTTCGTATTGTTACCCTGCTTTACATGGACTTATTTTTCAACGATCGTCATAACCTTACTGATTTCAGCAAAGTGAAAAAATTGATAGTACGAAACATTTGGACCAACATAGTACCAACATTCGGACCTAGAAGTTTTCTCAAAGTAAAAGTAAAACATGCCTATATTTTTGATGGAAGCTTTTCATTACACCTATAGTTTTCTCAAAAACACTTCAAAATTTTATACAACACAAACGCATTTTGGCAAAACTTTGCAATTCTTATCATTATAATTTTAAAATTAAGTTTTACGTTACGTTAGCCTTTATGGCGCCTTTTTCCCAACAAAGAGTTTAAATGAGAATATTTGACATGATGCAAATGCAACCAAGAGTGAAACGCGACAAAAAATGTCAACATAACTTTGAACCCTCAGAGGGAAGCATTCTGCGAACATTCAAAATTTTTCAGGCTGCATAAATATGTTCACGGCCTCTGTTTTTACAGAATAAGGACAAAAAAGGCTGAAACTGGCTTAGATGACGTCAATTTATCCAAAATTTAGTTAAATCTACTCAGATTGTGTGCTTCCAATACAATTTTCCAAAAAACTGTCTTAGTTATTTTTTAAGTTTGAGGAGCGAAGCGAAACTTACTTTGGGAGCTTTAAGCCAGCATCAACTTCATTATGTATACATTAAAACCAAAAGAGTCGAAAACGAGGCCAATTTTTTTTTCTAAGGATCCTTAATCCACCATTTGTTTTCTTCTTTTTAGGCTTTTGGTTTCCAGCAATTGTTCATCAAGACATTAACCAGAACTCAGCATCTTGACAAAAGATAACTTGATTTGCTATTGAAGTCACCTTTGCCTATTCGCCCAAAATTTTCGATATTCGGATCCCAGTTTCAAAAAGCTGAGTTATTGCTCGCTCTGATACAGAGAGCGATAGCATTATACCAGTAGTCGATTTGAAAGTCCTAATTCAGTACAGTACAAATACTACTCAAGTTTTAAGTTAAGTAATATGAATCACAGCAGAGATCATAACGTCTTATTTCCTATCTTTTTTTCGGATTCACGAGCCATTGCCACAATTCTCGAAAAATTGGGATCTTTCACATAACAGCCCCTCACCCCCGCGCCACACACACAAACATGCGTACGCACACATACACGCACGCACACATACACACACAAATACATACCTCTCTCTCTCTCTCAATTACGATAAATATACTATAACGGGGACTATATTGGAAAAGACCCAAAAACTGTTAGTTATTTCAGCTGATGTGGTTTCCCGGCGTGTTTAGAAGAGATTCTTGGAGATCGGGTTTTATTATGGTATTACTTTCTCGGAGACGTTAAAAATTTGAGAACACTTCTCCAGGAAAAAGACAGCCTTACTTAAATTTGTTGATTTTTTTAAAAAATATTTGGACTAACAATAGTCTTCGGTCAAATTTGTCGGTAAAGCCTTAAATTAATTTTATTCTAATAGTTAATTTACGGCTAGAGTTTACTTTGTAAATTCGTGCATTGCAAAATCTTGCAGCCGAAAACTTATGTCAATTCGGCTCAATTCTTTTGCCTAAAATGGCAACAAAAGGCAAAAAAAACTGCTAATGTCAACACGTTAGACTAATTTCGCTAATAGAGATCATGGGGGCCTGTATCAATGACCAAAAAAGAGTGCGTAATCTGATACTTGACACAAAAGTGATGTAATTTTACAGCTTTCTCTCTTTTCAGTCAACAAAACAAGCATTTTATTTGATAAGTGTTGTGCAAGTGGTATTAACGTAAGTACTAAAAGGTATATTGAAAAATATTGTTAATTTTCAGCTCAAGTGTCGTTATTATGGCGACGACCGAAAGTATGAAGAAAAGATCAGACCCACTATCTCTCATAAACCTTTTTTGTTCACTCCCAGCTCAGTTGGAATCTTTTAAAAGATTTAAATTCAAAAAAATTAATCTTGATTCAGTCTAAATTTCCAATACGTTTACTCAATCGATCTAACCACCAAAAACTCACATTCAACATACTCGCTAAAAGAAACTCGCCGGTCAGAAATAAACCAGAACTCAGCATCTTGACAAAAGATAACTTGAAGTCAGAGAATTACCAGAACTCAGCCCCTTGAGAAGTCTTGTTAAGAAAACTCGACAGTCAGAAAATAACCAGAAACCATCTCAGTGGAGAAGAAACTCGCTCTACAATCTAAACGTGCAATGGATCTCGGATACTTGGTCAGGTTGCCCATTTGCAACCTCAACTTGATGGTTGTAATGCTATCGTGGCTGCTCAGTGTTTGCTTTGCAGTTCCTGTCGTTCAGGTCGTTAATACAGGCAACAACTGCACAGCCCCATTGAAGGAACTGGCTAACACATTGTGGGAAAGATACAACAAGGGTGAGTAAATATAAATTGATTGCCTAAACCATACCTAACATTCAATATCGGGCTAGGAAAATGGCTATCGCCACACAAAAGGTTGATGCCGGCTCTAACCCAATCATGTTGCCAAAACATCTCATTTGCTTGAACAATTCACTTGTTGGTTAAATCAATTCAACTCACTTGCTTAGTTACGTTTCAACATATAATCCCAAATTTTAATTTCAGTGTTGATTTTTGTCTCAGTTAATTGTTAAGGTGTGCTAGTTGTCTGAGAAAAAATTGATGCCATTGACGCGCAGACAAAAAAGGCTTGTTAGATTGACAACGTTTGTGTGCTTATGAATTAAATCAAATTAAGCCTTTTGGTCTGTCCGAGCCCAAAATACTCAATTACTGCGACTAGGGCCCAGCAAAGCTTAAAAAAATTTGATCGACATCGAAAGGAATGAGTACTCCGAAAGAGTTGAAAATAACATTGCATACAAAATATTAGCTGGATTCCAAAAATGTCTACTACTTTCTTTTCAGATAATTTCTTTTGTAATAGTTCAATTAAGCAGGTTTAAAAATTCTCAAATTCAAAGTCTCATTTCAGTGGGGTGTTTCATTGCCTCATTTCAGCGAGGCCCATCTTTAAGACAGCAATGGTAATTAGACTGCACCACATCTCCAACTAATCTCGATTTTTTCTGATAACTTTAATTAACAATACATTGAAAACAAATTTATTTTAGTTCTAAAATAATCAGCTTTTAGCATTTTTATAGAGATGATTTTATCACAACCAATTGAATAGAACATAATAAGCGCTAAAACTGATCAATTAAAAGCTTTTGCATAATAATTTTTTAAACCTATGCATTAAACGTGATGATAATTTCACGATTTACATATGCTCTCAGAAGAAAACAGCAGATATTGTGGTTGAATCCTGTTGATAATTTGTGTGCAATGTCTTTTTCTGACTCTTCTGAAACTCATTCCTTTCGATGTCGATCAAAAGTTTTTAAGCCTTGTGAAACCCGAGTTGCAGTAATCGAGAATTTAATGCAAGGACCAATTACCATCCACTCGATTTAATTAAATCGGTAATTAACAGTAATGTGTATATGGGCGGGTTACAGGTCCAGGGGAGGGGAGACGTATAATTTCTAAAATTTCTAAAATTTATTCACAGTATAATCAATCATTTGTTAAAAAATTCAAAAATTTACAGGGCCTCCCCTGCCCCTGTAAGCCCATATGCACATTACTATTAACGTGTATTTTTTTCAGAAAACAATCACTTAGAAGCTGCGAAGGAACTCATTCGCAGATACAACAGCGAAGCCAAACTAAGAGCCGATCACATTCAATTTAACCAAAAAAACGTGTCCGCAGAATGCACAGGCGAATATTATAGCTTTCCGATTACCAAACTCGGAGACGACTACGGATTCAAAGCAATCACAAATGTCACTTTGAAAATAAGGAAAGACGAGAAACCAAATGACATTTGCAAAACACAGTGGACTAAAATCCCAATTCAAGGATGCAATACCCACAGTGTCATTTACTTGCCAACAGGAATTACGTACAATCCAACGCTCTCCTGAAAAATGCATACAACCCTAATTAGATAAAATGTAAATATCAACAAATTGTACATATAGCTTTATTATTGAATTCTTCGTAGCGTGAAAGGTAAAGTTAGCATAATTAGTTATGGTAATTTAATACAATTTTTCTACAAGTAAAAGAGTTTTGTCAAGTTGCGCCGTTGCGGTAAAAGCAACATCTTCATTAGATTCGAATGCTGAAGTTGTTTAACTGAAATTATTTACGATTCCAACGGAAACGTCACTAGTTAAAGCTGTTGGAAAATTGAACAAATGCGCAAATCACAAAAATAGTCGCACTTGCATATCTTAACGCAAACTATCGCCAAAACTCGTTTGACGAGTAAAACTTTTCTGCACATTGATGCAGTCAAGACTATTTCTCCTATCGTCTAATTCGTTACGAACGAGTTAAATTGTTCCTTCTAAAACTTCTTCGATGATTGGCTCGATTTTGTTCCACTTTTTGTCCCATTTGTAAACAGCTTCTTTCCATAAATCGAAGTTGCCTTTCTTCAAGTTCAAACGGCTTTTCTTGCCCATCTTCATACGTTTTGCCGAAAACCACTCACGTAGTCTCTCGCGGTCGGTTAAAACGAACCGGGAAAGAAAATGCAATTCGATTCTGTGTGGGTAAGCGTTGATTTCAAACAACTCGTTAAAAAGCTCCAAATAATGGGACGGGTAAACAGTTCGTTTTCTTGTTAATTCGGGAATTGGCTCTATCGCAATGCTGCTCCAGTCCGTATCCTTCAGATCGTGAAATAACTGCCCTAGCATTTTCAATTGAGACTGTGCTTTTTTCAAACTCAGGTCTCTCTTCTCTAGTTTTGAAATATCGTTCTAAAATGCAAATCTGAATTATAATCACTAATTTTATAAGGTAGGTCTGTATTATAAATTTAAGGTACAGGAAGGAGAAAAAATTCGGATAAAACAAAACCATTCTTAGCAAATTGAAGTTAATTGAATATCCGTTAGTTAACTCATCGATTTTTTTTAATCTACTCCCTTTTAGACATGACTACTGTCAGAATTATTTACTGATAGTAATAGAATGAACCGCAATCGCCTTGCTACTTCAGGATGCGGAAACTAAATCGACAATGATTTGATCACATCAAATGTCAACCATCCTTCTTTCAACAATAAGTACAGAAACATTCTTTCTCGTCTAGTGAGAGAATGTTGCTAAAAGTATTACAAATTGCAAAAAAGACCAACACGAAAGGCAAAAATATATCCTGCTGACTGTAGAATTGGCTAGTGGTTAACGCTGACTTGAACGTTATCAATCTACACACTAAAAACGAAAACTAATAAAAACAGTCGATATCGGTCGAATTACTCTCAAACGACCGGCGAGCAGTAGGTATCGGTTGTAGCCAACTGGGGCCTAGAGATGCATCAAGTGAGTGTGATGTGAGTGCGGGGGGAGGCGTCAAGTGATAGGGTGGGTGTAAGGTTTTGGGAGCGCTGGACGAGGGGGGCGTATCCCGTTTTTGAAAACGAAAAGTCAAAAGAGTCCGACAAAAATCGGTCAAGCAATAAATCGCATAAAAAAGACCATATAACTAATATAATTGCTACAAACTTCCTTTGAGAGCAATTAATAAAACTCAAATTCTCGTTCCTCAAAAACTGGACGCATGACACCGAATCAAAATCACGGCAAAACTAAATGTATCCAGCTGTTACTGAACACAAAAAACATCAAAACAGATTAAACTTTGACTACAATGCTAATTAAGTCTTTCATTAGTTAATAGTTCTTCGGCAAAAAAACTCTAAAAAAAAGCTATCTGCCCAAAAATAATAAGGCCTCCAGTGCTTTTTCTCATTAAAAAAATTAATAAAAACACAAAATTGCGGACGAGAAGACCCAACAAACTTCCTCCGATGCCCTCTGGTCGTCTCTTTAATAGAAAACTTTAGGATTTGAGTTATCAAAACCAATTTAAAATCAATCAAAACCTCAAAATAACTCAATTTGAAAACTTAAGAATTCTCAAAATAAACATACGCGGCAGATAACGGAAATAGCCGCCATTGATAAAATCCCGATTGGGACTGAAAGAACCGAAAAAGGAAAGAATTGATTGATGAAAGGATTTTTTACAAAGTGTGAACCATTTTGATCTCATTTTTTGTTAGAAAAACTCCTGCTACTTATTGAGAGGATACAGGGGTTAGTCTCAATAACGAGAGGGTAACTTAACTTAAAAGAACAAACTTCAAGTAGCGGGCTTCTAAAATTGTTTGGGCTTCATGGGTTTATCCCGTTTCGACTTTTGATTTCGTTTTTTAGCAAGTGCTTTGATCAGAATGAGCAAGGAACGAAAAAGCCTGAAAAAGTCATAAAGATTTCACGTCGGAAAAGCGTCAAACGAGGTAAAGCGAAACAAAATTTTATTCGACGAAGTTAAGGAACATAGCAGTACGAGTCCTGACCTACAATTGGAAGAATTTTCATTTAACAAACAAAAAACTAGACCTAGAATGGACTATGATCTGATTGGGAAAACCGTTTAGAAGACAATCCGATCGAAAAATTGACGAAACGATAAAATTCAAAGAAACTGCCGCAGGTGAACAAAAAACCACTAGTGAGAAAGCGAATTTTTGTTCAAACACCAATTTTCACTCCTCTTAGAAGTTAGAGCGAAACAAATTCACGCCGCAATACCACTAGCCTTTTCACTCCACTCTGATTCGGCGTGACCAAAATCATCACTCCAATTTGACTTCAAAAAACATAACCGACTAAACGTCGGAGGAGTTGCTCCCGAACGACTAGTGGGAAGTCTAATCAATTGCAGCCTGCTTCAGTCGGAGGGGGAGCCTAAATGGGACTAAGAAGTTCAATAGTGGGCTTCAAAAAACCACAAAAGAGTTTAACATAAACCACTATTAAGATTTAAAGTGAAAAATGGCACCGTTTCGAGGCACTTTTCATTTGAATTTTAGTATTATATTAAGCCAACTGAGTTCAGCTGCTTGAAATTGTGATTGAGATCACGCGAAAAGCAATAGTCAAGGGCGTAAAATTCAAAACGGTCAAGCGAAAGTTTTGCATAAAAAAGACACAAGTTTACAATTGCTTCTATACGAGAGCAATTAATCATGAAGTCCCAATGGAGTTTAAATTCTTTAATTGTAAAAAAGCGCAATAGCTTGCTGAGCGCGGCTATTAAACAAAACATAATCCACTAACGTCGCGATAATTCCTCTCATGCAGACGGCGAGCCGTTGGCTTCAATAGTAGCCAGCTGGGGCTTAGGGAAACCAGCATTAGGCGGTTCAGGATTAAGAATCGCCCTTCACGCCGTGAAATTGTCTCAAGCAGTTTCAGTGAATCGCATACTTAAACTATTAAGGCACACAGCTCTAAAAGAGCTGCTCAGCCACCTAAAACCCTACGGGCTTTACCTGTTTATCCCTTTTTGGGGACGAAATGTTTAAAAGGGTCGAACGCAATTTCGATCAAGCGAAAAAACGAATTTAAAAAAGACCACAGGACTTATACAATTGCTACAAATTATGTTTCAGAGATGTTAACCATGTACTACTCTAACCTATTGTAAAACGCCAACAGATTTCAAAATCTTCAGTTAGCGTCTAATAGGGGTGAAAGTCTATCAAGCGCAACTTTTAGTGAAGAGGTCACGAAAAAGGTATTCTAAAGTATCAATTTCTTGTAGACAAAAATGGCTTTCTACTATATCATGCTGCTAATTGAAACATTTATTTATAAACATAAATCGACAAATGTCGGAAGAATTGCTCTTGAACGACAGGCGAGGCAATTTCATTCAGGAGCTGTAGCCTAAACAATTTTTCTTTTTGGGTGCAAAAAAAATTTGCGCCCAACGGGATTCCGAACCATTGCTCTTCCGATCCCTAGGCACCCGCACTACCCACTGCGCTATGAGTCACTTGTTTTAACTATATTGCAACCGATTATATATTAGCAACAAGCTTTACTTCGGAGTGAGAGCAATAGAGATCGCTCACAAATGATGGAAAAAAGCGTAAAAAAGTCACTTGAGAAGTCAAAGAATGTTCTAGAAGAAAAAAGCAAAATCGTCAAGCGAAAAATTTGCATAAAAACAAAAAGACACACACGTTTACAATAATTGCTACGAACTTCGTTCAAGAGCAATTAAAAGTTATTCAAGTATTCAAAAAATCTCACTTTCTGAGCAACGAAATAAAATTTTCCGAAGACGCACGATACAAAAGGAAAACAAGAATTCACAGTAAAAACTACTTTCTTTTAAAATTTTCGCAGATTTCTGACTTGAAAAACACAACAATTCAAATTAAACCATCAGAATTTCAAAATAGCTGGCGAGATTTGAAATGTTACTATTTTGCAATCCATCCAATGAAATCCCAAAACTTTGTTTAATGACGTGGCTTGACCGCTTCATCTCTATTTCTTCCATAACGGGCGCAGTAGTAACGAAAAGATAATCATAGCAATAAATATTTGAAAAAAAAACATTTGAGAGAAAATGAGAAGATTAAAGTGTAAATAGTGATTTAAGATATTCTACAATCATCCATCGAATAGCCCTCGAGAGGAGTTCACTTTGGTTGCAACTATGCTAGCTCAAGCTTAATAGGACCTACCAAATTAAAAGTTGCACTTCAAAGCTTGAAGTTCTGCTTGCTCTTTAGCTCTAGCGAACCGCACACTTAGAGCCTAGTAAGCCTCCCAGACAGGTACACAGATGCTGAACTCCCTGGCGATTAACCAGTTTATCCCTTTTTTGTTCAAAAGTCACATTGCTCAAGTTGCGAACAAAAGCGGCTTTCTAAAACAAAAAAACTATGCATGAAAACAAAACGAGACAGAACACTAAAGTAAAACTTTTTATTACTCTCAAAGTTTCAGGCAGTTGTAACTTGTGCATCTTTTTGCAAAATTTTTGATTGGCGTTTTTTTTCTACAATGTTCCGTCGCTCGCTTGAGTGATTTGACTTTTCGTCGAAAAAGAGATAAACGTTCAGTCTCTGAGCAGATATTTTATAGTCAAAATAGGCCCTAAATGCAAGATTCAGCGGAGCTACTGCGCAAAGCAGCACTTCATGGTGCGTTGTAAAGGACAATTTTTAATTACGGCAGTCATTGACCACCCTCCCCTGTAACTACTCAACTACTCCCCCACCTATGTATTGATGGCCTCGCTATGCTCACGCTAGCTACAACCAAAGCTACCCCATCGTCAGTTTTCCAAGAGAAATTCTTGACAGTTATGTTTTCAACTCTCAATTTAAAATCTATAATCACCATGCGTCAATCTTTTTTCACATTTATCACATATGATGATCCACTTTCAACCTCTGCGAGAAGCTTTTTGATTTTTCCCAACAAGTAAAGAAAAACAACAGATGAAAGTAAAAACTCCTTTTCAGGAATTGAAAACAAAATAATCGGGAATTTCAAATATTCCGGAAAACTTTGAAAAATTTTTTGATGTATTTATGTAAAAAGATTTATTAATGTAAATATATTGTTGTAATGTGATTTTAACTGTAAAAAATTTTTATTTTATCTAATTTCGTAGAATACGGTAGATAGGGTCAATGAAAAGTTTATATACTTTGTAAAAAATTTTATTCGATTGTGAAATCACTTTTAAACCTGACGAACGCAATGTTCAAAAACGTTTGTTTTTCAAAATCAATTCAATTTTTAATTGACAATTCCTTCTCTGCAGCTTTAACCATTGTCAATTCGATCTTCAACGGGCCCTAAAAGTGCGCGAAAGAAAAAAATAGCAATTTTCTTAAAGGTTACAGACAAGATGATTCATATTTTAGTAGCCAGCTGACTCCATCACGCGGTAGTCTGTTCAATACTCGGATAAACTGAATAAAATCATTAATGCAGTCAGTTTGAGGCTCGTAATGGAAAAAGCGCCAACCTAGCCGTAAAAACTGAAACATCAATAGCAGTTTGCATCAACTAATGAAACAGGGAAACAAGCAAAAAGATTTATCACACGCTCAGGACAACTGAATCGCAACTGGCCAGGATTTATGGCCTTGCTAAAGTATATAAAAACGGTACTCGGCTTCGGCCCTTTCTGTCAATACCCGGTAGCTATCTCAAATGCTACCACGGCCGCTTTAGAGGCTACCAATCTGGAGGAAGATGAGCCAACAGTATCTCTCCATGTTAAAATCTTGTACACCAAATTACCGGTTGAGAAAATTGAAATTGCGCTTAAAGAAGTGTACTCCAGTGACGAGGGTCCTGAGATTCCGAGGTCAGCTATGAAGAGCTTTTTGAGAGTAGCCGCAACGAATGTTCACATTAAGTGTAAAAAAATGTGTTACACTCAATCTGACGGTTTAGCCATGGGTGCTTCACTGGCGGTAATTCTGGCAAATTTGTGGATGAAATCTTTTGAGAAATCCTTGCAGAGACCAAATGAGGGAAGGGAGAACAAAATTCCTGACATGAAGGGAATGTGCACTGATTGTAAACGAATTGTTAGGTTCCGAGGGAAAGGAGTCGAGAGCGAATCATGTAAAACTGGTTTCATGAAAAAAAGCCAAGGTATTACTGACACGAACTATAAAAACATGACTGAAATTGTATGGATCTGTTCCCGTTGTGCAGAAAAAAGTACAACGGATGACACATGAATTAAAAGTATTCGAGAGGTATGTGGACGACATAGTGTTCACTATTATAGTGAACCCTCAAGTACTTGAGTATGCGAATTCGCTTCACAAACTTAAAATTCACTCTCGAGACACCCAACGCGGATGGAAACCTGGCGTTCCTAGATCTGAACATAAACGTAAACGATGAAAGACAAATTAGCTGTCATTGGTATCAGAAATCTACTTATACTGGCATAACCTTAAATTTCAGTAGCTGTGCACGTTACAACATAAGAAAACTGTGATTCAAAGGACTGTACATATGATTTTCAATGCAACCAGTGATCGCCAATCTTTTGGTGGAGCCCCTAAGAAAAATCAGGAGATCTGGGGACTGAAAATCAGAATCTAATTGAGTGGTCTTCCAGTATTGTTAACGAGACGTTGGGTAACATAGTTAGAAATGAAAAGGTTACAGCAAAACCCCCTAAAAATGAAAACCATCTCAAAACAGTTAAAAGTCTCAACATAAAGGAGCTTAAACTAAAGTTTTTTGTGCAATACAGAGGAATCATCACTCAAACGTTTGCGAGTACACTGAAAAAAAAATGTGTGATATTAAATCATTTTCACAACAAGAAAAATAAGAACTTGCTTGCCCACTATAACATCATCTTTTAACAAAAATATGAAATCGAATGTGGTTTATAAAGTAACAAGTAATGGATGCAATTTCATGTATGTCGGCCAAACCAGCTGACATGTTACCACTAGAATTTTGAAACATCAAAAGATTCCACTGTGGGACAATATCTCGTTGAATGTTGTGGTAGAGCGCATATTATTGAATGGGACATTCTCGATGCATGTCGCGGGGTTGAAAAACTAATGACAATAGAAGCAATCCAAATCAAAAAGCCGAAACAGCAACTAAAAACCCGCAACTTAAACTGGGGCGGGAACTGACATTGAAGTATTAGTTCAAATGTAAAAACATTTGACTTTTGAAATTCAAAATTTATGCCGATACATGTTAATTCAGAATTTTGTCGACCCCCAACAAGTTAAGGAACACAAGAGTTAGGAATGAAAGTAAAAGCTCCTTTTCAGGAGTTGAAAACAAAATAACCGGGATTTTCAATTGAAATTTTTCTATGTATTAAATGTAAATGAAAAGTTTTAAATGTGATTTTAACTGTAAATAATTTCAAAAATTTGTTGTTATTTTAACTCAATTCGTAGAACTCGATAGAAAGAGTCAGTGAAAAGTTTATATACTTTGTAAAACTTTTTCGATTGTGAAAACTAAACCTATTAATGTAAACCTGACGATGTAAACCTGATGATGAATGCAATGTTCGAAAACGTTCTTTCTTTAAAACCAATTTAATTTTAATTGACATTTCCTTCTTCGCAGCTTTTTGGTTTTGACTACTGTCAGAATTCACGTGTGTTTGCATTATCAATATGCATATTTGTATCGATTCTCGCAGTAGTCAAAAACAAAGGTTATCATATGCAAAAAAAATATACAAGCAATTATTTGAAAATGACTGCAATAACTGCTTCAAACTTTGTTCGCGAGCAATAAATCCATGAAATACAAAGGGAGCACCCCAACTTTTACTATGGTTCTAATGGAAGCCTGGACAAAGAGACGCCAACGCACTAACGCACCGGCAAATAGAGCTGAATTGAAAAGTACTCTTGAAACACAAATAAATTCCTAACCTGTTGAAGACTAACTCCGTAGTTTGTGGCCAAATATTCACTGAATTGTGATTGTGTCAAATTCAGAATGACTCTTGCCTTCATCAACCTTGAAATTTGGACCTCAACTTCTTGTAAGCAGCTCGCCATTTCATAGTCATGTTGAAAGTTGCACACGTCACCCACTTTAGGATAAATTTTGGGTTTTGAGACTCTAGGATTGAAACTCTTCTTTTCAATTCTCGTAATTAATTGGAATTCCGTCAAAGGTTTCACAGGCCTAAGATTTTTTAGGATCCGAGTGGCCCTGAAAAAGATTAGCTTAAGACAGATCATTCTATTAGCGTAATTTGGAGAGAAGGAGAGACTGATTATCATTTGTATAGATTGATATCTACTTTGCCCCTTTATAGTAGTAAAATGACCAACCTCGCTAAAAACTTAAGACCAGAAACTTTAATAAACCTACTTGATTTCATTTTGTAATTTTCTATCTGCATTCATTAGGGAATAGGAATGTTCATCTTGGCTAGCAACTACTGAAACCTCGTCGTAATCATGCTCAAACACATGAGGTTTGGGTTGCACTATTACGTTATCAGACTTCGTTGACTGAATATCGGTATCCGGATACTTTGAACGCAAAGGCTGAAGAAATGACGAGATAGGCTTCAAGTTGAACTGTGTCATTGCAAGCTGAAAAAAAATAAATTTTTTATCAATACAAGAGTAATTTATACTGAAGAAAGAAAAGATGCTTGAATTTGCCTATTTGTATAAATAAATACAAGCAGAGCCATTTTTAACCAAAAAACGTGCTAAAATGTCAGTTAATAAACACAAAACAGAGACTGACTTCTCGGCTTGTCAAATCGAAAATTTTTCGAGGTTACTTCTCAAATGTTGGAGGATTATCTAAACTATAGTCGAAAGAATCTTTTACAAATTTTGTGATGTTTATAGTCGATGAGACTGAGAGATTGTTCCATTTAGTGGCAAAAAGAACAGGGAGATAGTCCCCGCGCCCGACGACACCGAAGAGCCAAATCCCTAATACTACTATTAAAAACATTAATAACTAGATAACCGATGGCCTAGGAAGATGCGCACAGCAATTTCCAGTCTCCTATGAATGCTCGTTTTCTGTTGTTGTTATCAGAAAAAATGTTATCTGATTGAACGTCAGTCAAGTCGCCTAAAATGTTTTTATTGACTAAGTTCTTTTGAAATTTTAAATTTTGATCTGAAATCTGCTACTTTTAGTCCCGAATTTAATTCTCATTCCAAAGACAAGGTCAAAATTTCTCTTATTTTAATTAACGGGGCCAAGTAGTTTAAGTGCGAGCACAAGAGAATCTATGGATCTATTCTGTTGCCCCCCCCCCCGCCAGTGTTTTTTATGATCCCCACTTACAAATTATACGTTATATAATAAAAAGGAAACCATTGAATTCCAAAATGTTACACACCATAAAAGTGTCAACAAAATGGCAATGTACAAAATCCTGAAATACATAAAACAATAAGAATATATTTTACAACGTATGGAATATTAAAATATTAAAAATATATATTGGATATGAAGAAACTAAAAACATTGAAGACTTAAAAAAGGTCCCTCAACAAATCTCTGTATTCCAATGCCTTTGGGTCCTTCAGATATTCCTTGAAATAAATTCTTTCAGAAAACCTTTGCTGTTTTTAGCCTTATCGAGTTTGTCTTTTCATATGGAACTTCATTGTACAATTTCATGTACAAACAGCATCCGTGATTTACCGAGGAATTCGAATTACTTTTCATAGCCTGATAATTTTTCCTTTTCTAGCATTCTGGTTGCAATTGGAAGTTTGCAATACAATGTTGTTGCTAAAAGCTGGTAATTGTTTCCTGATAAATTTCAAGAAAAAAACCATGCATCGATATTTGGGAAGGAACTCAACAGTCATGATTCTACTTTTTATTTTTGAATCAATCGAGCGATCATTCTTTTATCTTTTGAAACACCCTTTTATTCCGCAATTAGGGCGTTTTTCTAAACTCATCATGATATTTTTTCTGATACCAACGAGCATAAGAGATGAGTATTGAAAGTGAATTAAAACAAGCGTGTTCAATAGTATTACTCTAGTTTTTATAGGAAAACAGTTACTTATGTTTTTCAAGATTTTGTTGCTGCACGCCATTCTGGATAGTACTCTTTTGATCTCTTCTTGTTTAATTTGTTGTCTATTATTATTCCTAGATATCTTAAGAACAACGATTCTCCTATGTTCATGCCGTTAACTTAAGCTATGGTGGAGTTCGTGCTTTTTTGATGGAGCAAAAACGATAAATTCTGTCTTTATATTGTTCATCATTAATTGATGTGACTGGAAGTAATAACAAAATTATTCAATATTTTTTTCCAAATAACTTCTGGCTACATTTTCATTATTATGAGAAGAATAAAGGAAAGTGTCACCAGCTTGCTGGATTACTTGACAATTGTCATTATCAAGAGCTCTATGAAGATCATTCACACAGATGTTGAGCAATAATGGTCCTAATACTGTGCCTTGTGGCACTCCTCTGTTATGAAAATCCAGTCGGCCTCATTTCTTGAGCAAACTACTTTTTGAGTTCTGTTTTTCAAATAGGATCTAATCAATTGTGCAGATGTTCTGTCGAATCCTAAACATTTCAATTTTTCTTTTAGTATTTCTTGTGAGATTGAGTCAAAAGATTTTGAGAGATCGAGGAATGCTCCAACTGTATTCTTTTTTATCCATTTCCGTTCTTGAAAACCTCCGTACATTGTAGAATGTTCCGTAATGATCACTATTGAAGATGCTCTCCAATCACTATTCAATATGCTCACCTTTCAAGATGCTATTGTAATCGCTCATCTAAATTTTTTTTGTTATATCGAGCAGCAGACCACCTCCACTTGTTTTGTCATGCAATGACAGATTTCTATCTTTTCTGAAACATTGGAAATTTTCACTGCGTAATAGTTAGGAATTTATTTCTATCCAGAAAAACTTTTTGGGTTTATCATTCCTCACAAAACAAGATCTCTATGGTGCAAGGACATTTATTGCTTGCTCGACTATGATACAAAATTGAAGCATCATTTTTTTAGCATTTTGTGACATCCAAAAAAGACTCCAATCTGAATTCCAAATATACTCCTGGAGTTTGTCCTTAGAAAAGTTCTCTTTGTCGAACGAAGTTTTTTTGATTAGCATTTGTTTCATGACCATTTTTTCTTCTAATATAGCAACTGTTCCGGAATGATCACTGTTCAAGATGCGCTCGGTGACTAAACTATTTTTGAAGTTTTATGCGATGATATAAACAATCAATGCAGTCTTGTGGATAGTCTTTCTTGTCCCGATGTTTTTGATACATCACACAAACTCGTACGGAATAAATAGCGTTTCTAATTTTCGTTTTTCATTCTTTCAAAAAAATCAATATTGTTATCGCCCATCAAATTTATTCGTTTGTTATATAGAGCAGCTGACCATCTCCATTTGTTTGCCATCAAATGAACGATTCCTATCTTTTCTGAAACATTGGAAATTTTCGCTGCGTAATAGTTAGGAATTTATTTCTACCCAGAAAAACTTTCGGTTTATCATTCCTCGCAAAATAAGATTTCAATGGTGCATGCATATTTTTTGCTTTCTCGACTATGATACAAAATTGGAATTTTTTTGTTAGCTTATTGTGACATCCAGAAAAGACTCCAATCTGAATTCCGAATATATTCCTGGAGTTTTTCGTTAGAATAATTCTTTTTGTCGAAGAAAAATTTTCTTATCGGCATTTGTTACATGGTCATTTTTTCTTCTAAAAATAGCGACTGTTCCGTAATGATCAATATTCACGATGCTCTCCGATCACTATTCAAGATGCTCACTATTCAAGATGCTATTGTAATTACCCATCAAATTATCCGTTTGTTATATAGAGCAACAGAACACCTCCACTTGTTTTGTCATGTAATGCGCCTAGGGGTCATAAAAAATTTTTGCTCACTGAACTGGGGGTCTGAAACAGAATAGATCCGCATCTACTAATGTTTCCGAAGTTTTTGCTGGCAGATAACTCCTTATTATTGCAGATCTTTTAATCCAAATAGCGATTTTTTGCTATATATATTTTCATTTGATTCATAACAACTTTATTATCTATTATCGGGATAAAAAAAACAGGCAATGATAGTCACATTGTAGTAGTAGGGATTTGGCCCTTCGGTGTTGTCAGGCATGGGACTGTGTCACGTTCTTCTGTCCATGTCTGCTGTTTAATTTTCCACGTATTGCTGACCAGTTCGTTTTAACTCGTTTCAAAAAAATGCCACAGAAAATTGAGTAGTCAACTTTTGGAATCCACAGCAGTTCCAACGTGTAAACTCTGTGGAAGTCCTTTCACAAGAGCACAAGTTCTAAAAAGCTTTGCTAGCAAATTTCAAGGCGTGATTTTGAATGGTCGAGTTTCAATTCGATGTCACTCCGTAATGAACGTGCGGTGGTCCTCAGGCAGGCAAATTGGTCAATGTTAAAATTGAAATGACCCGTTAAAGTTTTTGAATGCAAAGTAAATTTTGAAATTGTAGATATAAAGAAAGCGGTAAGATAGGACTGCAACAGAAAAAGTCCTTTATAATTGTTACTGCTCTTGTTGTTGATCCATTTCAAAATCTTTTTCTGAATAATTTTTGAGTTCTTTTGAGTTTGTTACATTAGCAAACCAACAAACTCTTCCGTATAACAAAACCGGCACTACCATAGATTTTTACAAATTTAATTTACCTGACGAAATTAGTGGTCGTGAGCTTTTCTTAACATGAAATGAATTCTAAGCCCTTTGTTCTAGAACTTTTTTTTGTGGATTTCCCCACTTAAGATTGTTTGTTACATAAACTCCTAAATCTTTCAATATGTGTACTTTTTCGATCAAGGTTACAGAATAAGTAAAATGGAGCATGGAAATACACATTGAGATATGAGAGCATTTCTCAACGTTTCGGTGAAGTTTGTGTTGTTCATTCCATCTCATCACCCTATTAAGAGCCATTTAAAGAATAAAGCTGGTCTTACTAACTGATATCAATTTAGAGTCATCGGCACAGAAGAGAGGAATAACAGCTCTGCAAGTTTCTGGTGAATCGTTGTCGTAGATTACAAAGAAGAGAGATGCCAGAAGTGATCCTTGCGGAACTCCACTTGTAGCGTTAACGCTTTCAGAAAAATGACCGTTGATTCTAAGTCTTTGCCTCCTTCCGATAAAGTAAGATTGAAGTAATTTGATAATTTTCCCGCGGACACCGAGATTAATTAAATTTGTTCAAAGTTTACCGTGATCGACCTTATCAAAAGCTTTCTCATAGTCGGTATAGATTATGTCAGTATTTCCTTTTGAATCAATTGATTTATAGATAGATTCTAGGTAAACCGAAAATTAACCGAAGCAAGAGATAATTTTTCAAAATTCATATTGGGCTTGGTGGAATATTGGTTCTAAATGGCGCTAAAGACATATAAACAAACAACTTTCCAAAAATTTTAGATGCAATTGTCAGAAGAGAAACCTGCCTATATTTCTCTAAATCAGACTTACAATTTTTTTCTTAGTTGGGAACGACTACTGAGTTTTCCCAGCTACCTGGAAAAACACTGTATTATTTTGTTGAAAATTTAGTTTCAGAATTGAGGCTCCGTTTTACTTTTTATTGCGACCAGAGCCTTGTGCACAAAAAATTTATCGAAATCGTTGATAATCATCGGTCAAGAAGTTTTCCATAAAACTTAATTCCGACGGACTGAAGCTAATTTTCTCAATCTTTTAGAATTGAAAAAGCATTTTCATAGGTCTACTCATTATTTATTGTCTACTTAATTACAAAAGGAATTGGTCTATAAGTGTTAAGCATCATTAGTTGATAACTTTGTTCTGAATCAATTCGTAAAACTAATTTTTTATTTTCTATAGCCAAAAAGCTTCAAAAATTTTAGAAGAAGCGTTAGTCAATCATATCAGTCTGTATTCAAACAAACAGTCCTTTTTTGTCTTGATTTGTCATTTGTTTCTTTGGATTGAATTCCCAATATAGTAGAGAGCATGCACGCCGCATTAATTGTTTTTAAAAAATGGCCTGGAAGTTGAGGTATCAGGGTTAACAGAAAAAAAATCTCCATTATAATAACCCAGGTTGATAGGAAAATTAAAGATGCGGTCTCTATATTTGTTGTCAATAATCTTATCAAAAAATTATATCCATAAAGCTGGAATATTTGTGAAGACCTGAGAGGAATCTCTATCATTTAGAAATTTCTATTTGAGTTTTATGTTTTGAGATTTTTGAGAGAAATTAGAACCTGATCACTATATTATTTGATCAATATGTCCAAAAATTTTTCTATAGTGCTCCAGATTGATTGTAATTTCTTGCTTTGGAACTGTTTTGAAAGATACCTAGATTTTTGACGTGTTTTGAAAGCTAAATTACATTCGAGGTAAATAAATATTTGCTAAACAAAGAGCTGACTGTTTTTGGTTCCTAATTATTTTGCCCTCTATGGGTACATGATTCGCAAAAGAAGTTTTGATTTTATCTAGAAAATGTATTTCGTCTAGAACACTCAGTCACAAGGATTACTCTACATGCCACGATTGCGAGAATAGAAATCGCTTGATTTGGATAGACAATATTTTAATTATTGAACAATATTATTTTTTGAGGCTTTTTTGATTTTGAATAGTTATTTGTAACAATTGCCAGAAGCGATCTATTTAAATTTCTCGTTCAAAAACAGAAGATCCCTCTAAAACGTACCTGTGAGTTTTTGATCTAGTATATACTTGTTTCTAACATTCAGTTTAATTTTATCATTGACAGACTCTGCATTAAGCCATAAGAATCAGAGAAGTTTTTGTCTCAACCATTCCACTGTACTATAGCAAAAATATCCAAAAAGTTGGTGAGTTGGAGTTGCTCGATAGCAAAATTAAAAACAATTGTTGTATTTTGTCAATAGTTCCACTAAATCTTGTAGGTTTCTCTGTGGCCATTAAGCAACCTTTTTCAGCAAATGTTAATTGCTGTTTCTGTGAAACGTTTAGGATACATCGAACCGAATCCAAATCATTAACAGTTGAATGAATGAACGAATTTCTCCGATGCATAATCAAAAGTTTTACAAAACGATCTTACAAAATTTAAAATATAGCACCAAAGTGGAACCTCCAAAGCGAAGTGGCTGCATGGGAGTGCCCTTGGGTCAAAGAGTGAATAATTACTATATAACTCAATAATAAATATAGATTACATGAACAGTCGTTCAGAAACAATTTCATTAATAATTATTGGATTAATTATACGGTCTGTTAATTTCTTAAGCGCAAATCCAGATAAATTAGTTTCAAGGGGCGATATTCCATATTGATATTACAAAAAATTGTACAGATCCGGACGTCCGTACGTGAATTTTTTGAGCAGTACTTTTAATCTTAGTTATTTTAGGTTGAACTGCTGTGTTCGATTTTGTATAACAAAACCTATTATTTCTGTGACAATTTTCAGTTAATATTTGTTAGTTTGACCATAGATCAAAATGTACTTTATGAGCTTTTTTAGGTAAAGTTCGAATATGGATAACACGTTATTTTTCGCAAAATTATCTTTGATGTGTTCACATCGGCCACTATAGTAAATTATCCGTAAATTTTTTTCTGAAGTACGTATAATCAATTCAATTTTTTAAGGTGCATCCATACAGTAACAAAGCATACGACATGATAGGCTGTAAAATTCATTAGCAGTGTCTTAGAAGAATTCAAACACAGCTTTTTTCCGCAAACCATAACGTAATCTAATTGAGCTAATCATTCAAAGCATAAATATTTAACAAGTTGTATTCACAGAATATATTTGTGTCATCTGCCAACACATGCGGATCTAATTGCTCAGGACAGAGAGGCAAACCGCTCATATAAAGACCAAATAACTGTTGTCTAAAAAAGAACCCTGTGGTACGCCAAAAATGATGACCTCTAATCGAGATAGGCCATAGCCTAAATTAACACAAAGGGTTCTGCTTGTCAATTATGATTGAAACCATTCTAATGCAGCTCTTCTAAAACCATATTCAGAAAGTTTTTTGAAGAAGTTTGGAATGATTGTTAGTGTCAGTCGCTTTCTTAATGTCAAGTAAAAAGCGACAGTAAAATTCTTTTGCACAAAGCAAATGCTTTTTGTAATTTTGAATCAGGACGTCGGTTATAGAGCGTTTGGGTTGGAAACCAAATAGCTTTTTATATAAAACTTTTTTATTTCTTAGAAAGTTATAGAGACGGTTGAACATTGATATTTCGAAAATTGTGCTCAATGCAGGAAGCACAGATATGGGTAAATAATTGACGACTCTCCGTTTTGCTCCAGCTTTATGTGTTGGACAAACTCTTTGCATGTTTCAAACAGTCAGGAAAAATAACTTTGTGAGTTATAGACTATCTAAGAATGAGACAGGGTACGCAAAAATATTTCCAGAAAGTTTTAGAATCTAGCAGGATTTCTATTCAACCCAGTTGCTCTATTAGCAACAAGATTTTGCAACAAATTGAACGCTTCTGTATAGGTACAATCAAAAACGTAAATTGATTTTGGGTTATTTGCTGGGCTTGTGTTAACTTTATTTATTGGTGTTTCCATCGAGCTACTATTTCTCTTACCAAAAGAACAAAACTAATTAATGAAGAAATCAGTGACTTCGTGATAAGTTTCAGTGGTAGTTCCATGTTCATCTTCAGTTGATATTGTGCCAACTTTGCTATTCCTTCTACTAATTGAGCTCAACTTTTACTGTTTTTTTTATAAAAGCGGAGAAATTAATTTGTTTTTTATTTCTAAGCATTACATATTTAGATTGTATTTTAGAAATCCGGCACTTCACTAAGTTTTTTAAGAAACCGTTCCTTTCTGTAATAAAGTTGTTAAATTTTTTATTTACCCACGGACACTTTATAGATTTATTCTTTTTTGTTTCAATTTAAGATCTTTCGTCTATTGCTTATCTTATAATTTTAATAAGGCTCTTTGTACATTCCGAAGGCAGTCACCGTAAGAAAAACTAGTCATTTTAGATGAAACTAGTTTCCGAAAATCATTCAGGGCTTTCACATTAATCAGAAATGGATACCTTTTGATTCCTTAATTTGATCTTCAGTTTTAGTTGGCCAATCAAAGCTTGTATTAAATGCATAATGATCAGTAATGCTTGGAAAATTGATACAGCATTAAACGGAATTAACTCTTTCATTATAAAAGACGTGATCAATTTACGTTGTGGTGTTATCTGTTACTCTCGTAGGGAAGTCTAGACTTTGAGTCAAACTATTTTGTATAGGTATTGCATAGTACTCGTTAACGAATTTAGAATTTTGAAATAAATCTATGTTGAAATCACATTTTAGTTCGTGCTGTTGTAGACATGTAAGTAGTATTTCAAAATCGTTTAAAAAATCAAGGTAGCTAGTGGATGGTTGTTTTTAGATACTGCAAATTATTACATTTTTGGTACTAAAACATCTTATTGTTAACGAAAAGAAACAGAGACCGCTTGGTGTTTGTATGACTTCATATGCTACCGTTTCATCAAAATCGAAAGCAACACCAATGCTTTTATTCGCGCTGTATGAAATTACGGTACTATATCCGGATTTTCTAAATTATATCCGAAATTTGAAAAAACAATCAGACGGCAACCAGGTTTCCGAAAGACATATAACAGTGGGTTTGTCAATTTTATATTTTATGGTTTGTTCTAGTTCATCAAAATTTTATTTTACTGATTGAGAAGTAACGTGAGTTAAGTATACCAATTGGCGTAGTATTTGTGGATGTAGAGATTGTTGATTCGGATTAGACCAAACCAGTTGGTTGGATGAACATGTATTATCTGTATCTGTGTCTGTGCAGGTTTCTCTATGTGTATCTGGGTGATTCCAATTATCTGAGTTTGTGTATCAAGACTACTGTGTGCAATAATATCTATTGAGCCACGAAGCGACTGAATCATATCGCTAATAATCTCGTCTGCGCTTTTCTAAGAAGTTAATGACAGCTAGCATCAGTCTAACCAGTTCCATGAAATGAGCAGTTAGCCATTTGGTGAAGCTATGTACAAAGATAGTAAGTAGATAAAATAATGGATTACGCTTTTATAGATAGGTAATATAATTTCTTGGTTGCAATTTCAGGAATCTGTTTAGTCCTGTATCTCACTTCCCTCTCCAGGGGCGAAACAATTGTTTACAGTGTTTTGTTTAGCTCTTGTAGTTCTTCGGTGTTTGGGTACGAAATTTCACTGATTCCCGATTTAGAGTTGCATTTGACAAGTTGGGATCAATTTCTAGAACTGCTAATCTTCTTTTTATTGTTCGTATGAGTAGTTCGACCATACCTCTGCATCTTTGGTCACCAGCTGTTGCTAGTTTTTTTTGAATATTTCGAATTCTTTTGCTTCAAATGCTTGTGCCTGATCGCACCTAATGGAGCGGGGTATTCCGTTTCCGTGTAGTTTGCAATAGTTTTCGAGATATTCATTAAATGTGTTGTTGTCGCAATTAGTATATTTTTCTGCGTGAGGAAATCTCGACAGTCTGTCAACTGTGCCCAGTATGTAGTGATATTGTGTGCTTTTTTAATAGGGTATGGGGCCGGCGACATTAAAGTACCGACATTGTTTTTTGTTATGAGAGTTTCAATTTTTCACCCTTCTCTATGCAGTTTCTGCAACTGTGCACCTGAGCGACAATCTTGCTACGAATTTGTGGATACCACACCCATCTTGCAATAGCAATCATTCCCGCTGGGCCCGGATGCTTACTAAAAATTGTCTGCAACACCAATGGACGTAATTTTGTAGGAATAACTGAACGGTTGTCGTATAATAAGCAACCAGTTGGTGTAACTGATAAGTCTCAGAAAATTTTTTTGAATACTGGGTGAGCCTTCTTTAAGGTGAGCCAATCTCTTTTTTGTTCTAATTCTATGAATGGAAGGAGGTCCTTTTTTGAATTTTCAGCCAACAATTCTTCATTGAACACTCTCATTAAGTTTTGTCGATATTCAGGTGTGGGAAGTTGATCAATTGCCGTGAATATTTCGGCATTTCTTTCTTCTTTAAGGGCGCTTAGGCCTCTTCCTTTATGGGAATCGGGATCTATTTGGGTGCTATTATCACGCAATGTTTTATTTGGGGAGATTGTATCCATAGGGGGACTCTTTTTGTTTGGTGCCCTTTTGCGTTTTTTAGTTTGTAAATCGAAGGTATTTTGTCTGGGTTTTGGGCTGTTGTAATTGCTCTCAACTGAGAGTGAATTTGTGGCTTAGAATTTAGCAATGAACGAAGCGACTGGTTTGTTCTATCTGTGTTTTGTGCGTGACGTCACTTCGTTCATTTTGATTGTTGCTATCTTATTAGTTGAAATTACCGAATAGTTGAAAGTTTGGTTGCTCCGAGCGAAGATATATTTTGTTTCAATACGAAGCGATTATTTTTATCATGCTTACGACGAATTTCTCGTCGTCTTCGTTTACTGGTGCCGGTGTACCTGGGGGATTTCTACTAAGCTAGTCAGCAAATCCCATATTTTTGCCGGCAATATGTTTGGTTGTAAAGTTGAATGGTATTAATCTATCCATACATCTGATTAGTCAACTTCGATTTGTTTTATAACCTCTATAGTTTTTTAGGGCTGATAGAAGTGCTTGATGATCTTATTGTGACAAAAAAATTTTGCCGTATAAGTAGTATTTAAAGTGTTCCTCTGCCCATACAATGGCGAGTAATTCTAGTTCGCTTCTGCTGTATCTCTCTTCTAATCTATTCAGAAAGTGACTTGCATAGGCGTCTGGTCTCCAAATGAAGTCAAGTTTTTGCTCTAAGCATAAATCGAGTCTTTTCTTACTTGCTTCCCCTTTTCATCTTGTTTCTTTTGTTATATCAAAGTGTTTTTTTGTGATGTTGGTTATTTGCTTTTTAGTTTTTTTCGAAAGCGATTGTGTGTTCTACTTTCCAATTTAGTTTTTTTTGAGTTTTTGTGTTGTTGTTCAATAATAGGGGTCGCATTGGTAGTTCCGATAGTTCCGCTAATCTTAGTTTGAATTTTATTAGGTGGTGGATGCATCCCAAAAACGATCTGAGTTGTCTTGATGTTTTCGGTGATTCCAGTTTATTTATTGATTCGCATTTCTTTTTAGTTGGGTTTATTCTAGTTGGTGTTGTTTGAAATCCCCACCAAAATATTTCTTTCTAAGCGAATTTGCTTTTCTGTAGTTTTATTGCTAGATTCTCTTTGTTCAATAGTTGTAGTATTTTATCTAGTTCTTTTTTCATGTTCGGCTATGTTGCCTTCTGTGATTTCTGGGAAAAACGAATTTGTTGTGGCAGTTTCTTAATGTCACGTCTATACGTTTTCGGAATGTTGCCGGCGTATCTGTAAATCCGTAAAAGCCATTTAGGAATCTTCCTGTAGCTTTTCCACCTATGTTTTTTCAGCTGTGGATCTAAAGGTGTTTGGCTGTAGGCATACATTAAGTCAGTTCTAGAAAAATAAAATGTTGCGTGATCTTTACTCCTTTCGGAGATATATTTTGCTACTGTGTCTTTGAGATGATCTATGCTTTGCTTTTGGTATTTGTTTTTATGTATAACATCATTAAGTTCTGAATCTAGTGCTATTTTGATGCTTTTGTCTTTCATAACAATTATTACCACTGGGCTTATGTAATATTCATATGAGCATTTTTCCAGTCTGATTTTTTGTTTGTCTTCAATTAGTTTTTCTATTTCTTTTTCTATTCGCTCAAATAGGTGTAGTGGTACCCTTCTACCTTTGTTTTGTGTTGGGGTTTTTTGAATGTTGATTTAGCCATGTGGGTTTATTGAGCTACCTATTCGAGTGCACAAATGTGGGTATTTTCTGATTATCGAATTTATTATGTTTTGTTCAATTCATGCGTCGGATATTAGGCCAATAATTTTACCAGTTGGTTTGGATGCTATAACGCGGATTCCAAGCTGATGTAGTATGTCTCTGCCCATGACGTTTTGAGGGAGGTTGTTCACTAGCAATATGTTGCATTTTTGTTGCCGTCCATGATCCCAATTTGAATGTTACATGTAGTACACAAGTTATCTGGATATCCTGGTTGTTGAAGCATTTTTACTTTGTCTTCTCCGTGAATGTCGTTGTTTTTGTTGACGTATGTTTGGACACTATGCTTGTAGCCGTAGTTTCCTGCTTGAAAGATATTGGCGAACCGGTGTCTGCTACCCAATCAATTTTGGTCTCACCGCAGTTTGTTTTAAACCAAATTTCTCCTCTTGTGTCTTTGTTGAGTGACACGTTGTTTATCTCTTTGTATATTGATGGTCTCACTGTATTAACCGATGCCCAGTCTTCCATCAATTCTTTGATGCTTTGGGCTGCTTCGGCATATACTGTTACTTCTCCTGGCTCTTCTTCTTTGCTTTGTTGTTGTTCTTGTATGTGTCGGACTCTTTTGGTTTGTTGCTGGTTTTGTTGTTGTGTGATGCTTCTGTTTTCTTGTCTGAATGTGGTTGGTTTTCCCCTACCAAGTTTGGTGCTTTGCATAATGACGTAAAGTGGCCGATCTTTCAGCATATCTTACAAGTGAAATTTTGAGTTTTACCAATGTTGATGTGATTCTTGATGAATGGATGACCACATTTGTAGCATGGCTCAATTTTTCCTGTTGTGGGTGTTAGCAGTGTGGGTTGTTGTCGTGTGCGCTGTGGTGCTGGTGGTCGTGGTCTATTTCTGACGTACAATACTTGTGACCAACTGGTGTTGCTTGTGTATGATTTATAAATTTTGCCTGGCTGGTTTGCCTGGCCTCTCACCCTATTTATTGGGCGAAAGCAAGTACTTTTTGGGGAGTACAATCCTCTGACAGTAAATCCATTTAAATCGATGTGTTTGCCATATTGGAGATGAAGAGTTCCTTTATCAAATCATCTTCCAGATCTTTGAAATTGCACAATGCGCCCACTTCGCGAACTCTACTACAGAATGTTTCTTTTCCAGTGATTGGTGACTTGAAAAGGTGTGAACTTGGTGTTGCATAGACTTGAAAAGTGTGTGTGAATCTATCGAGAGTAGTTTTCGGTGGAATAGTGAATGTGATGTTGAATTCGTGGACTAGTTTGTGTGTGGTGAATTTTTCTATTTGTATGTGGGGATTTTTCTGGTGGTAACTTCTTGCGTCTGCTCCGAGTGATAAATAGATGAGGCCTTTTTCTTTTGTGTCTGCCTCGTCCCACATTCTTCTATCTACGATTGTTCCTTTTCGTTCCATAACTTTGCATTCTCGAAGTCTACTATCCTTTTTTCATTTTTTTGCTCTCTATTCTTTGCTTCATCATCTGTTTTTCCTTCAAATTCGTCCTCTTATTGGGGCAGAGTGGGGTAGAATAGGTCGGTTGCTTGTGGTTTTAGTTTGAGGAGTTCATCCACCTCAATGTTATCGCATGCCATTATCGCCATTTTAAGTGTGGAGAACCATTGTTTCCATTCGATCGGAGTTGTCGCGCCTGCATCCCAGAAAAGGAATACTCCTAATGGAGTTTTCGCTGACTGCGCCATGAGAAGTATTTGACGTATTTGAATAAGGCAATTGGCGTAGTATTCTTGGATGTAGAGATTGTTGAATTGGATTGGACCAAACCAGTTGGTTGGATGAATCTGTTTTATCTGTATCTGTGTATATGTAGGTTTCTATATGTCTATCTGTGTGAGTCCTGTCATCTTTGGTTTGTGTATCAAAACTACTGTGCGCAATAATATCTATTGGGCCAAGAGGCGACTGAATCATATCGCTACTAATCTCGTCTGCGCTTTTCCAAAATGTTAATAATATTTTAACATCAATCTAACTGGATTCGAGAAATAAGCAGTTAGCGCCAATTGGTGAAGTTATGTACAGAAATAGTAAGTAGATATAATAATGAGTTCCGTGTTTATAGATAAGTAATCGACGTTTTTGGTTGCTGTTTCAGGAATATAATTAGTCCTGTATCTCAGTGATCTTATGTCAGTGCAAAATACCGAAGCTTTTAATTTATTGCTCAGCCTGATTTTGTAGTTCGAACCGCATTGCACCTTTGCGGGGTCCAATTTTAAAAACGCTGGTTAATACACTTATCAAATAAAACGCTATCCCATTCTTATAATTCAAAAAAGTTATTAAATACAAATTTATCAGAAGATTTCAGATACACGATTATTTGTTCATTTACATCAGTCACACTCGCGACATCTCGTCTGATAAAGTGCATGACCTTCCCGATTGGCGGTGCTGCATCAGCATTAATGAGTCGCTGGCTCATCTCTATCAGCTTCTTCTTATTTCCAATGATCAGATATTTAGTTTATGTCCTGACAAATTTCACAATTATACTTTTGGGTTCATTCCTTCTTGTTGGAAGGCGATGGCACACGAAAATATCGGTATTATCTATTGTAACACAATTTTTTCGGTCACGTCGACACGTTTTTGGTACACATCTTTGTTGTGTTCTTCAACGACTCCTGAATTTCATATTTTATCCTTCCTATCGTATTGCTCTAACGCATCAGCATGAAAAGCATTTGTCGGCGTTGGCGATGAAACTTGTTTTGAAACTTCGGTTGCCTGTTTAGCTGAGCAGAACTCACTTTGAAATGGTCGAGTCAAATTGTCTCTTGGGATTATCTTCGGTAGCCACACTTGTGTCTATACAACACATCCATTGCCCTTGTCCATACCCGTGCACTCAATAAGATGAAGGTTTCTATCATCAAGGTCATTTTCCGTCGAGACAGAGTTTTTCTGCGATTTGGGAGGCCTTGTTTTTTGACACTTTTCTTCACTGTCTCAAAAATATGAGTCAGAGCATCGCCCGAGGGCTCCCCTGAAACTATTTAATAAGTTTATCACTACAATTACGACTAATTCAAGATTCTTTTTTGATATTAGGGGAAAATTTTATGCGTAAGAAAATGCCCCATACATGCTCCTTCCTTTTCTTTCGAGTGGAATTACGATCCATCCGAAATTCGACTTGTGTCCTTTTTTTGGAAACCTTCGAGGCCCTAATGGCAAAAAATATATTGAAACAATAATTGAAGAACAATTTTTGTAAAATTTACCTCTCCTTAGTGAATTTTGTGCATTTATATTCATAAACATCATACGCATATTTTGATCTTGAACAGAAAGTTCACCGATCAACACAATTTAAAAGTCCATGATTAGTTTCTACACCGCCATCTGTATACTTTTTGCAAAATATTGTTTTGAATACGCATGGGACGCAAAGACTTTACACATAAATATAACTGGTCACGGGTCATTTGAAGGGTGAAATCATGCCATATGCTGTCTTGTGGGATAAAAGCTGCTGTTGACTCGGCTATCCAAAATTTTATCAATCAAACGTTTAATACTTGTAAATTTGTACTTGCACCTCTCAGGTACAAGGCTAAAATTTATCGATATACGATTAAAGAATGATGTAGAAGAGGATAAACCAAATGCAACATTCCCTACAAAAATTTTTCGGTTAGTGCGCTTTTTAATCCTAAAGCTGTCCGTAGGTAATGTAAGCATTTGTTGAACGGTTCTTTTGTTCTTACTAATGTACGTTCAGGATTTCATCTTGATTAACTGTCCTATGCCGATTATATTTTTCCGTTTTCCTATTTCTTTTGACGACTTGATATATGAACAAAAAATGCACACTTCAAAGCCCAATTAACCTCTGTTTCTAAAGGATGCACCAAAATTGAAGCACCAAAATTGAAATAAAGTATGAGTAAAACTCTGGTGGGAAATCTATTTTGTAGAGTTTCAAAAGTTTTAATTGGTTTAATTTCTTCGTTATTGCTGTTCCTACAAATATACAACTAATGTCGCAGAATAGTTGATCCTGTTATTATTTTTGCGCAATAATTTAATAAACTCACTTTTATTGGCATTCAATTTAACTAACTAAAACAAAAATCCAATTTAAATTGTCTTTTTGCAAAGTCTAAGTAAGTACCGGACTTTGTGACTACAAATTAATTAACAATCATCCGCATGCTGCAAAATATCATCAGTTTCGCTGACTTGCTCAAGGAGGTCATTTGTATCTGAATTGAAAAAAGCGGCCCTTAAACGGTCCCCTGAGGAATACCTTGCTATTACTCAATCAAGTTTGGCAAAACTCCATAAACACAAACTTTTTATATGCGATCATTGAGAAAACCCTTAATGTCCTGTAAAGCAGAAGTTAAAAAGCGTGCGGATTGTAATTATCTCAAAAGATTTGGTGCGATAGTGAACTGAAAGTTTTAGACAAATCGAGAAAAACGGTATGAACAAAATTATCATGTGGACTAGTTCTATGAAAAACGGAATACCAGCTTGTGCTTAAACCGTACGTTGATATCCAAATTGAGGCAGCAATAATAATTTCCTACTCTCAGTATGAATTTTGGTTTGTTTATGCATTCTTTTCTAACGATTTTGAAAACGAAATAGCTATCGTGATAGAAAATAGTTTACAGGGTCCAATATCTCATAAATTTTATAGGTAGGTTTTATGACAGCTATTTTGAGCGTCGTAGAAACAACACAGTCGTTAAAGAATTGATTTATAACCCAGGTGGGGGGCTAAAATTTACATATCATTTTAAATAGACCGAGGAGTACTTTAGAAGAACCTATGCGCTTGCTTGGGTTCAACTCTCTGATGATATGGAATTTTTTTTCGTTTTTGGCCAATAAATTAAACATTGAGTAGCCAACATCAAAATATGGCGTTTCTTCATTTCTACAAAAATATTACCCTAGGTTTTGAAAATTGGACAATTTACGCTATTTTTTGTCGTCAGCAATCATATCATGTAAGGACTTCTTTACTCCAGTAGAATATACAGATTGATCAAATGCCCCCTATCATTTTTGATAAAGCTCCAGTTCTTCAGCAGTACAAAGATGGAAGAGACAGTTCCAGGAGAGCTTATTCTATTTTTCAATGTTTTTGAAAACTTGTTTTGAAGCTTACTGCACAGTGATTGATTTTGTGGCAATGAATTCAGACAAAATTTTTCAGTCGCTGTGTGACTTTTACGCGGTAAACTTTCGCATTCCTCGTTAAACAACAATTTTTTAACAGTTTTGGGGTTCTTTTCTTTAAAAAAACCTAAATATCTTTCTACGAAGTGCATGTTTTCCACTGCACCGGAGAGAAATTAAACAAACGTAACAAATATAGCATCATTGTCAGTTGAAAATTCATATACTTTGAAACATTGCATATCTGATTTCATTATTATTTTTTTCCTAAAGAATCGTCCTGATATAATTCTTTTTTTATTCTCCTGTAAACAACACATACTCCGGTAAACAATACAAAGTGATCGATTTTCAAAGAACTGTCAAATACAAAGCTTTTCTCTTCGGCTACAATTAAAGTGTGATCTATATGATTTTTCTTTGTCTTTATAAACACGTAGGTAGATATGGACGAGCTTTTTTGAAAAAGTAGGGTAGAACAACAGGGTCCAGAGTTAATTACGCAGATTTTTTTATTTTATAATCACTCAATAGGTTGATAGAAAAGAAACGAATTGTCTATATTAGTTGATCAATCATTGCTCAAGGAACTTATTCTGATATAACATGAGGAATTTGCATGACATATTCAAAGTGTTTTACACTTGCAGTTGTTAGGAAAAATTGCATCACCATATAACCCAATAGGAGTTCTCTTTTGATTGATCAAGCAGTTTTAAATCCTCACGTTCTTTCGGAGCAAAATAGAAAAAGCGTTACACTACTCCTTTATTATTTGAAATTGTTGCTTTTCAATTTTGTCTAAAAATTTTTTGAGTATTGAGAGCTATATTCCAAAAAGGCCGCTTTATCATCGGCTTTCAATCAACATTCTGATGTACCCAATTTGGCGTTTTTCCCATCTTACTGCAAAAACGTCTTCAGTTGTATACCTTCTTTTTATACGTCGTGAAAGTTAAAATGAGCAATGGGTGTTTTTTGTTTACATTTCTCCGACACTGCAAATGTTTTTTCTTTTTCTGGGCCAGCATTGTGCTCAATGTTACTGTAGTGTCTCAAAAAAGTTCAGCATACAGCATTGTAAACTCACAAATTGATACAGCAGATATCACATCAGAGCACAGCTCATCATCTCATTTTTGAGAGCTGTACAGATTTCTGAACACCATTTTTCCACTGTCCCATATAAAGAAAATAATAAGATAAACCGTGAGAAAATTTCCAACATTTTCCCCCTGTCTCGATTCAAAAGTTATCTTGGCACAAATTGCGGTCAGGTCAGCATTAAAATTTACTTTAGTTTTTTTAAAAATCATTGTTTTCATTAACTGATGTTTTATATCACGTCTTAAAATATTGGAAATTATGGGATTAGGCCTTTATCTCCACTTGGTAAGCACGTCTACGAACATTATTGAAAGTCACAATAACACCGGAGTTCTCAGCTACACTCAAAACCTTTGCAAAGACGATCTCACCCGTCGCTTCATTCACACCAAAGTTCTGCATGTTTCCCTGCGCCGGTACTGCTCAATGCTGTAAGCCTCTTTATCTAAATACACAACTTCTACAGCAGAGCAACCGGGGCAACGTTTCATTTCCACTTTGTGGTTATCGAAGAAACCACATAGGAAGGGGCTTTTGAAAAGGTTTTTGGGGATGATTGTCGGCATCCAGATGTTTGTCCAGATGACGAAGACTCTCCCAGCAACTCCTGGCCCAGTACACTCCGCAAATTTATTGCTGCCCCCTTTGTCTTGCCCAAAATTGTTGCAGAGCTATTTCTAGTATGAACCATCTCGTCTTGATGTTTCATTTTCAGTTACTCTGAAAAAAATAATTAAACAACTGGAGCTATTTAATAAGTTTATCACAAGAAATTGTTGTGAAAAACTTATAACAAAATTTTATCACAACGTTTGACTATATTGTCTCACTTATCTCACGAAAGAATTAACCCAACGGCTTTTTAACGTCAACAAAAGATGTAGTTTTTAAAATTGTCCAGACAAAAAAATTTTCTCGTCGATGTGTTTTTCTAAGATAAAATAAATGAACATAAACAGTCGTGCACTGAAATAATAGCATTGGAGTTTACTGGACTTTTTTTAACGACAAGTCCTTCAAAGTTTTAATAAAGTCAGAAGGTTTAAGGTAATCGGTGTATTGGTTACTTGATTTTACGGGTTTTTTTGCAGTGTTTTAAAAATATATTTTAGCTGCCGAATAGTTTTACCTGTAATCTCAGCGATAGTTTTTCTAGCTTGCGTTCTACTGAAACATTGAAATTGAGCCAGCCAATCTCTTGTAATCAGTAGTTTGTATGCTCAATTCGATATTCACATATCAAAACGGTCGAGTGAGAATCACAAAAAAGTATAGAATTTTAAAAAAAAAACGTTTAAATTCAAGATCAAGGATTTAGTATACTTAATAGTTTTTGCAGAGAAAGAGAAATTGTCAATTAAACACTAATTTGATTTTTAAAAGCACGAACGTTTTTCAACATTTCGTACCTTGTCAGGTTTAACTAAAACTGATTAACAATCGAATAAAAATTTTTACAAAGAATATAATATATACTTGTCACTGACTATAACTATCGAATTGTTCAAAATGATATAATATAACAAAATTTTGATTTTTTTCTTGAAAAGGGTTTTCACTCTGGTTGCTATCTGTTGTTAACTTTCACTTGTTGGGTTTAAAAAAATTTTGAGTTAACCTATAAAACGATATCTTGAATGAAAATGAATTTCAAAGTTTTGCATTTGAACTAATAATTTAATGTTGCTGCCCGCCCCCAGTTTTTGTTGCAGGTACTTAATGCGTGTTTCAACTTTTTGATATAGATCACTTCTATTGTCATTAGTTTTCACACAGCAACATGAATCAAGAATGTCCAATTTAAGATTATACGTTGTACAACAACATTCAACGAGCTGTGGTCCCAAGCGGGATGTTTCTTTTGATGTTCCGAAATTCCAGTGGTGACAAGTCGACTGTTTTGGCCAATATAGATGGAACTGCTTTCATTACATGTAAATATATATGCCTCAGGCAACTTTGTTGGGGTAGACAAAATTTCAAACAAACATGTACAAGAACAGTTTACTATAAACACAAATCTTTTTTTTTGCGTTTGATCTTATACTTCAACTTCAACGTTTTTTTTATTTATGCCCAACGGAGTAGAAAAAAATCGAAGAAATAAAATAAAAAGTTGATGAAAAGAAAGCTTTACTACAAAGCTCAAAAACAAAACAAACAAATTAATGCTGAAAAAGATGAAGTATCTACAGGGTAAAACAACCTTTGAAACGAACACAAATTAGGGCCATCTCATGACCATTGAGACAAAATATACTATAAGATGGTAACCTTGAATTAAATCTCGAATGCTTCTGGATTTTAACCTATTATGTAAGGTTTGTTGAAGCTATTTAGCACAGAATTGGAATTCTACTGATGGAAGAGGACTAGGTAAAGAACAATAATTGAGGTGATAAGAAGACCCAGGGGATTCAAGTTTTGTTTGCGCACGATTGTTGAACATTCATCTGCTCAAGTGTAAACAGAGCTTTTGTGCAATTTTCCTTCCAAAATCAATCACACAATTGTTGTAGAACATGCTTTAGAGAGTTTTGGCATCCAATATTGTGATCGCAAAAAATTCAGTAAGGGCTAACTCAGCGGTAGACTTTCTTCCACGCATGCAGACAGACTCGGAAGCACAGTTTGCATGCCAAAATACGGAAAAAATGCAATCGGAGAACTTGAAATAAATTGAAGGCAAAACACCAGATGTTTCTTTAATTACGACTGAGGAAGTTACCGATGTACTCAATGAAGAGGACGAAATTGACCCGGCAATTGTAGAAAAACTGAAGAAATTGGAACTTAATGCCAGTTAAAGGCTGGAAAACCTCAAAATGGAGGAACTTCCTACTGCAAAAAACAAACCAAATAAAAAGTATGAGCAATTTGACGGATTAGTAATTGAGAACGACGTTTTCCTTCGCACGGTGCTTTACAATGATGGGACAGTAAAACCTAAAAGACTTTGTAAACCGCAAAAATTGTTGACAGAGTTTTTCTTATGAATACACAACTCAAAAACAACAGTTCACGGAGCAATTACACGAACAGCAGATCCAAATTCGGAAACGATTCTAGTTTTCAGAGGTCAAGGAGAATCATATCGAAACCCTAGAAAAGTGTTTCACTATTTTCCATTCGAATTAGCAAAGGAACATTATAAACGAAACTTACAAGCTGTATTATTGGATCAACCTTTTCAAGAAACATGACGCCAGTTGATCCCAAAGAATCCATAAATCCATACAACTGACAATCTATAACTAAGTACTAGCGGGAGTCAACTTTTCTGGAGGAAACCATCTATCCTTTCCCACGAAGGCGTCAGCAGATACAGTACTAGAACAAATGGTGAGGACAATTTTCATCACGCACATTCACATCTAAAACACAAGTTCCTGACATTGGAACAATTTTTACATCTAGTCTGATGAAAGAGTTATGTCCACTATTTGAAAATCGACTGAATTACGTAATTCTCTGAGATCCACAAACTATGAGAATTTTGGAACGCTCACAGTAATATCTGGAACAGATAATGAAATTAAACAACATGGAGCAATAGAACGCTTGCACAATTCCGTATCTTTAGCACCTTAATATGATATAGTATAGTAGAAAACCAGCGCAAAATTTACTAAACTTAATGAATTTTACTTGCTCCTAAATCCAGAACGCAATCAGACGTTGCCGGTAATTCAGTATTAATTTGGTCAGCATTGTTTCGGTCTGAAAGAGTTCTAGCTAACTCAAACTATATTTTCCCGAAAATGCAGCAAACGTTACCCAAAGCTTACAAAGAATTCGTTCTTGCTCAATCGTACCAAAAGATGTCCACAATGATTCAAAACATATTGACCCGCTGAAGTCTACCCGTATCAAGGCCTAATTAAATAAAGAAGTGAGTCAACACATTTAGAAGATCATCTACGAACACTTATTGATGAATCTTGAATAGTTCACTGCCAACATAAAATTGACCTAACACCCGCAAAAAGTTAGTTTTGTGATATATATTGGACAAGCAGCTTCTGTATCAACTGAAATGTCATCAGCAGCATCAACGATCGCGCCACCTGTTTTGTCCTATGGAAAACAAGAGGCATACGACCACAAAATTTGTGCAAGCAAAAGAGCATAACCAGTTCAACAAACAAATGATTCAACACAACGAAAAGCGAGCCGATAATCTCGAAGACTGTATCCTAGAGAAATTTCTTAGAAAACAAACACCCGATTTTCAACTGTTCATCAACGAGAATTACGAGCGGTTTTGTTGGCTTCAATCAGACCGAGACAGAGATAGAAAGAAAGAGAGAGAGAGAGAGAGAGAGAGAGAGAGAGAGAGAGAGTGAGAGAGAGAGAGAGAGAAAGAGAGAGGAGAGAGAGAGAGAGAGAGAGAGAGAGAGATTTAGAGAGTTAGACCAATATCAATAGGGGAAATTATCTATAATCCTAGAACAGGAATGAGAAGAAGTCAACAATCCGAAATATTGCAATAAATTTTCATGGAAAAAATACGTCCACAACGCCAAAAAAGGTTATCTAGAGAAACGGATGGCAAAAGAAAATTATCGCGACGAACCATCAAAAAGCGAAGACGGACCTGGCAAAATTGAAATATCGAACAATTCACAAAACCCTCCATAGTTGAAGCTGAACAGCAAAAAAGCAAACGAACTATGGAATCCATACAATTGAAAAGCAAAACAAATTTTTTTCAATGCAATAATTTGCACAATCCCTGAAATATCGCTCAATGTTCGATATGAGTATGAGAAAAATATTAGCAGTAAAGTTCTACAAAAACTGTGCCAATATAAAACAAGCTTGTAAACTAAACAGTTGTGCGCCAATTGGATCTTCAATCTCTGCTACTCCAAAAAATAAAAGATAAACTCTATGACAAATTTTTATGTTACTAAATCTAGTACAGTATCAGTATAGTAGAAACGCGAATCGCAGCCTAAAGTAACACCTGAATGTCTTCATCTAATTTTGATGATTTAAAAGATAATAAAAAAAACTGCACTAACTGATGGATTGTACAAAAGAATTCAACCAAAATATAAAATTTAAATTTGAAAAACTGACAGTATAAAACTTATGATAATCGGTAATGATGATTACATTGGTGATGATAGATCACTTGTTACGTTTGAATAGAAAAAAATGGATTGCAAAAAAGAATCGACAAAAAGAACCATCAAAAAGAACGAAGAAGGACATGGCGAGATTGGCATATCAAGTATTGCACGAAACTCCCCATTTTTGAGACAGAACCGCAAACGAACAATGATATCCATTCAATTGACAAGCAAGAACATTTTTTTCGGTGCAATATTTTGCACTATCCCTGAAATATCACTCAACCGGTGCGATATAAAAATGAGAAACAGATTTGCAGTTAAACTAAACAAAATCTATGCCAATGTAAAACAAGCTTGTAAACTACAAATTTGTGCACCGATTGGATCTTCAATCTGCTACTATAAAGAACAAAAGACATATTCTACGACAAACGTTTATATTACTCACTCTCGTACAGTCACTGTTGAGTAGAAATGCGAATTGCAGCCTAAAAAATAACCTGTGGATGTCTTCATTTAGGTTTGAAATGAACTAAATTATTAAACTTGGATAAACAAATTTGATTCCAAAAAATTACGATAATCGGTCAAAATAATTACATTGGTGATGATAGATCACCTGTTTTGTTTGAAATGAATCCCATGCACTCATACTTTACTCAAGCGTTTAACCCGTCCGTCATTGTGTCAGTACAACAACGAAAATTTCATCTGTGACAAGAAAAGGAAAATTGGGGATATTAGAATATTTACATCGAGAAATTCCAAAAAACTTCAAAAAGTTGTAGAAGATGAAACCTATTGAGAGGTACAATCAACAACATTCAATAACTGTGGATATGCATTACGTTATACAGGAAGCGTTATACTTATGAGCACTTACAATTACACTTACACAAGAAACTTAAGAAAATAAAAATTTTTAAAGTGGAAACTGACAATCAAGGTAAAGTCGGAGATACCAAAAAAGGAGAGTGGATTTGCTCCTAATTTTGGACGGCTCATACATTGAAGCCTTTGGTCAAATTGCGATAAACTTTTTTTGGTGAGATCACGTGTGCGGAAACCTTAAATGTCATCAAAATACTGATGTTTTTTGCATAAGATTTGGGAAATAACTTTATTCTAATAGCCGAAAGCACTTGCACAATTAGCTTAAGACAATTATTGCCAGAAATAATTACTTCTGCCAGAAAAAAAAATCATAATTTAATCAAAACAGAGCTTAAATTATTGGAGGAGAAATGACTATCACCATAAAAACTGAATTCATATAATGAAAGAGGTCATAGCTTTCAAATTTTTAGAGGAAGTATATACATGTGATTGCTGACTGTTTCTTTTCCGTCAAACATGGGATATTAGAAAAAACTCCGCATTCAAAATGTGCCAAAACAGGAAAAGCGTTCGAAAAGATATCCATTTTGTTACATAACTATTCAGATAAACAGCAACTGGCACGAAGTGTAAGTATGATTTGCCTCTCCAAAGTAGCTTTCCTCTGTACAACAATCGCGTGGAAACGGTTTTCTTGAGTTCGGTTTTCAAACGTGATTCACATTCTAACAAGAAAGATTGATGATGAAGATAAAATGTTGAAATCTAAATCCTGAGCAGAGAGCAACGGCGGAATAAAGAATGAAAAATTAAATGCAATTAAATGCACAATTGAGCGCACCGATAAACCTTGAACAGAAAACTACTCAATTGTGACCTCTCTGTTGGTGCTCATGAAGATCAAAAATCTGGCTAGAGAGAAATATAAAGCCTAATATATAGCAAATATGACAAAGCGTGTTTATTAAGTCATTGCTAACAGACAAACACCTGGTTATTACGCGTAAAGAGGACCTCTATTTTGCTGCAGACATGACCCTACTGCCCTCTAGAAGCCCATTTAATATTTCCAACAGTTTGATTGTGTTTTTTGCAAATATGACAATTGGCGTTTATTGACCACTTGCTATCGAACAGACAGCTGGTTAACTCTCGTAAAGAGAACCTTGAAATTGCTGCAGACAAGATTCCACTGCGCGAAGTCCATTTAATTTTGGCAGCAATCTGGTTGTGTTCTTTGGACTTACGTAGTTCTATTTCACTTACAACAAAAACCCCACATGAGAAAACACACTTGCCTGATCCCTGGGACTCGGGCATTTGGAATCATCAAGGACACCATGGGAAATGTTTTCAACAGGTTAGATATTTAGATTCCTACTGAAAAATACCCCAAATTCTATGCAGTTAGATTTTCTCCAACTTTCCGTGAAACTTCTCAATTCAATGCGCAACTCTGAACACTTGTTCATATAGAAGTCAGGACGGCAACGCAAGAACCTAAGCAGGGTACCATCTTTCAGAATGAAGGTGTCACTTAAAAACTTTAGGCTATAATCATTATCAAAAACTTGTGCTTTCAAAAGCGACTCTAAGAAGGCGGGGATTTTAAAAAACAACGTGCCTAGAGTTGTGTCTAATGAATTCAAAAAAAATTTTAAAGCCATCAGCTTCATTAAAATGTGCGTTTGTGCAACAGAAATAGAAATGACGTCTCCTCAAATTCGAATCTTTACATTTTTATGTAATTTTTAGGCTTGTCATGAAGCAAGTGACATTTTTTGCCTACCAAGCCCACTAGTGTTTCTGCATTGGAGTCGTCAGCTGACAGTTTTGGAAAACAGTAAACATAACTTAATAAGCGTTAAACATATAAAGGTCAACATACTTTTTTATGCTAGCACTTTGCTAAATTTTTCTAAACACAAATTCAGGAACAACCTACTTGCAAGTGAAACAGATAGTTTACACCATTATTACTTTTTCCTGTTACATTTAATTTACATTTGGTTTTTAAGTTTTCAAAAACTTTGATCCACTTCACGCAAGTTTCAACAACAAACAAATCAAATTATCTTAAATTTCATCCGAACAAATGAACATCACGGCCGTTCACCCTCTTCTATTAAATAAAATTAGCTATGAATACAATTGTAAGTTTTTGCTTCTGAATCACTATTGGAAAATCAGCAACTAGAACACGGCACAAAAACAAATGAGTTTCAAGTTCATTAGCATTGTTCATACGAATTTGCTGATTTTTCTTCCTTGAATCGGACCAACCAATACAAATGACACAAAACTGAGATGATAAACTTTTGTAAAGTTGAATTCATTTTTCTTTTTTAATTTGTTTTAAAAACGAAGTTTTCACTCCTGTTCACCAGATATAACTTTGCATTTAAGGCTGCAATCCATGGGCTGCTAAAAAACTGGAACACTTTTACTGTGTATTGCCCGCTGATGTTTTCTATTCCCATTAAAACAGCAGACAACCCTTTCGTTCGGAACAAGTTTTTTTCAAAAATCAAAGACGACGTGAAAAAGACGCAAATAGAAAAAACTTGCTGGGTCGTTACATAAACGGAAGGAAAAATCAATTTGTGTTCACAAGGACTGCGGTTTGGAATTAGCGACCATTGCCGATATTGGTCTGTTGGGTCCAAAAATTCTATTGCTGGACATCAGAGGAAAAAATTTAAAGCAAACGCTGAAAAAGTGGTTTGAATGTATGAATATGAATGAAACCAACATATTAAGTGAGAAAAACAAAAACAACTCGAATCAAGATTTTCTGGTTACAAACAAAATTTTTGAAGAACTCGACGCATAGAGTAACTGAGGGCACGCACAATTTTGCAATTTTTGAGATTACATGCACGACTGTATTGTAGTCAACAAATTTGTTTTAATATTGACACCATCGCTTCACTTCCTGCCTTTTTTATAAAGATGTGGACAAGCCCTTGCTCTACGCCCTCATAAACAATCTTTTTAGCTTTGTGGATCAGAGAGAGACCACGATACTGGACCAGACCAACTTCACTGATGCCTCGTAGTTCTTTGCTCGTAGTCACGAAATTAGAATATAAATGCAATATTTTTCACCAGATAGATTGACCTCAGCAACGCCAGCAGACGGGCTTCACTTTTATTAGGTCTCATAGTACTACGACAAGTGGCAACAACGTCAGAAGATCAGAAGATCTGTAAATTTATTGCCGTCATCATGCCTAGGCTTGATCAAAATGAAGCCATTCAGTGATCAATAGAGGGGAAATACTTTGCGATATCTGAAGATTATCTGGAATCTTATCATCTAACAAATGAGAAGTTTGGCGAGTGTGTGGTCTCTTCTACTTGGCACCCGACGTTGGAAACACAACTCAGTTGGCGATATTGACAACTGACCAGATTTCGGCACCCGACGTTGGAAACACACCTCAGTTGGTCATTTTGTCTCGTAAAATTGTTTTTTAAGTGGCCTCTCGGCGCCTACTGTTTGAGAGACACAAACAGTGCTAATGTTATTGTCCTGACAAAAATGTTGGGTATGAAATCCAGTTGTCGAAATCTGCAACAGATTTGTTTTTCATGCGTGACTACACACTAAATCAAAACGTAAGAAAAATTCGTTTTGGATGTATCATATGTTTCATTATTTTGGATTGCGGGACACAATTACAATTGAAACACGTAAAATAGGACACATATATACCAAAACGTGATAAAACGTGATATACCAAATCTACCAGAAAACAAACATTTTTAAAATCGGATCCACTCCAAAGAGCGCTGTCTCAATCAGGTGAACTAAAAAAAGCTTCTTTACTACAAATCTAAAATCGATGCGGTCATAAAATTACTAGGAGGCGGTCCGACAATTTGACATATAGCCGCCAGTTTACAAAATCGGATCAGCATGTCAAAACTGCACAGCCAATAGCACACCTTATGCGTCTTCTTAAGCCGACTTTCACATCAAAATTAGGAAAAAAAATGTATCGTTTGTGTTTTCACTTGATCTTACTGTAGGAGTCACTTACGGAAACAAATTTTTACATCTTGTTCATGGCTCTCGTGCAAAAAAATTCAAAGTAAAATGGTACCTTAATGTAAATTTTCAAACAATGCAGCATGGTGACCTTCAACTAAAATCTACGTTCAGCGTATGTAATAATCTGTATTACAGCGTCTGTATAAATTTGATAACAGAGATGAAACGCGGGACGAGTGGAAGGGCAAATTGGAGATACTGACTGAGGCTTCTGAAAAAGTGTTGAAAGAGGATACCGAAGAACTAATGAAACAAAAAGACTTAGGTCGACAAACTTTTGGTGTCAGTTCACAGTCTGAGCGAATATTTTTCAGCCGGGAATTAGAATTAGTTGCGACAAATGCAGGTCAACTTGGGTCATTAAAAGGCTCAATACCAAAATTTGCAGTACACACAACAATAAATGATGCCTAGTAGCGTGCTCTAAAAGCAAGAAATATGTTTATGTCGAAGTACTTAAATCGAAACAGTTATTCACACTCATTCATTGCTTAGTGTAGCAAATGGTGATTATATTATGGCAATTGTGTTTTGATAATCATCTCTCTATCGGTATTCATGCTTTTTTTAATATGAATTGCATAGTTGCATTGAATTATTAAAACGCACATTATCTGCACTATCTACTTTTATTGTACTAAATTTTTAAGTCACGTTTCTTACAGACTACTAGTTTAGATTGTAAAATTTATAGCAAAAGGTGCAAATCTCTAGTTGGAACTCAATATTATTTGGCGCGCTTGTAATTGAAAAATCATTGCTTAATTTTATCCTGCTAGAGAATTTTTTCATTCAAAAAACAGGATAGTTTGATTTCTTGGGAATATACGCGGTGCCACAAGTGCAGTAATTTTTTTGAAAACTTCAGTGCACCATAACCTTGCAGTAGTGCAAATGTTGTGGTTCGTATACGTTATATAATGCAAATTAACTATCGGATGTATGAAAAATGTTCACATTCATTATGCTGGACGAAAGAACAATTAAAAGCTTTTTGTTGTTGGAAGATGAAAATTAAACTGATATTACAGTGCAAAGCTTTTAGCAAAGTCTCATAATTTAATCCCTTTGAATAAAAATACTTGAAAACATAGCCACTGTATAAATGTACATAAAACACTACAGCACTGCAACGGTATATAATGATCTCACTATGAAATTTGATAAACTGTTTCATTTTTTAAAGAAAACTGAGAAAAATTTTAATGAGAAAACAGAAGAACCAGCCTTCTTAATTTTTCATTTTTTTCTGATTTTGATTTGAAAAGTTTTTTTAAAACCAATCAGGTCGCTAGAACCCGATCTGTGACTTTTTTGGCTTTGCACAAAAATTCAAGAAAAAAGGGCTCTGCGTAAAATTGATTTCTGCTATCACGCTGAAATTGGCTTTGTTTATCATAATTTTTGTCGGTGTTTATAAAAAAAATCATGCATTCTAATACATCATTGAAAAAATCACGGCCTGCTTTTGCTTTAATTCACTTGAGAAAAGCTAGTTAGGTGTGTCGCGAAGGCGGGTTCTTGTTGTTTATTTTCTATACCCTTCAAATACAGAAGAAAATTTTTCTTAGATAGTGAAGAAGCACCGTTTATTTCGGTTTATAAAGGAAAATTGAAACAAATTTTAATTGCGCATATCAAATAACCCGGTAGTACAAATTTCTTGCTAATATTTTAATTTTTTGACATGTGCTTTCTAAAATTATTTTAAAAAAATATTATGCCACTTTATTTTTTTCTGTTGCGTTTTTTTTTCGGTTGTTAAGTACGCATTTGTTTCACAGTTCATCAACACTTTTGTGACAATAAAAAAAATGTAAATGATAGCGGAAAGTGTAAAGAACGTTGAAATTGAGTATTTCGATGGAATTTTAGTGAATTTGGCGCCATGAGTATTGCCGAATTGTCTTAATAACCTCAAATTGTTCGATATAAAAACATTGTCTATCCAAAATCCATCGCTATTATTTAAAGTTTTAGTTTTTGATATCTAGTAACGCATCAAGAAAAGCATCCGGGAAAGCGAAGGGCTAAAACTGATGTAAGAGAAAAAAGTAGAGGATTTCGATTAGTCAATAATAAATAACTTACGTTTTCTAAATTAAACAATTTTGAATTTTTCATCGTCAGTTTGAAGTTTTTTTCACAAATTTTTCAAAGATAAAATGAAACGATTTCAGTTTGTCTGATCCAACAGTTTACACAATTCTAGAAAAAATCTAGGAAACCGTTACTCAATTTTTTTTTCACATATACGACTTTTAGCTTATTTACAACTTCATAATCACATCTGCTCTCAATAGCTTTAAAACATTCCTAATCCCAAATGTTTGAGTTTTGTCACGTGATTAGAACAAAGCTACGAGAAAAAAAGCATTTTTTGATCAGATCTACACCAAAAAGCGCTGTCTCAATATCGTGAGCTGAGAAAGCTTGTTTACTTCAAATCTAAAATTGATGCGAGGATAAAATTGCTACCAGGCGGTCAGACAAGTTGATATATAGCCTCCAGTTTACAAAATCCGATCAGTTTGACAATTTTGCAGAGCTGAAAGCACACATTATGCGCTTTCTAAGCCGACTTTCATATCAAAATTAGGAAAAAATGTACCGTTTGAGTTTTCACTAGTTCTTACTGTAAGAGTCACTTACGGAAACAGTTTTTTACATATCTTGTTCATGGTTCTCGTGCAAAAAAATTCAAAGTAAAATGGTACCTTAATGTAAAATTTGAAACAATTCAGCATGGTGACCTTCAACTAAAATCTATGTTCAGCGTATTTAAAAATCTGTATCACAGCGTCTGTATAAAATTGATAACAGAGATGAAACGCGGGACAAGTGGAAGGGCAAAATGGAGATACAGACTGAGGCCTCTAAAAAAGTGTTGAAAGAGGATATCGATGTTTTCTATTCCCATTAAAAGAGCAGACAACACTTTCATTCGGAACAGGTTTTGTTCAAAAATCAAAGAAGAGGTCTTATTGGGACAACGTGAAAACGACGCAATTAGAAAAAACTCGCTAGGTCATTACACAAACGGAAGGAAAAGTCATTTTATGTTCACAAGGACTGCGGTTCGGCATTAGCGACCATTGCCGATATTGGTCCGTTGGGTCCAAAAATTCTACTCCCGGACATTAGAGGAAAAAGTATAAAGCAAACCCTGAAAAACTCGGTTGAATATATGAATATACAATGAAACCAACATATTAAGTGAGAAAAACAAAAAACAACTTGAATCAAATTTTTCATCTGATTACAAACGAAATTGCTGAAGAACTCGACGCATAGAGTAACTGAGGGCACGCACATTTTTGCAATTTTTGAGATTACATGAACGACTGTTTTGTAGTCAACAACTTTATTTTAATATTGACACCATCGCTTCACTTCCTGCCATTTTTTATGCAGATCTGGACAAGCCCTTGCTTTACGCCCTCATAAACAATCTTTTGAGCTTTGTGGATCAGAGAGAGACAAAGTTACTGGAACAGATCAACATCGCTGATGCCACGTAATTCTTTGCTCGTTGTCCCGAAATTAAAATATAAAACAATTGTTTTCACCAGATAGACTGACCTCAGCAACGCCGGCAGACGGGTTTCACTCATAAGAGGTCTCATAGTACAACAAGTGCAACAACGTCAGAAGATCAGAAGACCTATAAATTTATGGCCGTCATCATGCCTGGGCTTGATCAAAATGAAGCCATTCAGTGATCAATAGAGGGGAAATACTTTGCGATCTTGGGAGATTCTCTGGAATCATCTAACAAATGAGTAGTTTGGCGACTGTGTGGTCTCTTCTACTTGGCACCCGACAATAGAACTGGACCAAAATTTGGCACCGGACGTTGGAAACACAACTCAGTTGGCGATATTGTCACCCGACCAGATTTTGGCACCCGATGATGGCAACACACATCTCCATGTTGGCCATTTTACCTCGTAAAATTGGTTTTTTTTATGTGGCTTGACGGCGCCTACTGTTTGAGAGACACAAACAGCGGTAATTTTATTGCCCTGAGAAGGTTGTTGCGTATGGAATCCGGATGTCGAAATCTGCAACAGATTTTTTTTTCTTGCGTGACTACAGACTAAATCAAAACGTAAGAAAAATTCGTTTTTAATGTATCATATGTTTCATTATTTTGCATTGCGGGACACAATTACAATTGAAACACGTAAAATAGGACACCTATATACCAAAACTTGATTAAAACAAAGCGACCAGAAAAACAAACATTTTTTAATCGAATCCACTCCAAAAAGCGCTGTCTCAATCACGTGAACTGAAAAAGCATTTTACTTAATAAAATTACTACGCGGCGGTCGGACAAGCTGCTATATAGCCTCCAGTTTACAAAATCCGATCAGCTTGACAAAATTGCAGAGCCGATAGCACACCTTATGAGTCTTCTTAAGCCGACTATCACATCAAAATTAGAAAAAAATGTACCGTTTGAGTTTTTACTTGTTCTTACTGTAAAAGTCACTTACGGAAACAATTTTTTGCATGTCTTGTTCATGGTTCTCGTGCAAAAAAATTCAAACTAAAACGGTACCTTAATGTAAAATTTTAAACAATGCAGCATGGTGACCTTCAACTAAAATCCATGTTCAGCGTATAAATAAATCTGTATCACAACGTCTGTTTAAAACTTATAACAGTAATGAAACGCGGGACGAGTGGAAGGGCAAAAATAGATACTGACTGAGGCTTCTAAAAAAGTGTTGAAAGAGGATATCGAAGAACAAATGAAACGAAAAGACGTAGCTACACAAACTTTTGGTGTCAGTTCACAGTCTCAGCAAAAATCTTTCAGCCGGGAATTAGAATGCCAGGCTCAATAATAAAAATTGCAGTACACACAACAATAAACGATTCCTAGTAACTTGCTCAAAAGACAAGAAAAATGTTTACGTCGAAGTACTCATATCGAAACTGTTATTCACACTCATGCATTGCTTAGTGTATAAAATGGCGATTATAATATGACATTTATGTTTTAATAATCATCTCTCTATCGGTATTCATGCTTTTTTAATACAAATTTTATAATTGCATTGAATTAGTAAAATGCATTTTTACTGCACTACCTACTTTAATTGTGCTAAATTTTTCTTAAGACATGTTTCTCACAGACGACTATTTTAAATTGTAAAAATTAAAGCAAAACGTGCAAATCTCTAGCTGGAACTGAATGTTATTTTACACGCTTGTTATTGGAAAATCATTGCTTACTTTTATCCTGCCGGAGGATTTTTTAATCAAAAAACAGGGTAGTTTGCCTTCTTGGGAGTTTGTGTGGCGCCACAATTGCAGTAATTTTTTTTGAAATTTTCAGCGCACCATAATTTTCCAGTAGTGCAAATATCGTTGTTGATAGTTTTAATATAATGCAAACTAATTTTCATATAAATATAAAATGTACACATTCATTATGCTGGAAGAGAGAACAATTAAAAGCTTTTTGTTATTGGAAGACGAAAATTAACCAGATATTACAGTACAAAGTTTTTAGCGAAAACTCATAATTTCATCCCTTTGAATAAAATACTTGGAAACATATCTTTAGCCACTATATAATTGTACATAAAACACTACAGCACTGCAACGTTAAATAATGATCTCACTGTGGAATTTGACAGCTTGTTTCTTTTTTTAAATAAAAATGTGAAAAACTTTAATGAGACAACAGAAGAACCAAACTTCTTAATTTTTTTTCTGGTTTTGATTTTAAAAGTTTTTTTTAAAACCAGTTAGGTCGCTAAAACCGATCAGCGAATTTTTTTGCTTTGCACACAAATTCAAGAAAATAGGGCTCTGCGTTAAGTTCATTTCTGCTATTGCACTGATATTGGCTTCGTTTATAATAATTTTTGTCGGTGCTTATAAAGAAATCATGCAAAGCAATTCATCATTGAAACAATCATGGCCTGCTTTTGCCTTAATTCACTTGAGAAAATCTAGTTACGTGTGTCGCGAAACTGGGTTCTTGTTGTTTATTTTCTATAACCTTCAAATACAGAAGAAAATTTTGCTTAGATAGTAAGGAAGCGCCTGAATTTCTCTTCATATAGGAAAATTGAAACAAATTTTGATTGCGCATATCAAATAACTCAGGAGTACATAATTCTTGCTAATATTTTAATTTTTTGACATGTGCTTACTAAAATAATTTTTAAAAAACATTATGCAACTTTATTTTTTTCTGTTACGTTTCTTTCGGATGTTAAGTACGCGTTGGTTTCAAGGTTCATCAACGTTTTTGTGACAATAAAAAATTGTAAACGATAACGGAAAAGTTAATGAACGTTGAACTTTATTTTTTAATAGGTCTTTAGTGAATTTGACGCCATGAGTACAATCGAAATGTCTTATTAACCACAAGTTGTTCGATTTATAAAGATTTTCTATCCAAAATCACTCGCTAATATTTAATTTGATTTTTTTTAAACTTTTTGATATCTAATAACGCATCGGGAAAGGCATCCGGGAAAGCGAAGGGCTAAAACTGATGTAAGAGAAAAAAGTAGAGGATTTCGATTAGTCAATAATAAATAACTTACGATTTCTAAATTAAACAATTTTGAATTTTTCATCGTCAGTTTGAAGTTTTTTTCACAAATTTTTCAAAGATAAAATGAAACGATCTCAGTTTGTCTGATCCAACAGTTTACACAATTCTAGAAAAAATCTAGGAAACCGTTACTCAATTTTTTTTCACATATACAACTTTTAGCTTATTTACAACTTCATAATCACATCTGCTCTCAATAGCTTTAAAACATTCCTAATCCCAAATGTTTGAGTTTTGTTACGTGATTATAACAAAGCTACGAGAAAAAAAGCCTTTTTTGATCAGATCTACACCAAAAAGCGCTGTCTCAATAACGTGAGCTGAGAAAGTTTGTTTACTTCAAATCTAAAATTGATGCCAGGATAAAATTGCTACCAGGCGGTCAGACAAATTGATATATAGCCTCCAGTTTACAAAATCCGATCATTTTGACAATTTTGCAGAGCTGATAGCACGACTTATGCACTTTTTAAGCCGACTTTCATATCAAAATTAGGAAAAAATGTACCGTTTGAGTTTTCACTAGTTCTTACTGTAAGAGTCACTTACGGAAACAGTTTTTTACATATCTTGTTTATGGTTCTCGTGCAAAAAAATTCAAAGTAAAATGGTACCTAAATGTAAAATTTGAAACAATTCAGCATGGTGACCTTCAACTAAAGTCTAACTAATTCAATTTGTCTGAAAAAACAGTTGAAGCAATTTTAGGAAAAAACTAGGAAGCTGTTACTTCAGTTTTTTTTAACATATACAAGTTTTAGCTTATTTGCAACTTCTTATTCACATCTGCTCTCAATAGCTTTAAAACTTTCCTAATCCCAAATGATTGAAATTTGTCACCTGATCAAAACCAAGCTACAAGAAAAAAACATTTTTTTTATCAGACCCACGTATAAAACTGTATAAAACTGATAACAGAGATGAAACGCGGGAAGAGTGGTATGGCGAAATGGAGATACAGACTGAGGTCTCTAAAAAAGTGTTGAAAGAAGATATAGATGTTTTCTATTCCCATTAAAAGAGCAGACAACCCTTTCATTCGGAACAGGTTTTGTTCAAAAATCAAAGAAGAGGTCTTATTGGAACGACGTGAAAACGACGCAATTAGAAAAAAATCGCTAGGTCATTACACAAACGGAAGGAAAAATCAATTTGTTTTCACAAGGACTGCGGTTCCGCATTAGCGACCATTGCCGATATTGGTCTGTTGGGTCCAAAAATTCTACTGCCGGACATTAGAGTAAAAAATCTAAACAAACGCTGAAAAACTCGGCTGAATTTATGAATATAACTTAAACGGTACCTTAATGTAAAATTTCAAACAATGCAGCTTGGTGACCTTCAACTAAAATCTATGTTCAGCGTATGTATAAATCTGTATTACAACGTCTGTTTAAAACTTATAACAGGGATGAAACGCGAGACGAGTGGAAGGGCAAAAATAGATACTGACTGAGGCTTCTAAAAAAGTGTTGAAAGAGGATATCGAAGAACAAATGAAACGAAAAGACTTAGCTACACAAACATTTGGTGTCAGTTCACAGTCTCAGCGAAAATCTTTCAGCCGGGAATTAGAATAACAGGCTCAATAACAAAGTTTGCAGTACACACAACAAAAAAGGATGCCTAGTAACTTGCTCTAAAAACAAGAAAAATGTTTACGTCGAAGTACCTATTTCGAAACAGTTATTCACACTCATTCATTGCTTAGTGTATAAAATAGCGATTATAATATGACACTTATGTTTTGATAATCATCTCTCTATCGGTATTCACCTTTTTTTAATATGAATTGTATAATCGCATTGAAGTAGTAAAACGCAACTTAACTGCACTATCTACTTTTATTGTGCTAAATTTTTCTTAATTCTTGTTTCTTATACAGACGACTACTTTAAATTGTAAAACTTAAAGCTTAACGTGCAAATCTCTAGCTGGAACTGAATGTTATTTGACACGCTTGTTATTGGAAAATCATTGCTTACTTTTATCCTGCCGGAGGATTTTTTATTCAAAAAACAGGGTAGTTTTCTTTCTTGGGAAATTACGTGGCGCCACAATTGCAGTAAATTTTTTTGAAAATTGCAGTGCACCACATAACTTTCCAGTAGTGCAAAAATTGTGGTTGATAGTTTTAATACAATGCAAACTAATTCTAATATAAATATAAAATGTACACATCCATCATGCTGGAAGAGAGAACAATTAAAAGCTTTTTTTGTAGGAAGACAAAAATTAACCTGATATTGAAGTGCAAAGTTTGTAGCAAAAAGTTAATAATTTCATCCCTTTGAATGAAAATATTTGAACACATATCCTTAGCCACTATATAATTGTACATAAAACACTATATCACGGCAACGGTATATAATGATCTCATTATGGAATTTGACAACTTGTTTCATTTTTTAAAGAAAACTGTGAACAATTTTAATGAGATAACATGAGAACCAACCTACTTAATATTTCATTTTTTTTCTGATTCTGATTTAAAAAGTTTTTTTAAGTCAGTTAGGTCACTAAAACCCGATCTGTGACTTTTTTGGTTTGCACTCAAAATCAGGAAAATAGTGCTCTGCGTTAAATTCTTTTCTGCTATCGCGCTGAAATTGGCTTCGTTTATAATAATTTTTGTCGGTCTATACAAAGAAATCATACAATCTAGTTCATCATTCAAATGATCATGGCCTGGTTTTGCTTTAATTCACTTGAGAAAAGCTAGTTAAGAGTGGCGCGAAGGCGGGTTCTTGTCGTTTATTTTCCATAACTTTCAAATACTAAGAAAATATTGCTTAGATAGTAAAAAAACACCTCTAAATTTCCATTTATATAGGAAAATTGAAACAAAGTTTAATTGTGCATATCAAACAACAAAGGAGTACATAGTTCTCGATAATTTTTTAACATTTTGACATGTGCTTACTGAGACATGTGATTTTATTATTTTTAAAAAAAACAATATGCAACTTTAATTTTACTGTTGTGCTTCTTTCGGATGTTGAATTTCTTTCACGCGTTTGTTTCATGGTTCATCAACATTTTTGTGACATTAAAAAATTGTAAATGATAACAGAAAGCGTAAAGAACGTTGGAATATTTTATTTTGATGGGATTTTAGTGATTTCGACGCCATGAGTATAATCGAAACGTCTTAAAAACCCCAAGTTGTTCGATATATAAATACTCCCTATCCAAAATCCATCGCTAATATTTAATTTGATTTATTTTCATTTTTTTATATCTAATAACGCACCAGGAAAAGCATCCGGGAAAGCGAAGGGCTAAAACTGAAGTAACAGAAAAAAGTAGAGGAAACCGATTTGTCAATAATAAATTACTTATGATTTCTAAAACAAACAATAATGAACTTTTCATCGTCAGTTTGAAACTTTTTCATAAATTTTTAAATGATAAAATGAAACTATTTCAGTTTGTCCGAACCAACAGTTTAAACAAATCTGTGAAAAATCTAGGAAATTGTTACTCCAATTTTTTTCACATATACAACATTTAGCTTTTTGCAACTTCATATTCACATCTGCTCTCAATAGCTTTAAACTATTCTTATTCCCGAACGTTCGATTTTTGTTATGTGTTTGTATTTGTAGGGTAAATCTGAATTTTGCCCTAACCCTAAGTGTCTGGTGCCTTCTGGTTTGCAGATACTGTTTTGCAATGTACAAAACATTTCTTTTCCTTCCCTCATAATTTTGTCAGAATTGTTATTTGATATATTATTTTTGAAGCAGTTGAAAGCCCCAAAAACTCATCGGGGTTGCATAGCCCTGGTTTCAATATTTTGGTACATGAAGTATCGATGCTCAAAAATTTTTATACAGTGCGACTGTCATCCAGAATTTGACAGTCAATGCTACTTAATACTCATGGCAACACAAAAATCAGCAACTGTTGAACTACCTGTGAATCTTTTAATCTTTTTTTTGATAATCTGGTAGCATGCCGGCTTGTCAGCCCGAAACAGATTGACCCGAACTCATTACATATTTTTCATTACACCACGTGGTATTTCAGATTCTTGTTGAAGTTTTTTGGGTAGAGAGGCATGATCTTATTTTCCGTTTTGTGAATACAAGTTGCAAGTCACCTATTTTCATCAAATTGTTGGCAAAATCTTGGGTACGGTTGCCTCTGAATTGTTGAAATAATTTGAAATTTTTGAAAGAATCAAACCGTTTTTTGAGGCTTTTTTTGTTTTGGTTGTTAATTGATCGTTAATGCCAGTTATTATCTGATCTAGAGTTTTTTCAACAAAAGTCACCTGGTGACTGACTCTGGACCAACAAATATACTTTTCCAGCGCCTGATTCAAGGTGAGCTATCTAAATGTTCAATTAAATCCCTGAGATCCTTCAATTGAATTAAGTTTTTAATGCAGTAGCTTTTTCAGTTTGTCTGAAACAACAATTTAAAAAATATACAAGAAATCTGGGAAATCCATACTCCATTTTTTTCACATACAACTTTTAGCTCATTTGCAACTTCTTTTTCATATCTGCTCTCAATAGCTTTAAAACATTAAAACATTCTTAATCCCGAATGTTTGAATTTTGTCACGTGTCTGTAGTCTGTATTTGTAGGGTAAATCTGAGTTTTGCCCTCACCCTAAGTATCGGTGTCTTCTGGTTTCCGTTTTCTGTTTTGCAATGCACAAAACATTTCTTTTCCTTCCCTTATAGTTTTATCATAACTGTTATTTGATCTATTATTTTTGAAGCAGTTGAAAGCCCCAAAAACTCATTGGTTGTGTGTAGCCCTGGTTGCAAGTTTTGGTGTATAAAGTGTCGATGCTCATGATTTTTTCTGCTGTGCGACAGTCATCCAGAATTTTACAGTCAATGCTACTTAAAACTCATGGCAACGCAACAATCAGCAATTGTTGAACCACCTGTGAATCTTTTAATCCTTTTTTTGATAATCTGGTAACATGCCGGCTTGTCAGCCCGAAACAGATTGACCCGAAATCATTACATATTTTTCATTACACCACGTGGTATTTCAGATTCTTGTTGAAGTTTTTTGGGTAGAGAGGCATGATCTTATTTTCCGCTTTTTGAATAAAATTTTCAAGTCTCCTATTTTCATCAAATTGTTGGCAACATTTTGGGAGAGGTTGCCTGTGAACTTTTGAGAGAGTTTGAAATTTTTGTGAGAATGAAACCGGTTTTTTAAGCTCTTTTTGTTTTGGTCTTTAATTGATCGTTACTGCCATTTTTTATCTGATCTACAATTTTTTCAACACTACTCACCAGGTGATTGACTCTGGTTCAACCAATATTCTTTGCAAGCGCCTGATTCAAGGTCAGCTATCTAAATTAGGAATTAAAAACCCTGTGAGCCTTCCATCGAATTACGTTTTTCATGCTGTAACTATTTCAGTTTGTCTGGAAAAACAGTTTAAACAATTCTAGGAAAAATCTAGGAACCTGTTACTCCAGTTTTTTTTAACCTATACAAGTTTTAGCTTATTTGCAACTTCTTATTCACATCTGCTCTCAATAGCTTTAAAACATTCTTAATCCCGAATGTTTGAATTTTGTCACGTGTCTGTATTTGTAGGTTAAAACTGAATTTTGACCTCACCCTAAGTACCTGGTGCCTTCAGGTTTGCAAATTCTGTTTTGCTATGCATTAACATTTCTTTTCCTTCCCTTATAATATTATCATTTTTGTTATTTGATCTATTATTTTTGAAGCAGTTGTGAGCCCCAAAAACTTATCGGGGTTGTATAGCCCTGGTTTCAATTTTTTGGTACATGAAGTATCGATGCTCAAAATTTTTTATACAGTGCGACTGTCATCCAGAATTTGACAGTCAATGCTACTTAATACTCATGGCAACACAAAAATCAGCAATTGTTGAACTACCTGTGAATCTTTTAATCCTTTTTTTGATAATCTGGTAGCATGCCGGCTTGTCAGCCCGAAACAGATTGACCCGAACTCATTACATATTTTTCAATACACTACGTGGTATTTCAGATTCTTGTTGAAGTTTTTTGGGTAGAGAGGCATGATCTTATTTTCCACTTTGAGAATACAATTTGCAAGTCACCTATTTTCATCAAATTGTTTGCAAAATTTTGGGAACGGTTGCCTCTGAATTGTTGAAATATTTTGAAATTTTTGAGAGAATCAAACCGTTTTTTGAAGCTCTTTTTGTTTTGGTTGTTAATTGATCGTTACTGCCAGTTATTATCTGATCTAGAGTCTTTTCAACCAAAGTCACCTGGTGACTGACTCTGGACCAATAAATATACTTTCCCAGCGCCTGATTCAAGGTCAGCTATATAAATGTTTAATTAAAAACCCTGAAAACCTTCAATTGAATTACGTTTTTAATGCAGTAGCTATTTCAGTTTGTCTGAAACAACAATTTAAAAATTATACAAGAAGTCTAGGAAATCCATACTCCATTTTTTTTTTCACATACAACTTTTAGCTTATTTGCAACTTCTTATTCACATCTGCTCTCAATAGCTTTAAAACATTCTTAATCCCGAATGTTTGAATTTTGTCACGTGTCTGTATTTGTAGGGTAAATCTGAATTTTGCCCTCACCCTAAGCATCCGTTGTCTGGTTTCCGTTTTCTGTTTTGCATTGCACAAAACATTTCTTTTCCTTCCCTTATAGATTTATCATAACTGTTATTTGATCTATTATTTTTGAAGCAGTTGAAAGCCCCAAAAACTCATTGATTTTGTGTAGCCCTGGTTTCAACTTTTGGAGTATAAAGTGTCGATGCTCAGAAATTTTTATACTCTGCGACAGTCATCAGGAATTTTACAATCAATGCTACTTAATACTCCTGGCACCACAATAATCAGCAATTGTTGAACTACCTGTGTATCTTTTAATCCTTTTTTGATAATCTGCTAACATGTCGGCTTGTCAACCCAACATAGATGGATCTGAATTCATTACATATTTTTTAATATACCACGTGGTAGTTCAGATTTTGGTCGAAGTTATTTGGGAGGAGAGGCATGATCTAATTTTTCGCTTCGTGAATACCACTTGCAAGTCGCTTATATTCAACAAATTGTTGGCAAATTTTTGCGCAAGGTTGCCCGTGAATTTTTGAGAGAGTTTGAATTTTTTGTGAGAATGAAACTTTTTTTTGGAGCTATTTTGTTTTGGTCTTTAATTGATCGTTACTGCCATTTATTATCTGATCTAGAATCTTTTCAACACTACTCACCTGGTTATTGACTCTGGTTCAAACAATACTCTTTGCAAGCGCCTGATTCAAGGTCAGCTATCTAAATGAGGAATTAAAAACTCTGTGAGCCTTCCATCGAATTACGTTTTTCATGCTGTAGCTATTTCAGTTTGTCTGGAACAACAGTTTAAACAATTCTAGGAAAAATCAAGGAAACTGTTACTCCAATTTTTTCTAACATATAGAATATTTAGCTTATTTGCAAATTCTTATTCACATCTGCTGCCAATAGCTTTAAAACATTCTTAATCCCGAATCTTTGAATTTTGTCACGTGTTTGTATTGGTAGGGTAAATATGAATTTTGCCCTAACCCTAAGTATCTGGTGTCTTCTGGTTTGCAGATTCTGTTTTGCAATGCAGAAAACATTTCTTTTCCTTCCTTTATAATTTTTTCATAATTTTTATCTGATCTTTTGTTGTTGAAGCAGTTGAAAGCCCCAAAAACTCATGGGGTGTGTATAGCCCTGATTTCAACTTGATGTTGTATAAAGTGTCGATGCCCATTTTTTTTTATTATACTGTGCAACAGTGACCCAGAATTTTACAGTCAATGCTAATTAATACTCATGGCACCACAACAATCAGCAATTGTTGAACCACCTGTGAATCTTTCAATCATTTTTTGATAATCTGGAAACATGCCGGCTTGTCAGCCCAACATAGATGGATCAGAATACATTACGTATTTTTTAATATACCACGTGGTAGTTCAGATTTTGGTCGAAGTTAATTGGGTAGAGAGGCATGATCTTATTTTCCGCTTGGTGAATACAACTTGCAAGTGATCTTTTTTCATCAAGTTGTTGGCATAATTTTGGGTAAGGTTGCGTCTGAAATAGTGAAAGAATTCAAAAATTTTGTAAGAATCGAACCGTTATTTGACGCTCATTTTGCTTTGGTCTTTAATTGATAAATACTGCCAGTTGATATCTGATCTAAAAACTTTTCAACACTGCTCACCTGGTGACAGACTCTGGTTCAACAAATATTCTTTGCAAGCGCCTAATTCAAGGCCAGCTGTCTAAATGAGGAATTAAAAACCCCGTGAGCTTTCCATCGAATTACATTTGTCATGCTGTAGCTTTTTCAGTTTTTCTGGAACAACAGTTTAAACAATTCTAGGAAAAATCTTGGAACCTGTTACTCCAATTTTTTTCACATATACAAGTTTTAGCTTATAAGCATTTTCTTATTCACTTCTGCTCCCAATAGCTTTAAAATATTCTTAATCCCGAATGTTTGAATTTTGTCACCTATTTGTATTGGTAGGATAGATCTGATATTTTGCCCTAACCCTAAGCATCTGATGCCTTCTGGTTTGCAAATTCTGTCTTGCAATGCAGAAAACATTTCTTTTCCTTCCTTTGTAAATTTTTCAAAATTTTTCTCTGATCTGTTATTTTTGAAGCAGTTGAAAGCACCAAAAAAGTCATCGGGTGTGTATTGCCTGAATTCAACTTGTTGTTGTATAAAGTGTCGATGCTCATAAATTTTTATACTGTGCGACAGTCATCCAGAATCTTACAGTCAATGCTACTTAAAATTCATGGCAACGCAACAATCAGCAATTGTTGAACTACCTGTGTATCTTTTAATCCTTTTTTGATAATCTTGTAACATGCCGGCTTGTCAGCCCAACATAGATGGATCGGAATTCCTTACATATTTTTTAATATACCACGTAGTATTTCAGATTTTGGTCGAAGTTATTTGGGAGGAGAGGCATGATCTTATTTTTCGCTTTGTGAATACAACTTGCAAGTCGCCTATATTCATCAAATTGTTGGCCAATTTTTGGGTATGGTTGCCCCTGAATTTTTGAGATAATTTGAAATTTTTGTGAGAATCAAACCGTTATTTGAAGCGCTTTTTGCTTTGGTCTCTAATTGATCATTACTGCCAGTTTTTATCTGATCTAGAATCTTCTCAACACTACTCACCACGGGATTGACACTGGTTCAACCAACATTCTTTGCAAGCGCCTGATTCAAGGTCAGCTGTCTAAATGAGGAATTAAAAACCCTGTGAGCCTTCCATCGAATTACATTTTTCTTGCTGTAGCTATTTCAGTTTGTCTGAAACAACAGTTTAAACAATTCTAGGAAACACCTGGGAACCTGTTACTTCAATTTTTTCACATATACAAGTTTTAGCTTATTTGCATTTTCTTATTCACATCTGCTCCCAATAGCTTTAAAAAATTCTTAATCCCGAATGTTTGAATTTTGTCACCTATTTGTATTGGTAGGATAGATCTGATATTTTGCCCTAACCCTAAGTATCTGCTGCCTTATGGTTTGCAAATTCTGTTTTGCAATGCAGAAAACATTTCTATTCCTTCCTTTATAAATTATTCAAAGTTTTCGTCTGACCTTTTATTTTTGAAGCAGTTGAAAGCCCCAATAAACTCATCGGGTGTGTATTGACCTGAATTCAAATTGTTGTTGTATAAAGTGTCGACGCTCATAAATTTTTATACTGTGCGACAGTCATCTAGAATTTTACAGTCAATGCTACTTAATACTCCTGGCACCACAACAATCAGCAATTTTTGAACCAACTGTGTATCTTTTAATCGTTTTTTGATAATCTGGTAACATGCCGGCTTGTCAGCCAACATAGATGGATCCGAATTCATTACATTTTTTTTTAATATACCACGTGGTATTTCAGATTTTTGTCGAAGTTCTTTGGGTGGAGAAGCATGATCTTGTTTTTCGCTTTGTGGATACAAATTGCAAGTCACCTATTTTCATCAAATTGTTGGCAAATTTTTGGGTAAGGTTGCCTCTGAATTGTTGATTGAATTTGAATTTTTTGTGAGAATTATACCGTTTTTGATCTTTTTTTGTTTTGGTCTTTATTTGATTGTTACTGCCAGTTATTATCAGATCCGAAATCTTTTCAAGACTATTCACCTGGTAACTGACTCTAATGCAACAAATGTTCTTTCCAAGCGCTTGGTTCAAGGCCGGCTATCTAAATGTGGAATTAAAAACCCTGTGAACCTTCCATCGAAGTATGTTTCTCATGCTGTAGCGTTGCGCAGCGTCAACAAAGCAGCATTATTCCCATGCCAGAAAAAGTCACCTTTCTTTTGTTATTTTGTTGTAAATTGAAATGCTGTTTTTTTCGAACCTGATTGCAATCTTTATAAATCCCGATCTGATAATTTTTAGAAATATATACAATGAGGTCTTGCTTTGCAGTGATGACTCAAATGGTGTAATCCGCACGTTTGCTAGTGTTACAGGCATTGGTTCAGCCATAGCTAGACCATGTAATTGTACACGGCAGGTGCCATTATATTTTAATTCAACTTGTAATCACTAGCCGTTATAAAGTTTTCCTTGCGGAGATTGGAATCTCACGAGCCGGGGTGCTTGAGTGGAGTTCTCTTAGAAGATTGTCTATAGCCTCTCCATCAGGCACAGTGATATACGATGACTTTTTTCGTCAAGAGAAACTCTGAGCAAGTTATCATCAAGGAAAACTGACTCTTAAGTTATTCTAACATCTTTGTTTCGGCTTCAAGTTTGGCTTCAAAGCAGGTGCTGTTAATTTTTCAAATGACCACTTGTAACCCCTAGCCTTAATACTTTTCATTGCGGATCTTGGGATCTCACGAACCAGTGTGTTTGAGTGGAGTTCTCTTAGAAAAGTTTCTATAGCCTCTCCAACAGGCATATTGGTATATATGCCAAGAGATAATCTGTGCTCGTCATGAAGGGAAACCGGCTCTTAGGCATTTCGAACATCATTCTTTTGGCCTCAAAGTTTAAGCCTGATAGTTTTTGGGAAAACGGTGACGAACATCTGTTTAAATTTTCATTAATGCTATCAGGAATGAGTGAACCAGTTGACCTGATCCCCTAATTGCCGCTAAGTTTTCCCCGCGTTGCAATCTGTTAGCTATCTGTTTTAAGTTTTGATCACTAAAGCTAAAAAGTGTTATAAGTCGATATAAATATGTTATATTACTCGAATGTTTTCGCAATAACTTGCATCGTCAGGAGTTTAAAATTTGTTAAGTAAATATTTACCGATATGCATACATACAGCAACGTGTCTTGATTATCTATTTACATTTTCGAATTTTTCTAAATTTTTTTTCAGGTTTCAACCTTAAACTTTTAATATGTGTCTTTTTTTGTATTAATTTTGAATAGGAGATTTTCGATTTGATCGCTGTTTTTGATCACTTTCATCACTGTTTTTCGTTTTGATCACTGTTTTATCATTTGCTCGGTTCACTTTTCGGAGCTGATCAGAGTCTAGCGCATGCTCAACTTCACTATGTTTACTTCTGCTCCAAGCAGGATTCGCAGCTTTTGTTGAAGAGTAATTCCAGCAAATTCTTGGCTTTTAGATAATCATTTCCTTTTTCACTCGTCTATTAATTTGAGTTCTGCGCACAATTTTTGCATACCTTTTTGCAAATGATTCAATTTCTCAAAGCTGACTATCACTAATGCTCTCGCGCAATCAAGCACCAGTTTTTCAACGTCTCTGAGGAAGTGCACCTCATTGAATTTGATTTTTGCTAGTTGTTTAAGTCCCATCAATAGGACCTCAAATATAAAGTTCGGAAGTTCGCCTTTATCCATAATCACAACATTACTATGAGAGCCGCTACCCAGTGGTCTCTACTGTTTCTGAAAGTTTATCAGATTTACCATATAATCTAAAACTGCGATTGATTCCTCATTTCTCGCCAATGCTGTCATCAGTTCACAACGGATGTCATTAGTTCTGGTATCACGTTCTGCCTAAACTTATTCCTATATATTTCAAATTTTTGTAAACTTTAAGGACGTTTTTAGCACGGTTTATTTCTTGTTTTAGGAGTCAATTGAAAACGGTACACTGCCTGATCAGAAAATATTTGTTTTTAGGAGCGCGAAACGTCAAAAAATCTTCCAGGAGACTTTTAGTTTTTGCAGAGTTTTATTTTGTATCAGTTCCGAAGAGCAAATGGTTCAGGCCATTTTCAAAGGTTTGAAGAAATTGTGATCTTGTAAGATGTTTCTGTTTACTGTGAAACATGGATGGAACTCATCAACTATGCATTGGGATTTTTTGGCGAGTGGATGTGTCGTTTTATCTGAAATGCATTGGAAGGCGTGAGGAATAGTGTAGGGGATCAACGGCTTAAGAATTTTCGGATCCCCCCAGTACGTTATGCTCCCCCCAGTGACAGAGCACGTGTCATTACATAGTAAATCATTATGTAAAAATTTTGCACGTGCGTCTGGGGGTTGCAAATAATATGCACCCACTAAGCTGGGGGGGGGGCACAAACGGAAAAGATCCGAATTTTCAAATTGTAAATTTTAGTTTCAGTAATATTGCCTCAAACTTAGAATAGTTTTTTCGTGAAATTATTGGGTGCTAACTAACTTTTGCTGTTCAGTATATATGGAATTGTGTTCATTTTTATCACTATTCTTTACCGATTTTTTGAATTCCGTTATCCGTCACCCGGTGTGCGACCTGGTTGTTTGCAGCTGGCTGGCCAGACATTTCGAGAAGCCAATTGAACTGGCAATTATTGACTGTTAATCGGTTGTAATAATGGATTGGTAAACATATTTTAAATACGATTGTTGATTGGCATGACACAAAAAAACTCGAAAAATTAAAATTACGTCCAGCAGTTTGAAGAACTTAAAAAGAAGGGAAAATTTACGTCATCCTGAAATTTGTTGCAAATAGGATGTAATTTTTCAAATTCCTGTAGGTGGCACGTCTACGGAACGGAATCAAGTCTTCGTTTGTTTATTAGGTAAGTTATGTCAAGAAGAGGCAAGGGAGGTGGAGGAAGCAAGTTCAGGATTTCATTGGGTCTTCCAGTGGGCGCCGTTATTAACTGTGCTGATAACACTGGAGCAAAAAATTTGTACATTATCTCCGTGAAGAGAATTCACGGAAGATTGAATCGTCTGCCAGCTGCTGCATCTGGAGACATGGTGATGGCAACCGTAAAGAAGGGAAAACCTGAGCTTCGAAAAAAGGTTAGTTATACATACAATTTGTTCTTGATTTTTCGTGCTTAATCGGTTGAAGTTTACAAATAAATCCCTTTCATGTTTTGGATCAATTCTGACCCCCCAAGCTTACTGTTTGCATAACTCATGCTACAAGTCGCGTAGTAACCTGCTATAACATCACATAATTTGCAAACAACAACAATAAAAGGCCGTGTACACCATCCGGCATCGATGGATGTAGGTCGAAAAATAGGGCATGATGAGTAGCACTTAGTAGCCGGATGCTGCACTCCAAGCTGTTCCCCTCCAGATAGTGTAAAGACGGCCCAGTCACAAAAATAACTAACAATTGGAGAGGAAAGCACCTATATAGTATTTTTATTTGCAAGTGGCAATCATAAAAACACTGTATGAATGTTTCATTAAAAATACTAAAATTGATGTCGCGGAAAAGGCATCCATAGCAGTAGTTTCGCCATCCAAAGCTTAGGAAGCGCGAGGGTTTTATCTGTAATTGCTCTTGAGCGAAGTTTGAAGCAATTGTAAACGTGTTGGTCTTTGTATGCAACATTTTTGCAGTTTCGAGTGATTTCTACACCCTAGACGTTTTTGTTTTTCGTGATCTAAATTTCTTTCCCATGCAAAAGTGTCAGTAGCTGAACTGAAGTGGCGGCAGTTCACTACTTAAAGTCAGTCGGTTATTAATAGCTGCACAGCGATAGCTGGGGCTATTATTCGGCTTCCCTTGGTTTTTTACTATTCAAAGAATTTGTGTTGTATTGGGGCGCAGTCTTTTTTTTTAAGATCTGTTCACACATTGTCATGATTTTTGAAGTCAAATTGGAGTAGTGATTTTGGTCACGCCGAAACAGGAAGTGGAGCGAAAAACGAGTGGTTTTGCGGCGTGAATTTTTTTGCTCTAATTTTAAAGTAGAGTGAGAAAACGGTGTTCGAACAAAATTTTGCTTTCTCACTAGTGATTTTTTGTTCATATGCGGCAATTTTACTTTGATTTTTTTTTCGAGTTTTTGGATCGGTTTTTTTCTAAATGGTTTTCCCAATTCATTCATAGTTCATTCTAAGCCTAGTTTTTAGTTTGAACCAAATTTTCATTTCTCGATAGTGGTTTTTTGTTCACATATGGGAATTTCATTTTGACTCTTTTTTTTTCGATTTTTTATCTATTTTTTTCTAAATGGTGCTCTCAATTCACTCATAGTCCGTTCTATGTGTGTTTTTTGTTTATTCAAGGAAAATTTTTTGAATTTTACGTCAGGACTTGTCCTGCTTTGTTTTATTTCGTCGTCAAGATTTTTGTTGCGACCATATGACGTCACAACCACTTTTTGTTCATTCGTTCATGCAATTTTAACTGAAGTGCGTGCTTGACGTCGTTTTTCGCTCTTAGTGGAGCGAGTTTTTTGTTCATTCTCTTGATTAAATTTTTGTTCTCACGTGACTTACCTCACTCTCAAAAATGACTTCTTGGCTTTGAAATTGATTGACTTTTCTTTACTTTAATCCAAAGAGATAATGTCAAGTGAATGTGTGTCACTCTAAATGAAAGTTATTTGAGAGCAGCTAATAGATGCAGCAAAAACTAATACAGGTTCTTAATCAAAATATAACATCTCAGCCTTCAATGAAGACTAATTTCTTTGGTCTGTCTTTTTTTTACTGTTTTTTTGATACTGCAGATCTACTAAGCTATTGTGGCTATTTTGGCAATCTGCCAGCTATGTTGTTTAATTTAGGTAATGCCTGCAGTAGTGATCAGACAACGGAAGCCCTATAGGCGGAAGGACGGAGTCTTCATATATTTTGAAGACAATGCTGGGGTGATCGTCAATGTCAAGGGAGAGATGAAAGGATCTGCAATAACTGGCCCCGTAGCAAAAGAATGTGCTGATTTGTGGCCTAAAATTTCATCAAATGCTTCATCTGTTGCTTGAATTGAAATTCAGCACTACTTTGTTTCGCAGAACCTGAAACAGCTTTTATATATTTTCGTAGGACTAAAGCAATAAGTGTTTATTGTATGTTAAGTAGGAGGGGAGCTACCACAAGGTATAAAATTATCAATTTAAGGTTTTTATTATTAGCTGCGATAGCGAGATATTACCGACCGTCTTTTTTTTACAATTCAATGAATTCGAATTGTATTGGGGCGCTGTATTTTTTATTAGCATCTCACACATTTTTTATAGCCGCAAAGCCATAGCAAATTTTTGGTCTCAAGTGGCTTACCTCACTCTCAAAAATGACCTCCTCAATCTGAAATTGACTTTTCTATGCTTTGATTCACAGAGATGAGGCCAAGTGCGTGTGTCACTCTAATTGAAACTTACTTGAGAGCAGCTAATAGAAGCAGCAATGTTAAACAGATTCTTAATCAAAAGGTATTTATAAAAAAGAAGTTTTTTGGTCTATTTCTATTACTATCTTTTTGAGGCTGCAGATCTACGAAGCCATTGAGGCTATATTCTGGCAATCTGCCAGTTTTGTTCATGATTTTTGAAGTCAAATTAGAGGAGTGATTTTGGTCACGCCGAAACCGGAATTGGCGCCAAAAAGCGAGTGATTTTGCGGTAAAATTTTTTCACTCTAATTTTAAAGGCGAAAGAGAACGGTGAAACGGTGTCTGAACAAAAATTCGCTATCTTGATTAATTGCTCTCAAACGAAGTTTGCAGCACTTATATTAGTTTTGTCGGTCTTTTTATGCGATTTTTCGCTTGACCGATTTTTTGTCTGACGCTTTTGACTTTGCGTCCTCAAAAACGAGATAAACAGGTAGCGCCCAATGGGCACTAAGTGCTCTTAGAGCTTTTCATATCTGTTTCAGCTCAATCTGTTTTGGAGACTTATACTTATGGTATGAAGGGCGGTTCTTAGAGGTTGAATACCCCTCCACTGCTGATCCCAACCCCCAATATTACCCACCCCCCGCGCGCTGTACCCCACCCTACTGTTGCCTACCACCCCTCCCCCCCACCCACCGTTTCTAGCTACCAATGAACAACCGCTCACGAAAAACACGCAAATGTATACTATTTTGCACAATTTTGTTAAGCTTTGTAATTTTTTGAAATTTTTCGTTTGTTAGCCCTAGGTGTCAAGGAACCTCCTCTAGGTTTTAATAATAGGTTGTTGCATAGTTTCTAGTGGTAATGGAATGGTTTCAATATTTTATCATCACGAATTTTAGCATTTTTTTTGACAAAGCGTGCAATTTTCCAAATTTTTGATATTTAATTTTCCTTATTCAGGTTTTTCCAGACCCAGGGGCCAGAAACTCTCCTATGGGATTTAATATCAACTTACTGACAAATTTTTATTGGCCATGGAATAGTTTTCCAACTTTTTAATGTCACAAATTTTATTAATTTTTTGATAAAACTTGTTCATTTTTTTGAAAATTTTTGTCTTTTTTAAGGAAGTCTGAGCCTCAAGAGCCAAGGAGCCTCTAGGGTTTGAAATTAGGTTACTGTATGTTTTATAAATGTAATGGAATGTCTGGCAGGATTTTAAGATCATGAATTTTAGCATTTTTTATGACAATTTTTGCCGTTTTTTTATCATTTTTTTGACATTTGCAGTCATTGTTCAGGTTTTTGGAGCCTCAAAGGTCAGAAAAACTTCGTTGCGGTTTGATAATAAGTTACTGGAAAGTATTTGTTGATCATGGATTAGTTTCCAGCCTCTTCATATCACATGTTTTAGCATTTTTAAAATAAAACTTGCAATTTAAGTTTTTTGAAATATTTTGCAATTTTTTACGTTTCGCTAGCGTCAAGGGCCCGAGAACTTCCTCCAGGGTTTGATAATTTTTTACATCAAAGTTTATAGATGTAATGGAAGGTTATTCAAGATTTCAATATCACGAATTTAAGCAATTATTTTCATTTTTTGCAATTTTTTCATGTTTTTGAGTTTTTCCGGCATCAAGGGCCCTGGGACCTCCTACAAGGTTTGATAAGCTGCTGCATAGTTTCTAGAGTTATGGGAATGGAGATCACTTTTTTGACTCTTTTTTTAAATTTTTGGATAAAATTTTCATTTTCGGAATGTTTTCATCGTCCAAGTGTCTGGATCTTTTTGATCCAGTGATACTATTTTGGGCTTGAAACAGGGATTCTGGAGACGTTGAAATGGTTCTCAAGATATTATCTTGAATTTTAGCAAGTTTTTAAGTTTTGCAATTCCACAATTGTTCAATATTGTTTGTCCTTTTCTGAGTAACGACCATTACTGGCAAACAAAACTTTTTAAGTCTTGGAGATGGGTTACTTGACAGAACCTTCGAGACAGAAAATGGTTTTGAATTTCTTTGACTGCGAAGTTGAAAACTTTTTTAAATTTTGCCGACTCAGTTTTTTCTATAGGATTCATTTACGAACAAGGCTAGAAAACTAGAAGTTGCAGAGTCGAATTCCATCATGGAAATTATTCCGGTCTCTATTTTTTTCTCTGTCGGTTGGGGTTTCTTTCCTTCTCTCTTTCGTTCACGTTTTATCTTTCTCTTACTCTATCTTTCTCTCATTTGTTTTCATTATTCAGGTTTTTGGAGCCTCAAGGATCAGAAAACCTTCGTTACGGTTTGATAATAAGTTACTGGAAGATATTTTTTGGTCATGGATTAGTTTTCAACTTGTTCCTATCACATGTTTTAGCATTTTTTAAAATACAACATGACAATTTTCAAGTTTTTTGAAATGTTTTGTCATTTTATACGTTTCTCTTGCGTCAAGGGCCCGAGAACTTCCTCCAGGGTTTGATAATATGGTACATCAAAGTTTATAGATGTAATAGAATGTTATTCAAGGTTTTAATATCACGAATTTAAGCAATTTTTCAATTTTTGCAATTTTTTCATATTTTTGAGTTTTTCCGGCATCAGGGTCCCTGGGACCTCCTCCAAGGTTTGATAAGCTGCTGCATAGTTTCTATAGTTATGGGAATGGAGATCACTTTTTTACTCCAATTTTTAAAATTCTTGCATAAAGTTTTCTTTTTCGGAATGTTTTCATCGTCCAAGTGTCTGGATTTTTTGAGCCAGTGATACTATTTTGGGCTTGAAACAGGGATACTGGAGGCTCTTGAGACAGTGAAATGGTTCTTGAGATATTATCTTGAATTATAGCAAGTTTTTGTTAAGTTTTGCAATTGTTTCCAAAATTGTTCAATAGTGTTTGTCCTTTTCTGAGTAACGACCATTACTGGCCAACAAAACTTTTTAAGTCTTGGAGATGGGTTACTTGACAGAACCTTCGAGACAGAAAATGGTTTTGAATTTCTTTGACTGCGAAGTTGAAACTTTTCTTTTTAATTTTGCCGACTCAGTTTTTTTCTATAGGATTCATTTACGAACAAGGCTAGAAAACTAGAAGTTGCAGAGTCGAATTCCATCATGGAAATTATTCCGGTCTCTATTTTTTTCTCTGTCGGTTGGGGTTTCTTTCCTTCTCTCTTTCGTTCACGTTTTATCTTTCTCTTACTCTATCTTTCTCTCATTTGTTTTCATTATTCAGGTTTTTGGAGCCTCAAGGATCAGAAAACCTTCGTTACGGTTTGATAATAAGTTACTGGAAGATATTTTTTGGTCATGGATTAGTTTTCAACTTGTTCATATCACATGTTTTAGCCTTTTTTAAAATAAAACATGACAATTTTCAAGTTTTTTGAAATGTTTTGTCATTTTATACGTTTCTCTTGCGTCAAGGGCCCGAGAACTTCCTACAGGGTTTGATAATATAGTACATCAAAGTTTATAGATGTAATAGAATGTTGTTCAAGGTTTTAATATCACGAATTTAAGCAATTTTTCAATTTTTGCAATTTTTTCATGTTTTTGAGTTTTTCCGGCATCAGGGTCCCTGGGACCTCCTCCAAGGTTTGATAAGCTGCTGCATAGTTTCTAGAGTTATGGGAATGGAGATCACTTTTTTACTCCAATTTTTAAAATTCTTGGATAAAGTTTTCTTTTTCGGAATGTTTTCATCGTCCAAGTGTCTGGATTTTTTGAGCCAGTGATACTATTTTGGGCTTGAAACAGGGATACTGGAGTCTCTTGAGACAGTGAAAGGGTTCTCAAGATATTATCTTGAATGTTAGCAAATTTTTAAGTTTTGCAATTCCACAATTGTTCAATATTGTTTGTCCTTTTCTGAGTTTAACGACCATTACTGGCCAACGAAACTTTTTAAGTCTTGGAGATGGGTTACTTGACAGAACCTTCGAGACAAAAAATGGTTTTGAACTTCTTTTACTGCGAAGTTGAAAACTTTTTTAAATTTTGCCGACTCAGTTTTTTTCTATAGGGTTTATTTACGAAAAAGGCTAGAAAACTAGAAGTTGCAGAGTCGAATTCTATCATGGAAATCATTCCGGTCTCTATTTTTTTCTCTGTCGGTTGGGGTTTCTTTTCTTCTCTCTTTCGGTCACGTTTTCTCTCTCTTACTCTATCTCTCTCATTTGTCGTCATTATTCAGGTTTTTGGAGCCTCAAGAGTCAGAAAACCTTCGTTACGGTTGGATAATAAGTTACTGGAAAATATTTGTTGGTCATGGATTAGTTTTCAACTTGTTCATATCACATGTTTTAGCATTTTTTAAAATAAAACTTGGCAATTATCAAGTTTTTTGAAATGTTTTGTCATTTTATACGTTTCACTAGCGTCAAGAGTGCGAGAACTTCCTCCAGGGTTTGATAATATGGTACATCAAAAATTATAGATGTAATGGAATGTTATTCAAGGTTTTAATATCACGAATTTGAGCAATTTTTTTCAATTTTTGCAATTTTTTCATCTTTTGAGTTTTTCCGGCATCAAGGGCCCTGGGACCTCCTACAAGGTTTGATAAGCTGCTGCATAGTTTCTAGAGTTATGGGAATGGAGATCACTTTTTTGACTCCAATTTTTTTTAATTTTTGGATAAAATTTTCATTTTCGGAATGTTTTCATCGTCCAAGTGTCTGGATCTTTTTGATCCAGTGATACTATTTTGGGCTTGAAACAGGGATTCTGGAGTCTCTTGAGACGTTGAAATGGTTCTTAAGATATTATCTTGAATGTTAGCAAATTTTTAAGTTTTGCAATTCCACAATTGTTCAATATTGTTTGTCCTTTTCTGAGTTTAACGACCATTACTGGCCAACGAAACTTTTTAAGTCTTGGAGATGGGTTACTTGACAGAACCTTCGGGACAAAAAATGGTTTTGAACTTCTTTTACTGCGAAGTTGAAAACTTTTTTAAATTTTGCCGACTCAGTTTTTTTCTATGGGGTTTATTTACGAAAAAGGCTAGAAAACTAGAAGTTGCAGAGTCGAATTCCATCATGGAAATTATTCCGGTCTCTATTTTTTTCTCTGTCGGTTGGGGTTTCTTTTCTCTCTTTCGGTCACGTTTTCTCTCTCTTACTCTATCTCTCTCATTTGTCGTCATTATTCAGGTTTTTGGAGCCTCAAGAGTCAGAAAACCTTCGTTACGGTTGGATAATAAGTTACTGGAAAATATTTGTTGGTCATGGATTAGTTTTCAACTTGTTCATATCACATGTTTTAGCATTTTTTAAAATAAAACTTGGCAATTATCAAGTTTTTTGAAATGTTTTGTCATTTTATACGTTTCACTAGCGTCAAGAGTGCGAGAACTTCCTCCAGGGTTTGATAATATGGTACATCAAAAATTATAGATGTAATGGAATGTTATTCAAGGTTTTAATATCACGAATTTGAGCAATTTTTTTCAATTTTTGCAATTTTTTCATGTTTTTGAGTTTTTCCGGCATCAAGGGCCCTGGGACCTCCTACAAGGTTTGATAAGCTGCTGCATAGTTTCTAGAGTTATGGGAATGGAGATCACTTTTTTGACTCCAATTTTTTTTAATTTTTGGATAATATTTTCATTTTCGGAATGTTTTCATCGTCCAAGTGTCTGGATCTTTTTGATCCAGTGATACTATTTTGGGCTTGAAACAGGGGTTCTGGAGTCTCTTGAGACGTTGAAATGGTTCTTAAGATATTATCTTGAATGTTAGCAAATTTTTAAGTTTTGCAATTCCACAATTGTTCAATATTGTTTGTCCTTTTCTGAGTTTAACGACCATTACTGGCCAACGAAACTTTTTAAGTCTTGGAGATGGGTTACTTGACAGAACCTTCGGGACAAAAAATGGTTTTGGACTTCTTTTACTGCGAAGTTGAAAACTTTTTTAAATTTTGCCGACTCAGTTTTTTTCTATGGGGTTTATTTACGAAAAAGGCTAGAAAACTAGAAGTTGCAGAGTCGAATTCTATCATGGAAATCATTCCGGTCTCTATTTTTTTCTCTGTCGGTTGGGGTTTCTTTCCTTCTCTCTTTCGGTCACGTTTTCTCTCTCTTACTCTATCTCTCTCTCATTTGTAGTCATTATTCAGGTTTTTGGAGCCTCAAGAGTCAGAAAACCTTCGTTACGGTTGGATAATAAGTTACTGGAAAATATTTGTTGGTCATGGATTAGTTTTCAACTTGTTCATATCACATGTTTTAGCATTTTTTAAAATAAAACTTGGCAATTATCAAGTTTTTTGAAATGTTTTGTCATTTTATACGTTTCACTAGCGTCAAGGGTGCGAGAACTTCCTCCAGGGTTTGATAATATGGTACATCAAAGTTTATAGATGTAATGGAATGTTATTCAAGGTTTTAATATCACGAATTTGAGCAATTTTTTTCAATTTTTGCAATTTTTTCATGTTTTTGAGTTTTTCCGGCATCAAGGGCCCTGGGACCTCCTACAAGGTTTGATAAGCTGCTGCATAGTTTCTAGAGTTATGGGAATGGAGATCACTTTTTTGACTCTTTTTTTAAATTTTTGGATAAAATTTTCATTTTCGGAATGTTTTCATCGTGCAAGTGTCTGGATCTTTTTGATCCAGTGATACTATTTTGGGCTTGAAACAGGGATTCTGGAGACGTTGAAATGGTTCTCAAGATATTATCTTGAATTTTAGCAAGTTTTTGTTAAGTTTTGCAATTGTTTCCAAAATTGTTCAATAGTGTTTGTTCTTTTCTGAGTAACGACCATTACTGGCCAACAAAACTTTTTAAGTCTTGGAGATGGGTTACTTGACAGAACCTTCGAGACAGAAAATGGTTTTGAATTTCTTTGACTGCGAAGTTGAAAACTTTTTTTAATTTTGCCGACTCAGTTTTTTCTATAGGATTCATTTCCGAACAAGGCTAGAAAACTAGAAGTTGCAGAGTCGAATTCCATCATGGAAATTATTCCTATCTCTATTTTTTTCTCTGTCGGTTGGGGTTTCTTTCCTTCTCTCTTTCGTTCACGTTTTATCTCTCTCTTACTCTATTTCTCTCTCTCTGTTGATGCCGGATTTCAGCTGCTGTTATGTGGCGAAATGTCATCATCTATTATCTTCATTAACGCTGAATATTTGAAATGTTTATCTCAAATAACTTAAATAGCACTTTTGGGAAATCATTGTTAATTGATCTCAAAGGTAGTTTGTTGCAAATGTATTAATCCTGTTTGTCTCTTATGCAATTTTTCGCTCGGCCAATTTTTTGTCTGACTCCTTTGACTTTCGTCTTCAGAAAAGGATAAAGAGGTAGTGCCCAGTTTGCATAAAGTTCTCTGAGAGCCGTTCAGCCCACTAGACTTCAAGTATGCGGTTAACAGAAACTGTTTTGGATACTTATACTTATCATGTGAAGGGGGGTCTTGGAAAATGATCCCATGCGCCCACCCACCCACCGCCCCCCACATCAGTACTCCCAATACTTTTGCACCCCCCGCTGCGCTCAACTTACGCCGCTTCAATAAATCTAAAGCTTACCTCACTAAACCGTGGCTAGCTACTGATGAAGCCAACCGCTCGCCGGTCGTTTGAGAGCAATTCGCCCGACGTTAGTCGGTTATGTTTCTGGTTCTTTGTGCACATGCGGCAACCTGACCTTGATTTTTGCTATTTTACCAGTTTTAAGGTCAGATTTTTTCTAAGTTCTTTCCCCTATTGTCCATTCTTTGTCTAGTCTTTTGTTTAGTCAATGATTTTTTTCTGAATTGAGTCAGGACTTGTCCTGCTATGTTTACAAATCAGAGACTTTGAGTTCTATTTGGGCACTGTCTTCTTTTTGAAGATCTGTTAACCCATTGATAATATGGTACATCAAAGTTTATAGATGTAATGGAATGTTATTCAAGGTTTTAATATCACGAATTTGAGCAATTTTTTTCAATTTTTGCAATTTTTTCATGTTTTTGAGTTTTTCCGGCATCAAGGGCCCTGGGACCTCCTACAAGGTTTGATAAGCTGCTGCATAGTTTCTAGAGTTATGGGAATGGAGATCACTTTTTTGACTCTTTTTTTAAATTTTTGGATAAAATTTTCATTTTCGGAATGTTTTCATCGTCCAAGTGTCTGGATCTTTTTGATCCAGTGATACTATTTTGGGCTTGAAACAGGGATTCTGGAGACGTTGAAATGGTTCTCAAGATATTATCTTGAATTTTAGCAAGTTTTTGTTAAGTTTTGCAATTGTTTCCAAAATTGTTCAATAGTGTTTGTCCTTTTCTGAGTAACGACCATTACTGGCCAACAAAACTTTTTAAGTCTTGGAGATGGGTTACTTGACAGAACCTTCGAGACAAAAAATGGTTTTGAATTTCTTTGACTGCGAAGTTGAAAACTTTTTTAATTTTGCCGACTCAGTTTTTTCTATAGGATTCATTTCCGAACAAGGCTAGAAAACTAGAAGTTGCGGAGTCGAATTCCATCATGGAAATTATTCCTATCTCTATTTTTTTCTCTGTCGGTTGTGGTTCCTTTCCTTCTCTCTTTCGTTCACGTTTTATCTCTCTCTTACTCTATCTCTCTCTCTCTCTCTCTCTCTCTCTCTCTCTCTCTCTGTTGATGCCGCATTTCAGCTGCTGTTATGTGGCGAAATGTCATCATCTATTATCTTCATTAACGCTGAATATTTGAAATGTTTATCTCAAATAACTTAAATAGCACTTTTGGGAAATCATTGTTAATTGATCTCAAAGGTAGTTTGTTGCAAATGTATTAATCCTGTTTGTCTCTTATGCAATTTTTCGCTCGGCCAATTTTTTGTCTGACTCCTTTGACTTTCGTCTTCAGAAAAGGATAAAGAGGTAGTGCCCAGTTTGCATAAAGTTCTCTGAGAGCCGTTCAGCCCACTAGACTTCAAGTATGCGGTTAACAGAAACTGTTTTGGATACTTATACTTATCGTGTGAAGGGGGGTCTTGGAAAATGATCCCATGCGCCCACCCACCCACCGCCCCCCACATCAGTACTCCCAATACTTTTGCACCCCCCGCTGCGCTCAACTTACGCCGCTTCAATAAATCTAAAGCTTACCTCACTAAACCGTGGCTAGCTACTGATGAAGCCAACCGCTCGCCGGTCGTTTGAGAGCAATTCGCCCGACGTTAGTCGGTTATGTTTCTGGTTCTTTGTGCACATGCGGCAACCTGACCTTGATTTTTGCTATTTTACCAGTTTTAAGGTCAGATTTTTTCTAAGTTCTTTTCCCTATTGTCCATTCTTTGTCTAGTCTTTTGTTTAGTCAATGATTTTTTTCTGAATTGAGTCAGGACTTGTCCTGCTATGTTTACAAATCAGAGACTTTGAGTTCTATTGGGGCACTGTCTTCTTTTTGAAGATCTGTTAACCCATTTTCATGATTTTTTAAATTTGTCCGCTCTAGCTTTAAGGTAGAGTGAGAAAACATTTGACAAAAGTTCGGTTTCTGGGTTGCAATTTTCTGTTCACAAGCGCTTTAGAATTTTTTGATCCGTTAGCAAAATTTTGTCTTGCTATGTTTTTTCTGGGTCAGGATTTTGGTTTTTAATAGCCGCCTCAGCTTCTCAGCCGGCTATTACAGCGCTTCTTATTTCTATAATTCAAAGAATTGGAAATGTATTCGGCCGCTGTTTTTTTTAAAGATCTATTCACACATTTTCATGATTTTTCAGGTCAAATTGGAGTAGTGATTTTTGGTCACGCCGAAACAGGAAATGGAGCGAAAAAGCGAGTGGTTTTGCGACGTGAATTTTTTCGCTCTAATTTTATAGTAGAGTGAGAAAATGGTGTTTGAACAAAAATTCGCTTTCTAGCTAGTGGTTTTTTTTGTTCACATGCGGCAATTTCACTTTGATTATTACTGGTTTTTTCGGTTTTTTGGCTTGGATTTTTTCTAAATTGTTTTCCCAATCCAATCAGAATTCATTCTAGGCCTAGTTTTTTGTTTTAACCAAATTTCCACTTCACGCTATTGGTTTTTTGTTCACATGCGGCATTTTGACATTGATTTTTTAATTTTTGACCTGATTTTTTTTAGAAATGGTTTTCCCAATTCACTCAGTGTCTTCGTTCTAGGTCTAGTTCTTTTAGTCAATGAAAATTCTTTGAGTTGTACGTCAGGACTTGTCTTGCTATGTTTTTTTTACTTGTCGAATAAAATTTTTTCGCTTTACCTTAGTTCACGGCGGCAATTTTCCAGCAATCTGCCGGGTATGTTTACCATATGACGTCATGCTCAATTAAAATCAGTTTTTTCTTTCATTCGTGCTATTTTGACTGAATTGGGTGCGTGACGTCATTTTGCACTCTTAGCCGAATGGTTTTTTACTCAACGCAGGATTCAGTGTTTGGTCATAAGTGATTTCATTCACTTTCGAAACTTTTGCTTACTTTAATTGAAGGAGAAAGTCGACTAAATGTATGTCACTCTAGTTGACGGAAACTGCAGATCTACAATCGGTGCTATTTTCGGGCAATCTGCCAGCTGATTCTGTGATGATACTGGCGGGAAAAGTGAAATTTGTAATGCATGTTGTAAACATCTCTGGTTGAATGAATAGATTTGAGCAGTTGAATGGCAATTCATTGTGCCCTCCTCCATTGTGATCAGTTTAAACATCTTTTCAGAGTGATTTGTGCTGCTGAAATTGATCTAAATCTATCAAAATGGTTGAAAGATCTGAACAATACGACCTTTTGCAAGGATTGGGTTGCTCTGCAAGATTGGCGGAAGCCGTCGACCGACTCTGCCAAGACGGTATCCTCGCGCATACCCAGTTGTCCGACCAGGTCATCGACAATTTGAAAGCTCTTCCGGAGGGTGTTGCATTGCAGGCGGTGCAGAAGTTGCGAGTGAGTGACCTATCCTCTGTGAAGAATAGATCCGCGTTTTTCCTCGGTGTTATCCGATCTTTCCGATCGCATGGAGTCACCCAACAAGTTGCGGCTGGCGATGCTCAAAATGTTGCACCTGCAGTTATTGGAGCTTACCCACAGTACCCTGGATCTGCCGACGTTGTCGTTGCCCCGGGAGTTTCGGCAGAGATGCAACCTGGACAGGTACAGATTCTGAAGAGACCTCCACCTTCAAAGAAGGCTCCAGATGCAACTAAATTGAAAGAGATCCTCGCCAGAACAGGTTACAGCCACACTGTATCGGCAACTTTGAGAAAGTACGGAGGCCCACCTCCAAACTGGACTGGACCCAAACCTGGTCCCGGAACTGAAGTATTCTTGGGACGTTTGCCTCAGGATGTTTTCGAGGATGATTTGATTCCGGTTTTTGAAGCCGTCGGGAAGATATACGAGTTGAGAGTTATTGTCGATAATGAAGGTAAGATATACATTTAAGATCAATATCATCCACTGGATCGAAAAAGTTCTTGTGGTTTCTCTCCTGTGCTACTTGCTTAACAATGCATAAAAAGTTAGACTGAAATATTAGTGACTTGTAGACAGATCCTAGATGTTGACATCAATCACTTGCTTGATATCAACATCAAGGTTAATGTGGTAACCTACAAAGAAAGCAGCAGTATCTGAAAAAAAATGTCTCTCAAAATCTTGGGAAAATGAGAGGCGAGAGTTCCCGAATTATCCAGATTTTCTCTACTGGTAGTATAAGGACCAAACTATTCATATTTTTATAAAGTGATTCTAATGGTTATGGGCGCTGAAAGATAAGCTGTCTATTGGAACTCATTTACAATTTGTCATCAATATATGTATAAACCCGAACACGTTTCCTAATGTTTTGAAAACAGCCCATGGTACATCTGTTCATAAGAAAGGAGACCGATTAAAAGGAAACTATCGACCCCCTATCAGTCAATCAAACAATAGCAAATTACTTTCGAGCAATTACTTGAACTCAAACAATACTCAAACAATAGCAAATTTTCGAGCAATTACTTGAACAAATAACTCATCACTTACATTTTAAAGATCTAATTGACAAGAATGAATTCGGTTTTTGAAACCAAAAGTCTTGCCTCGATACTATCGTTTCATTAACTGAAAAAAAACAATGCGTGAAGAAAACTAAATTGTTGTCACACTTTTTTTAGACTTAGCAAAAGCTTTCAACTCAATATCTAAAGATGTCTATTTCAACAAAAAATTTGAATCTGGAGAGAATGTAAGAATTTTTCTCCTTCATTTGTTATAGAAAACAGAGTGTTACAAATCGGATAGGAAAATCAGATTAGGTTGTCATAAATATCGGGGTTCCTCGGGGAACTATCTTAGGGCCTTTAATTTTAATACTTTGTCAACGGTTTCAGTGAAGCTATATCAATGAATTATGACGTTTTGCAGTTTGCCGATGATACAGCAATTCAATGTCATGCGAAGAATGAAGCTTATTTACAGCTAAAAGCTGAAGATGCCTGAAACAAAACAGATCAATATATGAAACAAAACAGGTTAACCTTGAATGAGTTAAAACGGAGTTAATGTTTTTTAAGGATGAAAAATTGCCTGCAGTTCGAAATGTCAAATTCAAACGACACCGATTGGAAGTACCTAAATTGTAGATATTTAGGTATAATAATTGATAGGTTAATGACATACCAAAATCAACTCAACAAAGTTATCAGTAAAAATGGCTTCAGCAACCACATCATTATACTTGGTTCGTCATCGAATACCATTACAAACAAGAATAGTTCTTTTTAAACACCTGTATCGTCTCATTTAGGTTTAGATTTAGTGCGTTTGTTTTCAAAATTTAATATCTTTCTCTACCGACAGAATTAACAAACAATTTAACTGGTTCGAAAAAATTTGCTTTCTGAAAACCTAATACGATACCGCCAGAGATCTAACAAAAAGTCTTCCGGCACAACTCCAGATAATAAGAGTGTCAGTAGTAATATAGTGAGCTACACTCCACGGGGTGGGTGAGGTCCCCCATGTATTAAGATAGGGTATAGCGTATTTTCCGGGATTTGGGCCCTCCCTAACGTATTAAGATAGGGAATGAATTAGCATGTATTAAGATTAGGTATAGCGGCGTTAATGTATTAAGATAGGGTATAGCCGCCATGTATTAGTTATAGCCGGCGACATGTATTAAGATTATGCGCCGACATGTATTAAGATTAGTAATAGCCGCCGACATGTATTAAGATTAGTAATAGCCGCCGACATGTATTAAGATTAGTAATAGCCGCCGACATGTATTAAGATTAGTAATAGCCGCCGACATGTATTAAGATTAGTAATAGCCGCCGACATGTATTAAGATTAGTAATAGCCGCCGACATGTATTAAGATTAGTAATAGCCGCCGACATGTATTAAGATTAGTAATAGCCGCCGACATGTATTGAGATTAGTTATAGCCGCGGACATGTATTGATTAGGTGCCGCCATGTATTAAGATAGGGTATAGGTTTTGTGTATGTATTTGTGCATGTACATTTTCTAGTAGTATAGTCGGTGCAAATGTGGGGGGTAGGTTCGGAGACGCTCCTGATAGGCTGAAATTTTGAGGGGAAAATATCAATGTTTGTGTAGTTATTAAGTGATTACGTGAGAACAATAGAATTGGCGTGGGTAATTAATTGCTGTAATTATGTGAGGGGTAATTATGTGACAGGTTGAATTTTGTTTACAAATTTTATGTTATTAAATTGTGAAATTAATTGGTGGGGGTTTTCAATTACCCTAGTTATCTGAGGGGTAATTATGTGACATGTTGAATTTTTGTTTACAAATTTTAGGTCAATTGCAAAGATTGTTCCCCTAATTGTTTGAATCAATTGTGTAACAAATGTCTTTTGCGCGCTCATTAATTGGAAAAAGTCAAGATAGCAAGAGGTAGTTTTGATCTACCGTCCTCTGGGTTATGGGCCCAGCGCGCTCCCACTGCGCCATCTTGCTAATTACATGCATATATGCATTATTTTTTGTACATTATTTGAAAAAAGATGTTAAATAAAAGAAAAAAATGAATTAAAATAGTATAAAATGACAGACACAGTACAAATTATGAGCATCAAAATACAAAATTACTCAATCATTTACAATAAACTGTATAAATTTCAATGAACATCAAGGTACACTTAGCCGAGTGGTTAATAAAGTTCGATAAAAAAGTTTAGAAAACTCACGAGAAACAGTTACGAGAAACATATACTATCGACTTTATTAACTTCAGCTTACTAAATACCAAAATGAACACTACTACATATAGTTACTTATAAAATTTAACACGTGTACATCATGAATATTGTTCAAGTTGGTTTGGAAAAACTTAAATAGTTGAAATGCTGCAAAAATTGCGTAGAATCCACACAAATTTTGCATCTTCTGAAGCGGTCGATGTATTATTTTTTGGTACTTTTTACCTAAAAATTTGTAATGTGTTACTGATCGAGCCAGAGAATCCGCATAATAGTAACTTCTGTTGAGTCGAGCAATCAATATCCAATGTTCACCGACTTCTTTACTCGAAGCAGTGTTAATGATTGCAAAGCTGAACTTGGGTAAATTTGGAATGAAATCTGCTGGAAACGAACCAATGTATTTGAATTTTAGCTCAGGAATGCGTTCAATAATTTGTTGAAGAGATTGATTATCCATGACAAATAATCTTCTGTTTCAATTCGCAAGCTCCGTTTGAACAGGGATTTCTCACATTACAATCAAGTTGAAATGATTCGTTCTTTTCAATAAAGCAACAATCTTTAGATTGGGGAATTTTACGTATCAGATCTCCTGTAGATTTACTTACTCTGTCTTCACTATTACCTGTGACATCGGGATGAAAGATAATAATGATGATTAAAAGTCCCAGGAATACTGCACAAATAAGGTATACATATAAGTTTGGAGTAGGTCTACCCCAATTTTCATCCATTCCCTATCTTGATATTATAGTGTGGAAAGGGTTGCAACTGGGCGATGAAAGTACATATCCAACAACAAATGTTCCAACGCAGAAGGCAATAATATAAAAACCATAAAAAATTGAGAAGAAAATTTAAAAATCTTGATTAATGCAGAGTTCTTCAGACATTCTTAGCAACTGTTCCAAACTGATCAATTTTAACTGTTGAGATTCGTTCTCCGAGAACAATTAACTCGGTAACATTGGTTAACGGACGTTCAAAGAACATTTCTAAACGAAGACTTTCCCCACTGAGTTCAGGATAATGAACATTTTCACCAGCATCTTGGAGTGATGTGAGATCGAATACAAGCACATAATGATCTGTGAAGAAATCATTCGGTAACGCAGGAATTTCTTCGTTGAAGTTCATTGCCTTCATTGTTGTAACATAAGCTCTACAATTGTTGGTTGTATCAATTGAGACAACAGCTCTCCCCCCTCGAACAATTCTCAGCTCCCGCAGTCCAAACTTTCGATAATGAAAAGGATTTTCTTGAAAATGTCCGGTGAATGCTGAATTAGTGTTCATTGCTATTGCAATTCGTCTGATTGGGGCATTATTGAAAACATTTTCCTGAATAAATTGATTTTGTCCAGAAGGAATAATAAATGTTCGCGCAATTGTCTCCATAAAATTATAGCAAGCTGGTTGATGTGTTAGTTGATACTTGATTGTCTGGTGATAGACCTCATTAACGACAACACGTCTCGTAAAAAGTGAACAGTCAAGAACTCTAAGGGAAACATGTGGATTGTAGGAAATCATGTAAAAATTTGGTCTCGCTCGAATCAATTTGAGTCTAATTTTTGTATTTGGAAGTAATAATTTTTCACATTGAAATAAGTCGATTGCAAGTTTACCATATAAGGTAACCCCATCTTTCAACAAAAGCTCTTCTTCCCTATCTATGAACGGACTTTTTTCATAATCACTAGGATCTTTCTCAAATTCGTATCCATGACAAGCCAAAATTCCTTCATTATTCATTGTAGAAGCATTGAATTCATTGGATATCAGAGCTTTGTGGCCATAGAGTCCGTTAGAGTTGTACACTTGTTGATTGTTTAAATACACTTCGCAGTTGGAGAAAAGAGAGTGTAACAAGTTGTTGACATGAGTCAAATATTGTAAATCATCATCAGTGAAAGTCATACCCATATCTGGTTTTCCATGCTCCTCTTTTTTCATGAAATCGTCAAATAATCTTCCCTTTTGTAATCCAACTTTAATTTGTAAATGAATATCTCTCATATCGAGATAAATACTTCTATCTGTTTCAAATTCAAATTCAATGCTGCTTTCATCCAATGAAGTGCTGGGATAAACTTCTTGAATATGGGATGATTCAATTGGTTCCAAAACCGGAATTTCGTCAAAAATCTCCAAGCAAGAATTTGTAAAGTGTCCATAACGGAAATTACTGTCATTTGTTGATCTGGTATTCATTTTAGTTTGGTAAAAATATCCCTCCTAGTTCGACGACGTCGACTGATTTTTGGCGAGCGTTTTCGAATAATACGTCGTTTTCTAGGTTTTCCTCCTCCTAGTTGTTTACGTAAAGTTTTCTTTCCAACATCTGTGGCTGCAGATTTGAACTTTTTCCTTCCAGCTAATACATTTCCGATTTCTGGCGCAGCTAATTCAATCAAGTCAGCACCAACTCTTTTAGCTGCTGGTACAACATATCGTCTCAAAAAAGGAATTGCAGTTCTCCCAATTGTTTGTGCTAAAGCTCCAAATCCTCTTCCCCTTTGTCTTGAATAACCACGAAAATACGGTAAATCACTGTCTGCAACCATTTTTTGTAAACTTAATTTTAAAAATGATTGTCTGAAGCTCTTCTGAACATCAATACAGCTCCTGTTACACCTACTGAATTGAAGGGAACTTTTTCACCGTATGAGTCGCGGAGCTCAAGTTTAATGCTGTGGAAAGAATTTTTAAGAATTTTTTTAAATTGTAGATTTGGGAAGTTTTGATAATTCATATATTGTCCAGTAGATATTATGTCTCCATTCTTAATTTTAGAAATAAACGGAATACATCTCAAAAGCGCGGCTTTTGTATCACCTACAATATTGTATTCAACAATATCGCTGTATATCATGAGAGTATGAATTCGAACAATATCATAGGGAATTTAGGAAAATGTGGTCCAGCACCACTCATAAAAACACCCATTCCGTAAACAGCTTCCTCACACCCAAATACGTGACAGAGATCAGTACTGAAGATAACTAGTAACGAGTTTTCATTAGGAAGGCTTAGGGATATTCTCTGTGTAATTCTGTTGACTTTTAATTTGATTGGGGTTTTCTCATACTTTTCTCTTTCCTGAATTTGTTTGTTCATTTCGTTCACAATATCAGATATTGATGGATATAGTCCTGCATCAATTGTATAATAATCGGAAGGTTTTGTATCTGGAGTTGCAGCATCTAGATAGAAAAATTTTCCATCTGTAATATTCTGGTACAAAGATGGATATGATAGTTCGGTTATTGCCACCTCCCATTCTCCTTCAAGGTTAATCTGTTCGGGAAGGAAATTGGTAAAAGAACTCAATGTATTATTTGGATAACAATCAAAGGATGCGTTGGAAACCAGCTCTACCGTAAAAGAGTTCATCACTAAATGATACACTTTGAGAGCTCTTGTTCATAAAATTTTCCTAGTATTTCATCTCCCTGCTCTCCCTTGAGGTTGTATGTTGGAGGTTTGTACGTAGCAATCTTAACAATTTCAAAGATTTCACTCGTGAACTGTGACTTGTATCCTTTTCTAAAAGGAATATCGTATTTCGAAATTCGTACTTTATCCCCTACTTTAAACCGAGGTTTTTTGTATTGTCTGATCGGATTTTTGTAAAAAAATTGATAAAAAGTCTTTGTTTTTTACCTCTTTTGGAGCTTTACCTGTAGATCTATTTACTCTACTATTCATTGTATTTAGGAAAGATCCCATTTTTACAAGGTACATATGCCCGTTTTCTTCCATGAAGCGATAAATAATGTTTTTCAAAGATCTGATAGCTCTCTCAGCTACGGCAGCTTTTGTTTCACTTCTCGTTGAATAAATTTTAATTTTCTTTTCTCCACAAAATTTACGAAATTCGCCACCAAACTCTGTTCCTTGATCAACCCATACTTTTTGTGGGATGTTGTTTTTTCGTAGCATTTTTTTGAAAGCTGCTACAGCATCTGTAGAATACTTTGATTTCATTGGTTGAACACGGACAAAACGAGAAAATACATCAACGCAGATTAATAGATACTTTACTCCGTTATTAAACTCTGACAATTTGTCCATGAAAGCTAAATCAAGACACCAAATTTCATTTATCCGCTTTGCAAATGCAGGTAATCGTCTAAAATGTCGATTTGCTTGACGGTATTTTGTATAGGAATTTTTAGTGTGGAGAAAGGAAATAACCTTGCCTCTTGATAAACCGCTCGCTTTTTGAAGATTTCTAACCGATCCAAATGCAGCTTTTCCTTCTTTGTATAATCGTTGAAGTTTCGCTTTTTCAGATTTTGAAAGGGATCCAACTCCCTCTGTCTTTGCTTTTGGCATCCTTGTTTACAATTTTGCTCGGACTTATCCCTGTAGCATCAAGTATTGTGTAATATATATCAGGAAATGCAATATTTTTTCTCTTCAATGCGTAAATAAAATCGGTAAATGCTACATTTGTATCTCTTCCATCCAGTAAAATGGAGTCACTGAGGGACAGCTTGATTCGAGGACATTTGAGTATTTGATCTACAACTGACTCGTTTTTGAATGATTTTGTGTTAGTGGTGATGTCCTTGTGAAGAGAATCTAAATTTTGTGGAACGAAGTTAACTTTTTCCTCACTCTCGTCCAATTTAAACACATGTAATTTGAATTTTTGTTCGTAAAGCTGTTGAGGAATCAAAACAAACTGTTCCATTTCAAGAAAGACGGTTAATGATAGACGGAATTAGAATTGATATAAGTTCTATTCGTTTCCTTGAACTTAAAATTGCTCTCCTTTTATTTATTCCAGTTCTTTTTAGAATAAGCTGATGAATTTCGTCTTGATACTTTTTTACGTCTCGTTTTTGAATATCTTGCAGTTCTCCTCTGAGCATGTTTACGATGCACGCGTTTAGGAACTGAATAAATTCTTTCGGACAATTTTTTAGGTAAGTTCTTTTGAAGTTCCGGGAATAACTTTGGAACGTTGTCAGAGTAGAGAGATGTTGTGTGCTCATCACTCAAAAATGTGGTCTGCTGTTTATGTTGTGGAAGGAAAAAAATTGAAGGAATCGATCCACTATTTGTACAAAAAACGAAGAGAGTCGACTGTTTTGGGAGTTACATCAATAAGTAAATGACCATAAGGAATAGAAGTTGCTTTGGTATACCAATCTTTTAATTGTGAACCTAATCCCAACTGTTGGCTCAGAGTGTTTATTTGCAGTACATCTCTAGGAGATTTGAACAAGACGATATGAGTATTTTGTAACTCTATATCTCTTCCTAATCTACTCTGATGAAATAAATTGTGTTTGATGTATATTGTGCTGAGTCCTTTATGTCTCCTAGCTGTTGCAATTTTAACGAAATCTTTAGAGCTGGAAATCTCCTCACAAGAATCGTCAAAAATTAACAGATACTTTGTTCCGTTATTTGGGAGGTTTTGAATAAACTCAAAGTCAACTCCTTCTATGAACTCAATATTTTTAACATCTTTAGACATTAAACCATAAAGAGATTGATAATGTTGATAGAAGTAGTAAATTTTGTCGAACTCTGGTTGAAAAGTTCCAATTGTTAACCATTCATGTATAAGATGAGATTTCCCAGATCCGCTTGGACCAACCAATGAAATAAAAATTCGTTCTTTTGTGGAAATTATCTTGTTCATAATTTAGGTGAAGGTAAAATATAACCAACTGTACTAGAAAGGATTGCAATCCAAACTGTTGTTTCTTCACACGTTGTAGCCAATGTTATTCGTACTATACAACAGACCAGAATTACGAGTATAACAAAAAATTGGGACAGAAAAACGACTAGAGACCTATTACAAGTCTGTCCAAAACATTTCCATGATTGTCGTTCCTGATTATTATCATCAAAGACAAAATTACCCAAATTTAATCCTTTATCTGTATGCTCAGTCATTTAAACGTAATCATTGAGACGATAGAGAAATTGTTTCAACTGAATTGTGATGTAAATAAATAAAAAAATGAGATAAGCTTCTAAACATAAAAAAGAAACAAACAACAGCGACAGCCAAAATACTGTCTCTTCACAGGAATTAATAACAGAAAGCATAAAAAAGGAGAATAAATTCAAAATTAAGAAAAACGACAGAATTGAAATGAAGAATAACTGTGTAACGCTAGGACAAAATTTGTTCAACTTTCTCATTTTTGAAGCAACTTTTCTATGTTTTCTAGGCGAAAAAAATGATTTTAAAAATTAATTAAAAGACAATATGATACATTACAATCAAAGTATATAAAAATTTTTACAAATATTAAACTTTGTCAAAAAAATTAAGAACCCAAGTTCCATAAGCATAAGCTTTCTTCTCTGCACAGTGTAATGTTTTCTTGTGTCGGTAGGGGTAGTTACTACATTCCCAGATTGTATCTTCGTTGGAAATCAACTTAGAGGCTTTTGGACATCCAAAATCGTCCAAATTTTCCACATCCTTACACAAATAATTGGATAGGATTTTACATTTCTCCAATCCTTTGGCAAAGTATTCGGTTGTAGGAGAACAATGTTGATGAATTATGTTTGGAAGATCTGAGTAATCAACTTTTCCATTATTCCAGTTTATTCCATGTAAATTCTTTGTGTTCCACTTTGCTTGAAATGTTGGCTTGTAGTCATTCGGTGGGAGGAATGTATATCCTAACACAATTCCGTCCTTGAAAATTCCCAGCTCCTTGACAACTGTTCCCTCCAAGCACTCAATATCAAACACAACGAGAGTCATCCTCTTTTTAGCTGAGATAATTGACAAATGATTAACAATCTAGTATTTTAAAAATATGAGGATGACAAACTTTGATGTAGAGACAAAAGAATAATCCAGTTATATGACCTAGAAGACAGGAGCTGGGTAATTGCGGCAGCATGTAACAATAACCTGGTCCTTCGTCTGTTGTTGTTTTCACAGCTCCAGCAGAATCATGTAAAATTGCATGTAGACGAAAAATTTTTGATCTAGCTAAGAAAAAGTCCAAAAGAGAGTTTCCATATCCAATTCTTCCTCCGTGAGGAAACTTTTGATCAATTTCGTCCAAATCGACATTTCGGTCCCAAATTTTACACGCTGCGAGAAAACAGTTTTTACGTTTTTCGTTCGTAGGGAACATTGAAAGTATGCTTCCGTAACAATTGAAAATGTTTACCAGAGTAACAATATTCATTAACTCTGAGTTGTTTCGTCCAAAATAATGCAAGTCTTTTTGTAATTTTCTATATAGGAAAGAAGTGTTGGTAGATGATCTACTAGATTTTTATACTCTTTTTTCAAATCAATCTTTGTAAGAAAACTCCACTGATATCCGTTCCAGCGATGTTGAGAAATGGAAATTTCTTGTTTGTCAGAACGATATGTTAGAGTTGTTCTGCGCAGCCCATTATGAATAACCCACTTGAATTCAGAAATTTGGGACTCTACGTCTAAATTATCCAAATTGGGAAAATTTTGCGCTTCAAGAACTGTATATGAATACCTTTTAAGCTCGTGATGTAACCTGACGTGAAAAACTTTTGATTTATCTCTGAGACTTAAGAAAATGTTTCTAGAGCATCCAATATCCCAACTCATTCTAAGAAGAAAAAAGTTTCAAATGAAAAAATGTTCACTGAAAGTCAAATACATATAATCACCAAATATTCATCATTCAATATAAAAAACATCATAATATTGCGCAGCAGTAGTTATTGAAATGTACATTGTTCAATATTAGAGAAGTCTTTAAGATTTTCAATGAGTTCCTTGAATTCTTCCATTTTATAGCTGACGTAAGTCACTTGCTTGAACTCATTGCTCTCTTTGCGACAAAATAGTCGGATCTGGACATAAACTGGATTGCTGAAGCTGGATTGTCCTGAACGTACTGTATAAAGGTAACGTAGAGTCTTCGATTTTTTCCAATGCTGATCTCTCTTGTTTTGTGACATTGTTGCAGCACGTCTTCCATTTTTGGGTTCTTCTCAAATTGAGCTGGATTTTCTCGAATTTCCCAGTCTCCATTCAGCAGATCGTTCTTCAGAAGACAAAATTTCTTGAATTCGTAATCTCCAATTCTCAGTTGTTGGTACTTTTCAAATGTTCCACATTTATCTTTTTTAAAGACTTGAAAAGTTGGTTCCGAGTAATTTTGTCCATTTCTAAATATTTGGGACACAGTAAATCTCCCAAATCTGTTTGGATGAGAACCAAAGTCAATATAAAATGGGACGGAATCAGTACCCAATTTAGGTTGTGAATCTGTAAACATTGATGGAGCGCTCGAGTAACAAGGAGATACTTTGGAGAGAGACATTTACGTAACTTGAGTAAGCTGCGAGAAGTTGATTAAATGATTTGCTTAAAAAATTAAGGGCCTCTACAACGCAGAATTTCCTTTTATGCTAATGACATCATTGTTTTCGCACAATTTCCTAAAAAGGAAGAGAAAAATGTGTCTATTTAGAATTCTTCCTTAAAAGGATTTCTAATCAGAAATTTTCAATAAAGAAAACTTTTGAATCATTATAGAAAAAGAGTCTTTGTGTTTAGCACGTCTGTGTTGCATTAGAGAGAAGTAGTGACGAAAATATTTTGAACAAGTAAAACATCGAAATTTATTAATCCGCTGTTTCTTGAATTGATTCATAGTTCAAATGAGATTTTAAATTGCACATAACAATTTCATTGGTTTCCTTATTTGGAATTTGAATTTCTTTATAATTTATAAGTTGATTTCCTTATTTGGAATTTGGTTTTATTTATAATAAATAAATTAGTTTCCTTATTTGGAATTTAAGTTCAAATAAGGAAATCAATTTCTTTAGAACTAAATAATATTACAGAATGGCAGCAGTTATGTGTCAGGTTTTACCACTCTTTTACAAAAAATTCTGTGAAAAGGCGTTGTTTATATCTGTATCTGTCAAAGATTATAGACCATATATTCTTACAAGTGAATATGTTGTTGCTTCACACAACAGTTTCTGTCCCCTGAAAACCTGTCGATATCACATTGTTCTCATTTCTTTCTCCATCGGAGACTTGCTTCAAAAACTGGAAGATCTCTCCTATTTATATCAGACAGTTGATTGTTTATATACATTATATAAACATCAATTTTTTGGCAATATTTTGGAAGAATCGGGACTTGTCTTTACTCAGTTAGACAGAGCAGTACAACACAATTATGAGAACAAATATGTTGAGAAGTTACCTAGTGTGTCTAAAAAAAGATTGAGTAGAAAGAAGTTCAAGAGACATCTACTGCGCGCTGAACAAAGAAATGTAAGCACACAAACAATGGGATCTTCTTTTCTGGACAGAATTCAATCTCTTAAAAACTCAAAATATGAGGGTGAATTGATAAAAATTGTTGACTGTTTGTTAGACGGCCATGGCTTAATTGATAATTCTGTTATATCTTGAAATTAGAAAGTAATAAATTTGTAATTGCATCACAATTATTTATATAGTATCAGTTTTATGTTTGGTTTAAAAATCAAGAAAATTCAATTTCTCTTTTCTTACAATCTTTTTCTTAAATGTTTAAATTGATACCTCTAATCTGTTAAATGTCAAGTTTTGTAACAAATTATTCTTTTAAAAGTCGAGTTTTCTCACAAAAATTTTTGTTAACTGTTGGGTTTTGGAACAATTTATTTTAATAAAAGTCGAGTTTTCTCAACGAAATTTTTGTTAAATGTCGAGTTTTCATTCAATCTTTTTGTTTAAATATCAAAAAACAGTTTCCAATTGGATACAATAAAGCGCAAATTTTTTCCTGATTTTCACCAGTTTACGGTATAATTTAACGCAAAAAGGGAAGAGATTTTTAATTTGTAAAATGACAAGTTTTCTTTTTCTATAACAACTTAAAATCGAGTTTTCATACAGGTTTTTTTCTTAGAAATCAAATTTCTGCTCAGTTTTTTTTCTTAAATATCAAATTTTTGATCAAAAACTTTTGTTAAATGTCGAGAAATAATGCTATTTCCGTTAAATATCAAGTTTTGTAACGAAGTTTCAAAATTCAAAATTTTGTTTGATTATATCCTTGTGAACTGGTTTAGAAAAGAAAGCTCACATGAGAAAAATTATATTATAAAGAATGTTTAAATACATCACCAGGAAAATGTATAAATCAACATACAACTTTTCCGTTAAGAACGATTACAAATGAAGCTGCAAAATTTTACCAACTCGAATCTATTCAAACAGAGTTCTCACAACATACTCTGGTAAGTTTTGAATCTCATTCCCAAAAGGTCTAGAACGTTCAAATATTACTGGAGGATCAGTTGGTTGAACGCTGATTGAAGTTGTTGAATTTTCATCAGTCAGCAAAATTGGATTGTGCGCCGTTCCATCCTCTATGGAAGGTGTTGTCATTGATGGAGTAGTCGACATATCAGTAGAACCATAGTACTGTGCCGGATCAAAGTTCTGCTGTTCATTTGCTGTCCAAGTGCTAGTATCAACACTTAGCTCGCTCCCATCAAAGCTTGACACAGTTTGAAGCAAATTTCCTGACTCCTCCACTGAACTCAAAACTTGATTTACATCCGGGCTAGAGAACCAAGAGTTGGGAATTTGCCCTTCTTCCCAAGGGAAAGTATATTGAATGTTGCCAGCGACGTAGGTAGGTGGAAATTCTGTCCCAGCAACGTGGGGATAGTGGTGCCCACTAATAACAGCAACCTCGTGTCCCATCGCTTGAGTTCCAAGCTGATTCTCCGTAATTGGAACCTGACACTGATGATAGGTGTCGAACTGTTGTCGCTGGTGTTCAATAATATGCCACACAGTGATGGGTAAAGTCATTACAGTCTCATATAATCCGTTTGATAAGTCTTTAATACTTATCCCAGCAGTCTCCTCAGTGAAGGAAAATGAGTACAGAAGACTGTTGTTTTGCACAGTAAACTCCATTTTGTTCAGATGAGTTGATAGAAGTGGATTTTTTAGAAACAAAAGCAGTTTGTAAATGAACGTATTGAAAACTGTCAAGTAGAGAGTAAGTTAGAAAACAACAAATTTCACTTTATAGTAGGATAAGAAGAATATCTAAGTTAGAAACAGATAAACGTTACAACTGAAGTAAGATCTGTAGATAAGAAGAATGTGAATGTAGGAACTCAATTGTATAAAGTTTTGAAGAATAGTTAGCAGGACGATGAGGAACAGAGGTGAAATTAATTTTGAGGAATAGAAAGAGAATGATGAAGTCTAACTTTGTCGCTCCTATTTATAGTGAATTCCGTCCAATAAGAACAAAGTAACCAAAGAAGGAAATATTTTGTAGAAAAACTGACGTTAGTAACCGAAACAGGAAATGGAAATCATTTAATGTATCCAAATATGGAAGAAGTTGTTATAAAATGATGCTCGTATACGAAGCAGGAACATCAATGCGTGAATAGAAACCAAATATGGTTTTTGAATAATACATGTATCACATGATACGACTACTTGTTTACTAAATAAGGATAGCTCATTGGGAACGAAGTGACATAATTTACCAAAAATGTTAAGCTCTGATAAATTTGTTCAACTTCGTTAAATTTTAAATCAATCTCGGAAAGTATTCCATTTTTGGAACAGAACTTTTGTATATATATATTTGGGAGCCGAATTCCAAATCGAATTTTTACTCCTTCGGAATTGTAATCTGTATAATAATGAAAAAACAACGCGCTCTGTACAGATGAAGTGATTGCTATGGGGTCAGTAATTGGAATACAGTTCGCTTGTGCTAGATTTCTGTACTGTTCTAAAATTTTGGGAACAGAATTCAAAATAAATAAAATTTCGTACTTGTTAATGTGTAGCTCTGACGATAAATCAAATGATTGTTTCGTTATATAATCATCATATTTGAATTTTTTAATGGAAAATGTTGCATATTCGAATCCTTTACTAAATCGGATTATTCTGTCATTCTGAACGCAAATGTCCAAGAAATTGTAGAAAAAATAGGAATCAACATCAATCTCGTCAACTTTGTAAGCATCGGCAATTCCTTCTTTCCTCTTATATATTTTTTCCAACAACTGTAAATGACTTTTGATTAACATTTTTCGCAAATGAGCAAAATTTCAAGGAATGAATTCACATATTTAAAAAGAGTGTTCTTAATTATTAAAGGTATTTGTAAATGGAAGAATCTGATTGGTTTATTCATTATGTTCTAGAATGTTCGGTTATGACAACAAGCTGCTTAAAATGGAAATCATAACTTTCCATATATGGAGTGATGCGTCATAGCTGCGTTCCCTAAATGTACAAAAATAATTTCTTTCATTCTCACTTTGTTATTGTCACAATTAGTTGCTCGTCACAATACCCGAATTTGTTTCATCTTGTACCAAAACAATGCCTTCTCTCGATAGAAATCTCTCAGTGAAATGCACAAAGTGCAACAAAATGGTGGTGAAGAAGAATATGGCAAGACACAAGCAGCCTTGTGATAGTGGGACTCTATTTTGTCCCAAATGTCCACATTTCAGTACAAAGAAGAAAGAAGACATGAATTACCACATTGCTAAGCATCACGCTCCTAAGGATACAAAGCTAAGCACTATGTGTACTGTATGCTTGGAGGAGTTTCCGAGTTTCTATTCTCTTCAACAACACAAGAGGAGAAAGCATGGAACTTCAACAAAAGTTTGAACAAAATCGAGTGAAAAGCTTAAAGAAGTTCTAGAATCAGAGGAGCTGGAAAAGGACAACGAGCAGCTACAACAAGAACCTAGTGCTTGCCAGCACTTTTTTGACGATACTGAGATGGAAAATGGAAGACATCAAGTGTTCAACTTCAAGTTGTCCAAGCTCGATCCTCATGAAATTAATAAAAAGTTGAAAGAAGTATTCGAAAAACTCAACTGTGCAGCCAAAGTCAACTTAGCTCTAGGATTTATATTAAGAAATGTGGATACGGACGAGTATCGATACTTCTACGCTCACGAGAACAACACTTTCTTCGAGAAATCTCATCTACTCTGTTCCAAAGGAGACTTAGTCTCTCTTCAGGACAGGATTGAAAAGATGGATTTAGTGGAGACGTGTGCTCAGGAGCGGGAGAATACAAAATGGCGATTTGCTCTGACTACAAATGTAACAATATTTTGCGCTCTCCTAAAATCCATTCCAATGGGATGTATCGATGCTGTTCTTCCTGAACAGTTACTCAGACGACCAGATGTGAATTGTCTCGTATCGAATGGCTATGGTGAGACTTACAAAGATTATCTTTGCTTATTCCGAGCTATAGCTGTTCACTTATATGGATCATCGGAGCTTGAGACCAATGCAAAAAATTTGTTTAGTGCATTCCTCCACGAATCTGGACAAGACGCAATCAATTTCAGAGGGGTATCGATCGATCATCTTGTATTTGTTGAAAATGCGATAAAGCACAACATATTTATTTACGATATTGACATTGTAGATGGAGATTTTGTTGGTGAACTTGCGAGGAGAAGTATTGAAATGTATGAGAAAAATATTAATTTATTACGTTACAACCACATATGCTTTGTAGATGATATCAACAGATTCTTTAAACGATTCCGTTGTCCCAGTTGCGATACGTTCATTCAGAAAGCGGGAAATTTCAACCGCCATATTAAAACGTGTAAAGATAGAGTACAGTATATTTACCCAAAGAGTGTGTATACATTGCGCGAGACCTTATTTGATAAGCTTGACGGATTTGGAATTTCCTACAACGAAGATCAAAAATTGTTCAAGAACTTGGCTATTTTTGACTTTGAATCGATATGTGTACCCTCCGACCAATTAAAAGATACAAACACAACCACTTGGATTGGAAAGCATGAACCAATCTCTGTCTCTATTTCCTCCAATTTAATTGATGAACCTGTCTTCCTATGCGATAAAGATCCGAAAGCTCTCATTATATCTTTTGTTGAAGCTATTGAAGACTTAGCAAACAAAAGTAAAACTGAAATGCGGACAAAGTTTTCCTCTATTGAAGCAGTAATCAGAGCACGAGTTAACGCAATTGGCGAAAATTTAATTAAAAGAAAGGATCAAAACGCTTCAACATTTGAGTGTGAAGATGAACGTACCGAAGAAGATGATGAAGCTGATATGTCTACGCATTTTCTCCAAATGCAGAAAAACCAGCTTTTGGACTTACAGCAGCACTTTGAGCGTTATGTGAACACTTTAACTGTGTTCGGATTCAATAGTGGAAAATATGATTTAAATCTCATTAAGTCCTATCTCCTACCCTCTCTTATTCATGAGCGCGACATTCAACCTACTGTTATTAAAAAAGCAAATCACTTTGTTTCTCTTAAGTTTGGTGATGTACAATTTCTCGATATCCTCAACTTTCTCGGTGGAGCTACATCACTTGATTCTTTCCTTAAAGCATACAAGACAAATGAGACCAAAGGATTCTTCCCCTATGAGTGGTTTGACTCTCCCGAAAAGCTCGATGCAACTTTTCTCCCTCCTTACGACCGTTTCTTTAGCAAACTGAGAAACTATAATCCACTGGAGAAGGAATTTACTGATTTCACTAAATTTCTTAACAGTGGATTTTCTCAACAAGAGTCATTAAAAAAGTTGAGGTTGAAAAATGTTCCTCCATCTGGAATTGACAATTACAATTACCTGAAAGGGGTCTGGGAGCAAGAAAAAATGGCTACATTCAGAGATTTTGTCAAGTGGTACAACAACAAGGATGTTGTTCCAACACTGGAGGCAATGCAAAAAATGATGGAGTTTTATCACAACAAGGGTATCGATATGTTAAAACTTGGATGTACACTTCCGAACTTGGCTAATATCTGTCTTCACAAGTCAACAAACCACAAGTTTTTTCCATTTGTTGAAGCTGACAAAGATTTACATAACAAAATACGTGAGGATATGACTGGTGGTCCATCTATTGTTTTTACTAGAAAAGCAGTAGTTGATCAGACCTTCATACGAAACTCTGAAAACCTTTGCAAGTCTATCGTAGGTATTGACGCTAGCCAACTCTATCCCTTTTCAATGTGTCAAGAAATGCCCACTGGACTTTACACTCGATGGGAATTTGATACAGATTCTCAAAAATTCAGGGCTCGAACAAACAGATCTCGATCATTTGAGAACATGGTTATGTCATATCTTCAATCACAACGTGCCGAATGTAAAATTGAGAGCTACTACACAACCGGAAAACAGAAGATTGATTGTTTTAGCGTAGACGGATTTTGCACACATTGTAATACGGTGTTTGAAGCCATGGGTTGTTACTTTCATTTCTGTCCTTGTCAGGAAGCTAAAGCAAGTCTCTCGGAAGAGGAAACACAGAGAGGGATTAGAAAAAGAGAACATGATGAATTGAGAAGAGATTACTTAAAAAGTAAAGGATATAAGATTGTTGAAATCTGGGAGTGTAAATGGTGGGAAAGTGTTAAAGAAGAAGAAAATGTCAGAAATCACGTGAGAAAGAACTTTCCTTTCAAATTACCTTTGAAGCAAGAGTCTTTACTAGCTAAAATAAGAGATGGGGAGATGTTTGGATACGTACAATGTGATTTGGAAGTTCCCACAGGTTTGAAGTATAAGTTTTCGAATTTCCCGCCTATTTTTAAAAATTTCAACGTTAGTCGAGCTGATATTGGGGATTATATGAGAGATTACGCTGTCAAAAACAACTTAATGAAGCAACCTCAGCGAATGCTAATTTCAAGTTTCAATCTGGAAAATGGAACAATTATTACTCCCCTACTAAATTTCTACATCAGCCTCGGTCTGAAATGTACAAGAATTTATAGATTTGTACAGTACACGCCGCGCAAATGTTTCAACACCTTTGTACAGTCAGTGGTAGACGCTAGAAGAGGTGGAGATGAAAATCCTGATTCCAGCGTTGTTGCTGAGACTATGAAATTATTGGGTAATAGCTCTTACGGTTATCAGATTATGGACAGAAGCAAACATACAGAAACCAAATATTTGAACGATGAGAAGACGCACAAAGCAATCAATGGGAAAATGTTTAAGCGGTTGAACAATGTCTCAAAAGAGCTTTACGAAGTTGAGCTAGCAAAATCAAAAATTGAACACCGCGAACCTATAATAGTTGGATTCTTCATACTTCAGTACGCTAAATTACGTATGTTGGAGCTCTACTATAACTCCTTTGACAGATTTTGCGACGTGGATAAATTCGAGGAGTTAGAGATGGATACAGATTCCCTCTATTTAGCCTTAGCTCATGAGAATTTGTATTATTGTATTCGACCTGCTAAAAAACAAGAATGGGAAGCATTGAGAAAGCAGGACTGTAACGACTCTTTCCAAGCAGATGCTATTCAAAATTTCTTCCCTAGAACATGTTGTTCTAAGCATAAGAAGCATGATAAACGGGAACCAGGACTTTTCAAGGAAGAATTCAGATGTACGGAAATGATTTGTCTTTGTAGCAAAACTTATTGTTGCTACGATGCACAGTCTGACAAATACAAGTTCAGCAGTAAAGGTCTCAATAAAAGAACACTAGAAGAGAATGGAGATGGACCGATGGAGAAATATCGACGTGTGATGGATGAAATTATCAATCTTACTTCAACAAATAGAGGGTTCAGAACAATAAACCATTGTGTTGCTACGTATGAGCAGACAAAGAAGGGACTGTCCTATTTCTACCCTAAGCGCATTGTTCAGTCTGACGGTATTCATACAGCACCACTCAACATATAACTTAATTGCTTTTACTATAGCACAATTCTTTAGTATTCTCTATTACATTTATACTGTGTCTGTAATTTTATACAATTTTAATTCATTTTTTTTTCTATCATTGAATTTTTTCCAATTAATGAGCGCGCAAAAGACATTTGTTACACAATTGATTCAAACAATTAGGGGAACAATCTTTGCAACTGACCTAAAATTTGTAAACAAAAATTCAACATGTCACATAATTACCCCTCAGATAACTAGGGTAATTGAAAACCCCACCAATTAATTTCACAATTTAATAACATAAAATTTGTAAACAAAATTCAACCTGTCACATAATTACCCCTCACATAATTACAGCAATTAATTACCCACGCCAATTCTATTGTTCTCACGTAATCACTTAATAACTACACAAACATTGATATTTTCCCCTCAAAATTTCAGCCTATCAGGAGCGTCTCCGAACCTACCCCCCACATTTGCACCGACTATACTACTAGAAAATGTACATGCACAAATACATACACAAAACCTATACCCTATCTTAATACATGGCGGCACCTAATCAATACATGTCCGCGGCTATAACTAATCTCAATACATGTCGGCGGCTATTACTAATCTTAATACATGTCGGCGGCTATTACTAATCTTAATACATGTCGGCGGCTATTACTAATCTTAATACATGTCGGCGGCTATTACTAATCTTAATACATGTCCGCGGCTATAACTAATCTCAATACATGTCGGCGGCTATTACTAATCTTAATACATGTCGGCGGCTATTACTAATCTTAATACATGTCGGCGGCTATTACTAATCTTAATACATGTCGGCGGCTATTACTAATCTTAATACATGTCGGCGGCTATTACTAATCTTAATACATGTCGGCGGCTATTACTAATCTTAATACATGTCGGCGGCTATTACTAATCTTAATACATGTCGGCGGCTATTACTAATCTTAATACATGTCGGCGCATAATCTTAATACATGTCGCCGGCTATAACTAATACATGGCGGCTATACCCTATCTTAATACATTAACGCCGCTATACCTAATCTTAATACATGCTAATTCATTTCCTATCTTAATACGTTAGGGAGGGCCCAAATCCCGGAAAATACGCTATACCCTATCTTAATACATGGGGGACCTCACCCACCCCGGGGAGTGTAGCTCACTATATTACTACTAGTGTCATTTAACGGTTTCTTCAACAAAAAACTGCTCTACTGACATTTCAATATTTTAGAGAATGTGCCAATTATAATAAAAATTAATCGTACCCAAAACCTTTACTAAGAATCAAAAAGTAAGTCAAATTGGAGTCATGGTTCAATTGTTCGTAACTTTATTCGAAAATGGAACAAGATTACAATTACAATTAAAAAAGATACGTCGAAGACCAATTTTCAGAAAGCTATAGGCGAAATGCTTAAACGACACGAAAGAGTTCTAATAGACAGAAGGGTAGCAAGATTCACATACCGTTTTAAATATTTTAAGTAAACCGAACCTTATTTTGTTGTGACTTAGGAAAGTAATAATGTTTAATATATAATTTTTTAACAATTAACATTGAACCAAGTGGTTACTTTAATTTGCACGTTTCAGATTTAAAAATTTGAATTTGCATTTCAAATTTGGGAAAAATAACTGAAATTGAACTTTTATACATTAACTATTTAATTTTGGTCGGCTATTTAATTTTGATTGATCAAAATGTTTTTTTTCGATGAAACGCATGTGTTCAAATATCAGAGTGACAAATTTAGTTATTAGTACTTTTTCCCATAAATTTTGCTGTTCGTTCCTTGTAAGACTGTTTGAAATTTCATTCTGCTTTTTCTACAGGCTACAACCGAGGATATGGTTTCGTGACATACTGTGACAAAGACACGGCTAAAGAGGCAGTGAAGAAATTGAGCAGATACGAGATCAAGCCAAATAGACGCATTGTTGTGAAATTGTCAGTGCAGTTCAACAGACTATACATCGGAGGAGTACCCAAGGGCAAATCTAAGGACGACATTTTCAATGCATTCTCCAAGGAGGTCGATAACTTGAAAGGTACCGGAGCACAGATATTCGCGCTCTCCTTTTCTCACTTGTATGTTTTTTGACAACTTTCTCTGCGAGTTAAAGATTGCAAATATACTTTTATTCGGCCATGGTATTTGAGGGACTGCGATGATTTTTTCGGATTCCAACAATTTGATATTTGTGTACAAATTATTATAATCAAACATTCAAACGGGTAGTATTGTATTGCGGGTTTCTGTGTATACTTACAGTCTAACTGTATTTGTGGTAGAGTGCAACATCTTGTTCCAATATTTTTGTCTCGTTCAGATGAAAACATGAGCTTCTAATTTACAAAATCCATAATGTCACCATTCTGAAGGGAGAACTAATTGTCCCCTAAACGTTGTTAATAGTTGTAGAGGATAATGATTTTAAACTATCATTTATTTTCAGCTGTGATTCTGCAAGACCCTCCCTCTGGTGCGAGCAGTGATGTGAAGAACAGAGGCTTCTGTTTCCTGGAATTCGACTCTTACTTCGAGGCAGCTGCTGCTAGAAAGAGACTGATGAATGGACGACAGAAGATATCCGCCTGGGACAACTTTTCCCGCTTCATTGTTGACTGGGCTATTCCTCTCGGTTAGTTAGCCCGTGACGGTAGCAATTACCCAACAGGCGGTACACTAGGTTGACAAAGTGACGACTACGATGTAATGGTAGCTTGCCTTGCCGAGGGCCTGAAATTAGCAGAAGCTGGCTCTAGGATGCGTCAATGTCTGTGTATTCTTGAGTAGCAATCTGAGTTAATTAATACTAGTGTTGGACCATTAAAATTTGAGAATGAATTCTATACATGTTCTCCACAGTATGGCCCTCTATAGACTTCCATGATTCCCAGTTTGCTTCACATTGTTTATCGATGACAAAGTACCCACAAGTGAGATCTATAGTCACGATCAGGTAGTCTCCGACTACAATTTTGTCAGAAAACAGCGCATGTTACCATAAATTGGTAAAAAATATATCTACTTGAGATTTTTCAGCCGTGTGTGGGAAGCTAGGGACCATATTGGATCCAGTTAAGGTCCTGAAGTTAGATCTATTTCACTATTTAGAAGATGTTACCTTTCGACAGTTGAGTTATTGAACACTTTTTTGTCATGCACGATAAAGTTAAGTTCATTTCTATGAACCGCAATTTTGCTGCTAATGAAAAGCAACACTTAAGCTGAACAACAAAAATTGTTAGCTAATGTGTGGTACAAATTGAGCAAAACACAGAAAAGTTCTTGAAAAATTCTTAGACGCTTCAATGCAAGCTTATTGGAAAAAAATTGTAGGAAGTACAATTGCAACTACTGTAAGACCACTGCGTACTAACACATATTGTGACTAAGTGCTTTGATTTTGGGCAACCAGAAATCACAAGTTACCCTACAAACGCACTGCATGAATATTTCAAGCATGGACATGCAATTCTTCACAACAAACCGAAGTGAGATAGTATTTTTTCTATTTTGCTATAATAGTTGATTTTTCAACATTTTATCTTCATACGCCTCATCTTCATATGCCGCCAAATTGGATTCTAAATAAATTAGATTATAGCTCTGGGAATCAGCCAAGCTAAGCTGAACGTGGGCTAAGGCCTCATCAACGACCGTCGTCGGGTGTTAGGTGTAATTGCCTCGGGCTGCCAGCCCAGAATTAGTTCTAACCTATACTTACTAATGTGTACTTCAAAAAACACTAGTCTAATATAATATACACGTAGTGCGTATCGAAAGCAATGAGCAGTGATAAATTAATAGTCCTCATAAACATGTACAAGATGATAAAATAGAAAAAGGGCGGATGAGAACAGGATTCTGGTAATGCGCTGCAGACTAAAGCCTAATGCTATTTCACTTAAAAAAATATTATTGTGTTGTTAAAGGGCTGTTGTGTTTAATAGAAAACCCAGACGAGGACGTGGTCGCTAACAGCACTGCAATTCTGGTGAACAATTTGACAGAGGCAATCACGAATGACGATTTAGTGGCCAGGTTCCAGAAGTATGGCATCATCAAGAAAGTCAACAAGAAGAATCACTACGCATTCATCACATACAATGACAGGTAGCATTATCAGTTGTTAACGATATGCATGAACAATCGGGCCATGTTTCAACATCACCACTCCTCAAAGACGTTCCTTTAAAAACAGATTATTTAACTGTGATTACGGAAGAACAAGTTATAATCTGTATGTTCTCCGAACACTATGAGCTCTCCTTAATGAGAGCTTAATACTGAAGAATTAATTGACTGCTGAAAACGCGAATCTTAGTGACGAATTGGCGAGTGTTTCTTCATTCTTTAGGTAGACGCATTAATCGAGCTATCTGCTTTTTATGAACGGTAGTATAAATAGTGCTTGTGCAAAAGCTGGAGCGCTTTAAGAGTCCATACCCGTTAATCTATTGGTTTTTGCTGGACATTAAAGAGATAGCGTTGGTGTATTGTAGAACTGCTGCCGAGGCCGCAGAAGCTGCTGAGAACCAACAGATCTTAAAGGATGCCCAGATCGATGTCCAAATTCACGTTCCGCTGACTGGAGTGGCAAAGAGGATGGTCCAGACCATCAAGGGCACCCCAGCTGCCGGAGGCAACCAGGGCAACTACAATCAGGGGTAGCTATTTCCTCTATATTCTCTTTTTCCTCTATGGACAGCACATCTATTTTCCGTGTTCGACCTATTTGAAAATATAGTCCGCTCAAGGTATGAATTTACTGTTGGATGTAAACTGAATAAAGAGGGTAGATATGTTCGAACTCTAAAGCAACTATCAAACATGTTTGGAGGAGTTACAATTGTTTTGCGATGTAGGTTATTATAAAATCACTCTAAAACGAAAATAATCGGTTCAATCAAGTTATCAATATTGAAAGCTCTTTCAAGTGACGCTTTTTTTCCGATGTTTTTTTTCTTATCACATCGATCATAAGTAATTACTGCAGCAAGCTTGATATGGATTTGAAGGAAGCTGCTTACAATGCAGCAGTAGGTTATATAGTGTAATTGAACTCGCTAACGTTTCTCATCAAACTGCTTCAACAAGTTATGAATGAAAAAATGAGCTGTAATTTTAAGCTCCAATCCTTAGCGCCGTAAATCAATATTGCTCAAAAATATATTTTTTGTCACTTCAAGTAAATTGATTGTTTTTCTTTTGCTACATCAGAAGGTACAGAAACCAACAGCAGGCATATAATGGCAACAGTGCCGGAGTCTCTCAGGCAGCAGTGATGGGATTCAACAACGGAGGACCTGGAAGCTACAATGGCAATGCACAGGGAGGGGGATTCGGACGGGGACAAGGACGAGGCATTCCACGAAGAGCCGGCACATTCACAAAGACCAGAATGGTACCTTTAACAGACTTTATTTCCCTTTAATAACTACTCCTACTATGTTATTGATTGCTTTCACCTTCCTGTGTGGTACTTTCATGATCTAACAAATCGAATGTAGTAATGTCATTCAAGTGTATATTACATTCCTGCGCTTCTAGAAGTGTCCTTTACTCTGTAAGAGGATGTGGTCAATTAAAATTGACTTGACGAGGTGTCATGGCTATCGTTGGTTTATTGATAGCCGCCGTCAGCCTCTCAAACGGCTATTATTTAGGTGTTCTCTTTTCTTTTTTACAATTCAAAGAATTTGAATTGTATTGGGGCTCTGTTTTTTACGACTCGAAGAGGAGTATTGGAGAAGTCCTTTTTTTAAATCAATTTTATTGGAGAGAATTTTGAGGCGGGAAATGAAACACGTGAAAAAATTTGAGTGGTTTTGTTGCGAAAGAAAATGAAAAGTGGAGCGAAAAGAGTGGTTTTTAACAGCCGCACAGAGATATCTGGGGCTATTATTGGCCTTCTCTTGGTTTTTACAATTCAAAGAATTTGATATGTATTGGGGCACTGTCTTTTTTTTCAAGATCTGTTCACACATTGTCATGATTTTTGAAGTCAAATTGGAGTAGTGATTTTGGTCACGCCGAAACAGGAAGTGGAGCCCAAAAGCGAGTGGTTTTGCTGCGTGAATTTTTTTCCTCTAATTTTGAAGTAGAGTGAGAAAACGGGGTAGAGTGAGAAAAATTCGCTTTCTCGCTAATTTTGTTCACATGCGGCGATTTCACTTTGATTTTTACTGTTTTGAACAGTTTTTTGAGAGCAATTTTCAGCAAATAGTAATTACAGAATTTTCAGTCTTTCTCTAATTTTTTGTTCGATTCTGCTTATTCCAGATGTATTGTTGGTTATATTTTTCCAATCGTTTGATAGTTGATTGTTGAACTAATTTAAATTAAACCACACATTCTATCGTACACTAAGCTTATGAGCAGCAACTTATAAAATTTTTGCAAGCCCAAATATTGACATAATTTTTATTTTCCCTGAAAGTTTGTGTGCTCCGGTTGTTTTTGCAGATTGAATAGTATAATTAAGTTAACTGTTGTAGCTGGGCTAGTGCAACATTTTTTTCGAGTCGATTCCGCAGTTTTCCGGCCTTTTTAAAGATGTGTTCACACGTTTCCATGGTTTTTGAAGTCAAATTGGAGTTGTCATTTTGGTTACGCCGAAACAGGAAGTTTAAAGTAGAGTGAGAAAACGGTGTTTGAACTAAAATTCGCTTTCTCGCTAGTGTCTTTTTTGTTCACACGCGGCAATTTCACTTTGATTTTTACTGCAATTTTTTGGACAGGATTTTTTTCTAAATGGTTTTCTCAATCCATTCATAGTCCGTTCTAGGTGTAGTTTTCTGTTTAGTCAATGAAAAATCTTTGAATTGTACGTCAGAACTTGTCCTGCTATGTTTTTTTATTTCGTCGTCTCGATTTTTGTTACAACCATATGACGTCACAACCACTTCAAATCTGCTTTTTGTTCATTTGTTCATGCAATTTCAACTGAATTGCGTGCGTGACGTCATTTTTCGCTCTTAGTGGAGCGAGTTTTTTGTTTATTTGCGTGATAAAATTTTTGGGCACACTTCACTCACAAAAATGACTTCCTCACTTTGAAGTTGACTTTTATTTAATTTAATTCAAAGAAATAAGGTCAAATGGGTTTGTATCACTCTAAATGAAGGTTATTAGAGTGCAGCTAATGGAGGCAGCAAAAACTTATACTGATTTTTAATCAAAATATAACATATCAGCCTTCAATGAAAAGGCGATTTTTATGGTTTGTCTTTTCACTGTTTTTTTGAGACTGCAGATCTACGAAGCTATTGCGGCTGTTTTCTGGCAATCTGCCAGCTATTTTTGTTCATATGGCTGTTTTCTAGAGAGCGAGAAATTGAGGTGTGAAAAAATTTCTAAGCGGGCGAAATTTTTTGTTCACGTGCATCATGTTAGAGCATCTTTTTCTCATTTTCTTTGGTTAAGAGGTTTGGTTTGATTTTTCGGTTATGCGGCTATTTTACTTTGGTTTTTACTGTTTTTTAAAATTTGTTGGATAGGGTTTTTAAATGGTTTTCGCAATCCATTCATAGTTAATTCTAGGCCTAGTTTTTGTCAGAATCAAATTTGCATTTTTCGCTAGTGGTTTTTAATTCTCCCTGGCGGCATTTTGACATTTATTTTTTCTCTTTTTTTGTTATTTAGATTTTTTTATAAATGGTTTTCCCAATTCACTCATAGTCAGTTCTAGTTTTAGTTTTTTTATTTAGTCAATCAAAATTCGATGAATTGTAGGGTCAGGACTTGTCCCGCTATGAACCGATAAAGCCCGGTCATTAAGTCATTGAGAGTTAGGTTATGAAAGTTCATTAGTGTTTTCTAGCTGACATTGGTATTAAGGTTATTAGCTTTCATTTTAGAAGCTGAATTAAGTATAGTTTTAGAATCCAACTGAAATTTCACACCGAATTAGAACACTTTTTGACACTGAAAAAAATAGAAAAAATCTTAGCCAATTTATCTCTTCTTTTTCTGTTTCAATCCCGATGTGCAAGCGCGTCAACGGCGGCTATTTGCCGGCAATCTGCCAACTATGTTTAATCTGTCGTGTCAGTCAGCCTGGATGTTAAAGTCAAACCCAAGTGTGATAATGTTAGTCTAAATGTTAAGCTAAATTAGCTGATCATGAGTCAACAGCATAAAAAAATGAGAGATTCAGAGACAACGAGAATATAGGGTGTTCGTTAAGCAGGCAAAAATATCGAGCACGTGAGGCAAAGTAATTTTTACTTGTTAGCTCTAGCTTCTTCGGGAAAAGAGGATTTTCTCGCACATGCTAACTAGTAATGCTATGTCTGAGATAGTGTTTGACGATTTAAAGAATTTTTTAGCCATTGGTTGCAGTTTTAAACTACTTTATTTTTACCATTTGACAATTTTCTGAGTTTTTAATATGCCTTTTCATTTTTTTGAGCAGTAGAGGTTCTCTTTTGGTTAGATCTTCAATGGTTTTGATGATATTTTGGTTTTTTAGGTTTCAATTTAAAGTTTTTTGCTTGAGAAAATTGATCAAATGAAGTCATTATTGACCCGTTTTCGTATATATAGGTAAAGTTTTATGCCTATTTTTCCCTAGTCTCCGTTCTTAATTGTTTACCTAGAGCTATTACTTTGTTTTTTCTCCGGTTAAGACGAGGTACTTGCATGTTTGATCTACCATCAATATTACCGTTATAACATTCAACCGCAAGTTTTTTTATTGCACCCATAAATTCTCTGGATTGCGTCAAATAGATTTTAGTTTGCTCTCGAACGAAGTTTGAAGCAATTATTGTAAACATGTTGGTCTTTTTTATGCAAAATCTTTGCTTGACCGTTTTTCCGCTTTTGTTCTAGAACATTCTGACTTCTCTAGTAACTTTTGCGGGCTCCACTTCATTTCTGAGTGATCTCAATTACTTTCATTGTTTTGCTAATTTAAAACAGATTGTTAGAGGTTGAGTCGCAATGACGTTGTAGCTTATTAGTTAAGATGTCTGACGGCTATCTTGGAGGTCTCGGGTTCGAGCCACAATGAGGTCTGAGTTTTTGCACTCATAAAACTTCTCTAAATTAGGCCCTTCTGTCGTTCGAGAGCAATTGAACCGACGCGAGTCCGTTTGTTTGACCTTTTCCTAAGGCTGCCGGACCCCGTCGCAATTAAATTGCCCTGCCTATCGTCCGGGAGCTTTTGGTCCGACGTTTTTTGGTTAACTTTAATTGTTTGATATATCGCGTGGAATCTTTATTGATTTTATAAAATTGTAATTGCACGTTAGGTTTTGAGTAGCAGCATGTGGAAAATTTTCTAAAAATGGTTTCAGAAACTTATTTTATCTTAAACAAAGTTTGTGCATCTTAAACAAATTTATTTTGGACTCCTGGTCTTTTTACGTCTCCAAGAAGAGTATTGGTTTTCTGCCATGGTATATACATTGGTATTCGTATATTCTTTTAGCTGAAGTAAATTTTTTCATGACTTGAGCTTTGACTTTTTTAATCGAAATCTGTTTTAGAACGTTGACTTCTGCTTTTCCACTCTGGACTTAAACAATAGCTTTGATTTTAATGTAGAGTAATTAGGAATGTTACACTTTACCAAGCTTTGCCGTACCAATGACCTGTTTCAACTTAAGGTCTAATAATTTGTAATTAGCTGCTTGTATCCAGCTATAGGACGTCTATAATAATCGGATTGATATTCATGATAACGAGTTAGCTTGCACTCATGTTGATATATAACGCTATTGTCTATTGCAGATGGCGAGAGGAGTCGGCAGTGGGCCACAACAACAAGCTGGAGGATACGATCCCTACTTTGCACAGGTGCAAATGAGTGTGTTAGGGAATCAGCAAAACGGATACACAGGATTCCAATCATTCTAAATCCACTCTAGTCCAACTAATCTACACATAAGAGAACCAATAGAACACCCACGTCTTGAAATAAACTAATCACAATCAAGATGTGAAATAAAGAAAAACAGGATATATTGACTTGTGATTTTGTCCTTGGGAAGATCTTATGGATAGGTTTCTTTTTTCCGCTCAGTTTTGTTGCTATATCTGTTTGTCCTGACCGTTACGTTTATTTTGCTATTTAAGTATGTCTAAAGCGTTTCCTTATATTTCTGATGTATATTTAACACTTATGAAGTAAAGTATGTTGGTACTATTTAAAAGAGCTATGAATCGTAAGACTTTTAGTAACCGTGACTGTGTCATGCATTAATTATTATATGATAAAATACTATTTTCTGTCTATTCCTTATTTGTGAATTAATTACTTAAAGTTTGTAAATTTGTGATCTACAAAAAATAGGACAAATTTGTTGGTACTTCTCAGCAGCAAAAGTGCGGATATTTGAAACTTGTTGATCCTTTGCTATCAATTTGTTCAGATTTAAATTAGTTATTCAGCAAAACTTATTACTCTGAAAGTAACTTATGTAATTCGAAGATAAACCGTTAAACCTCAAAACGTTCTGATTATTCATTTCTGAACTGTTATTTCTGTTAATTCTCCTTGCGGTGCTAAAAATTTCAAAGATACTATTCGATAATTTCTTGAGTTACGGTTCTGTAATTTGGCAAACTGTCGAACATTCTAGAAGAAAGCACCCAAGGATCGAAAGAGCATCTGTAGCTCATTTGTGTATTTTTACTAAAACACAACAAGGAGGCAAACTACATTCATTCAAGCGGCACACAGCATGGAACTAGGGAAATTGTGGAAAGACGGAAGCGTAACTGGCTGATTAATTAGGTGCTCTGCTCATGCTAATTATTTCACTATTCTTTCGTTGCTGCAATTTGATTTGATGGACCTTACCGATTTGATGATGCCAGATTTCTTGTGTGCGTTGATGACTTCTGATTGGCTAGAAAAGCTTGAATTGAATCTTGATTCCTTGCTTTGGCGACTCTGAGATAGTATTCTGAGCTCAATTTTCGAGTACATCAATAAATGGGAGTCAAAAAATTGGGGAACGAAACAATAGATCAAATTTCATATAAATGGGGATTAAGTTTATTGAAGACTGCTCTTGCGAATGGTGTTTTAGAAGTAGCATGATTAATAGCGTCCGTGAGCCTCTCAACGGATGGTTTATAGGCGCTGTCCTTAAATAGCTGCGAAGCTGTAAGTTGAGCGTAGCTATAGTGCGGGTTTCGTGGTTTTTTTACGACTCAAAAAGGATACTCGTTTTCTTGAGGTTCTTACTACCAGAAGAGGCGTTATGGTTTTCTAGTTTTTTACTACTCGAAGAGGCGTTAAGGTTTTTGTTTTCTTACAATTGAAAGAATTTGAATTGTATTGGGGCGCTTTTTAACTCGAAGACATGAATTGATGTTTTTACGACTCGATTTTCCAACTCAAAGAGGCGTTATTGTTTTCTGTTTTCTTAGTTTAAAGAATTTGAATTGTTTTTGGACGCTGTCTTTTTTACAACTCGATGAGGAGTATTGGAGCGTCTTTTTTTCAGTAATTTTGTTGGACTATATTTGAAACAGGGAGGGAAATGCGTGAAAACAGTGTTTATGTCACATTGCTGAAGAAATTCGAAGAGCAAAAGAGAGGGGTTTTCGGTTCAAGCAGCGTATTCGAGAGCGGGAAAAAGGTGTAAAAAATTTCACTGAGCGAGCGAAATTTTTTACGTGCGGCTTTTCAAAGCAGTTTTCGGTTTTAACGGCAACTTTCGCAATAAAAGATGTTTCTCTCGATTAGCTAAAGTGGTAAAAGTGTGTCTGGAAGCATTTTTGACCATCTTAAGCGAATCTTTAAGGGTCAATTTTCAGCTATTTTCACCATTGTTCCTTGTTAAATGTTTCTTTCATAAATTTATTCCCTTTCAGTTTTGGAGAGCATTTGCGGAGCCTTCTGTCTGAAATCAGTTCTTATCGACTTTTTTATTTTGTCTCACTTTGATCGATATTAACGGCAAGGTGTTTTTTTGAATAAAATTGGTTAAATCTGAGAAAGTTTTTGCAATTTTTGTCTTTTGTTTTTTTTTTGTTTATTTATTCTAATGATTTTTCTCAACTTCTTTCTTGGCTAATTCTTAATTTTAAAATCTTAAATATCTGTAAGCAGAGTAGTAGGCAGTTGGTTGTTTTAGCAGAAAATACAATTGAAGTTTTCTCTGACTAAATGTTGGTTATTTGCAGTTTATTGTTTTGAAGAGAGTTTTGTATGAGTTTTGTAGAATATTATTTTGATTTTGTCATCAACTTTCCGGTTCCTCAGATTTTTTTAATGAGCTAGTTACATTGTCTCTCAAATGCTAAATTTTTTGCGATCAACTTGTGTTACTTTTTTGCATGGTCTTTTCAATCAAAATTTGTAGTCTCAGCCTGATGTAAATTTTATCAGATACGCTATGAGTTTCTGTCATTTTGCCAGATTATGGATTTTTAGGCTATTTTAGTAATCTTTCGCCCGTATTAGTTTTTCCTGCATTTTTGGTACTTGAATTGAAACCTAATGTAAAGAGCAGTTTTTGTTACGAATGCAATTAATTTTTTTGTGATACGCAGCAGGATTGTCTGAAATTAGGGGAGGTATTAGAAATATTTTACCTTTTTTCTCCACTTCTTTTGTGCAATTTTGCGAGCACTGTTGTGAGCTTGTTAATGCTTACCTAATATTGTGCAATCAATTAACTGGTCAATCAAGCCCAAATTGCACAAAAAAAGAAGTGGAGATTAAAGGTAAAATATTTCTAATACCTCCCCTAATTTCATACAAATCCTGCTGCGTATCACAAAAAAATTAAATATTATTTTTCACAAAGTTTGAGTACACATTCAAACAAAAAAGTTTTTGCCATGAAATCAATTATGAAAAAAAGTTGTTTGAAAGTGTACTCAAACTTTGTGAAAAATAATAGTTTTCTTATTTTTTATGTTTATCTAATTTTGGCCAATTTTCTTTTGTCATTTGACTGAAGATTCTTTTGTTTCTGTTTTTATTGCGCTGTACCAGTGGATAGTGATTGTTTGAAAGGTTAGTTTTTTCGATGGAGACGAGTTCAAGGCGTTTCTAGAATTTTGGGGTTATGTTAATCGCTCCAATTGTTCTTAAACAGGATGTGAAAGCCAAATTTTGGCAGCTAGTAGAAACAGCATATTGGTTATACGATTTCTTCATAGAAATATGCTGTCTCACCAAGTGAGATTTTTTTCTGGCCAAGTCGGCTATGTTGGAAAATTTGATACTATCTGCTTTTGTTACAACTAAAAGGAAATAGAATTTTTGCTAAACAGAGTTTTATTAATTAACAGAACTAATGATTCACTATGAGCAAAGTCATCCAATTCTGGAAATTCATGATGCGAGTAAAGAAGCTTCCCCGATTGCACATTTCATAAGGCGTGTTTGTCATTGAAATCATGTAACTTGCAATTCCATACAAACATTCCGGCTCTACAGTTCCACATTTGAACTTAAAGAGAGGCCCACCGTCGTCTAGGTAGCAAGTGTTTCCTCCTTTGAATATGGGAAAAGTGCAGATGTTGTCTCCTCTGCATGGAATAAGTTCAAATGGGTCTAGGCTCTCAAACTCTGAATGGTGGAAGGTCATTTCTCGCAGAGTAGGTGGGAAATCGGCACTCAATCGTGATTTGCTGGTCAAGGAAATGTTTCCTTTTCTCGCTGTGAACAATTGTGAAGCATAAAATTAGGATAATGATAAATAGCCTAATGAGCTATTGTAATGCGCTGAAAAGCAATAAAAGTTCTAAAATAACGTGTGGAGCGCATTTGAACGCACATTCAGTGACGTTCGTTCGAAACTCGTTTCGGTCCATGTGAATAAACTGAAGTGGGTGTTTTTGTTTGATGCGCCTGTTTGGTGTGTTTGATTGTTGTTGGTAGCTACTCTCATCTTCTCAGCCTGATATTATAGTGGGCCTATTTCTACGACTCGAAGAGGAGTTATGTTGATCTATTTTTTAGTTGATCCGGTTGTTCTGAAAGAGGATGAAATGTCCATATATATTAGAGTTTTATATGCAATCATGAGCTATTTTTGTGATTTCACCGTCATAGACGCTTTTTTTGAGCGGTTATGTACTTTTTTCTTGTTCTAAGTGAGTTAAGTAGTTTGATGAACGCAGATGCATTTTATTTTGGCATTGGTGGCTTTTTGATAATCAATCTAAATTTGTTTTAGAAAAAAACTAAAATTGAACATTTTGTGGCTCATTTTTTCTATTTTTGAATTTTTTTTCCCAATTCTTCCGTTTTTTGCCTTTCAGAATGTTTCGTCCTGTTTAATTGTTCGATAAAAGTCGGTTCGATTTAGTCTTTTAATTCTTGTGTTTTTTTTTGGTTTTTGAGCTGCCTTTTCGAGTTGTATCGTTCGTTATGTATTCTCATCATTTGATACTTTTTTGCTGAGCTGAAGAAAATTCTTCCAGACAGTGTATTATAAACAAAGCTTGTGGAGTCGCAACTAATGGAAAGTTTCAAAGAATAAAAATTTCATTGTTTTTCCTTTTCCATGATAATTTTTTCCTGAGATGGTTGTTTTAAATTGATTGGTATAATGAAGTTTATAGTTTTTATATCAGTAGTGATGTACTAGAGTGTAAGTTATATTTCGAGTCTATTCTGGAGTTGCCCGGCTATTTTTTTCACAAAAATCTTGATTTTTGAGGTGAAATTGCAGAATTGATTTTGTTCGAAACAGTAAGTGGAGAAAAAAAAGCGAGTGGTTGTGAGGCATGAAAATTCTCACTCTAATTTTGAAGTAGGTCAAGAAAAGTGTGTTTGAACACAAATTTGCTTTGTCGTTAGTGATTTTTTGTTCACATCCGGTTAATTTCGTTTAATATTTGTTTCGTTTCAATTTTGCTTTAATTTTCACTGTCTTAGTCTCCCCATACTTAGAAGATCTCTGACTATGAGTTTGAATTGATTTGAATAACTTCATGTTCGGTTTAAAATCCACTATTTTTGAAGAATATTATTCGATTATATGAAATTTTGTACGCTTATATAAAAGTTACAAGTCCTCCACCAGTCTGTTGGTTGCTGCAAAAAAATAGATCTTTTCCTATTCCTTTTGCGCTGCCCCCCAGTACGTTATGCAGCCCCCGCCCAACTTACAGAACACGTGTCATGGCATAGTGAATAACTAAATGAAATATATGAAAAAGTGGGGGGGTGCAAATACTATACACTCACTAACCTGAGGCAGAAACGGAAAAGATACAAAATATTTAATAAAACGAGTAAGAGCATGGTAAAAGTAGTTAAGAGAAATCAGAAATAGAAAATCTTTTTTAAAAAACGGCCTTTGCTACCAGTACTGCAGCTGAGCGCGCGTTCCATTTAATTTTGATGTAAAAGTAGGGAAATTTTTTCAGCGCTTTTAACACATACACTCGTTGACAAAGCAAATTCATAAAAAGCAAACGTACTTAGTAGACTACGTGTTTAAGAAGACAATTTTATTCAACATTACTTCGGCCCCTTCTCTAGGTTTTGTATCAATTGACGCTTAAATGACCAGGACTTTAAATAATATAAATCTGGATAAACTGATAAGCTTACCTACAGAAGAAATCAAGATCAAAGTTGGCAAGTTATCCATATGCAAGCAGCTGTATTGTGAAATCCACATGCATTCTTTTCAACTTGTTCCCTAATTTTAAACAAGATTTTGCGTTGTGATTTCAAAAACTTTATGGAAAAGTTGAACAGATTTCACGTGGGCCTCAAAATAAAGCTGCCTTAAGAACAATGTATGTTTTTTTATTAATTAAAAATTGATAATAAAAGTTCTCATCAAAATAGTCATGTCGATAGGATCAGAATTTCGTATACGGAAGCAAATTTCTCCTAAAGCAATGTTGTGGTTTAGATATATAGGGCTCACACATATCAAGAATTTTAGGTGTACTTACTCTAAAAAAAGTTATTTTTATTAGTGAAAGCGGTGATAAAAAATTTTCACCCCTAAAGCAACACATCACACCTCAATTGACCGGTAAAAATTACTAAATATAAGCGCTGTGTTTTTTGTTATCACTGCTTTCTCTTGGGAGCGGTTAATGATTTTTTTCTCCACTCAAGCGCCGAAAATAAAAAAAATTGATAAAACCGCAAATATTACAAAATTTCAACGCATTTGTTTCACATAAAGTTTATTAAATCTGATTTAAATTCCAAATGAATATCATAAACGTAACTGACAGATGGCGCAAGGAATAAGAAGTTGTTGACAAGAAATACATAAAAGTTTCGAACCCGTTTACGGATGTTTATTGTTGTAAGAAATCCGGTGAATGCATTGAAAACAAGAATTTCACTGCTGAAAACCGCAAATCTTACAAAAGTTCACTGCTTTCAGCTCAATTATATGAAGATGCGCGCGCTTTGCGGTAAAAAATATTATTGTTTACCGCTTAAAACCGCATTTCTTACCTTATTTTGTCAACAAAACCTTGATCCGGGTTATGATCATGCCCTCAAAGGTCGCACACTAGTGATAAAATGCTACCTAACTATAAAAGCCGCAGTCTGTAAATGATTTAACCGATCACAAATACTGCTTTTTTTGTCCTAAAACGTCAAACTAGAATTTCTGCGTTTCATCACCATGCTTTTCATGCGCTGCTGTGTCTTGAAATGTATTATCAATTTTTTTTGTGGCCATTGATAATTTGGATACGTTTTTTCTGGCTTGGATTAACAAATACAGAGTAAATTATCCAGTTTTCAAAAATACAAAAGCCTGAAAACCTTGATTTTCAACAAATCATTTTTATAATTACCATTTCAGGTACAACCAATGACGTAATAATTTTCACTGCTACTTGCAGAGCTACAAGCAACATCTTGCAAGATGGAGATCCCTTGTCCAGAGTGTTGAGCGATATTGAAAAATTGATATCTTGTCTTGGAGCAAAAGGGGAGAATCTTGAGACATAACTAGTCGAGGTGTGTTCTGTTTTCAAATTTTCTATCTGATCATTTCGATACCCTTTCAAAAAAAGCTTCGATAATTAGGCGCTATTGACTACCCCTCGCATTTGGTGACCCATATACACTAAGGAAAAAACTGCAATCGAATAGTTTCATTCCGATTAAATTACTCTTAGACAAAGCTATCAAACAATTTTACACGCACACATTAAATAACACTACTATATCAATGCAACTATCTTTGTCCGGACAATGAGTTCAAAATTGATATTGTAGGGCCGTCAAAAAACCGACTTTATTTTTTTGGACGGGGATAATTACCTTGTTTTTTCCTATGTAAAAGTCATGGATGACTTTTTTCGTGTTTTTTTTCCGGAGCCCAAATATTGAATAGGAAAAATGGAAAATATTAAGAGAAGTGTTGGTTTTAACTGTTTCAGTATTTTCTCCGATTTTAATTGAACTGGTCTATCGGTACAGGTTTCGATTGTTGTCATAGACTGAATTATTGTTGTTGTCGTCTTGTTTGTCCGGAGCCCATCTCCACCCAGAGTTCCTGTTGTGCATGTAGTCCCTCACACTCCTGTTATGCTGTTTCTTGTAACTCTCACTGGCTGCCTCTTCTGCCGTGTGTCTGTTCGAAGACTCCTTCGAGGGGACCTATTATAGACAAATTGACAAGACCTCAATTTTTAAAAAGGCAAAAATTTTTTCACAGAAAGATAAAGCAATGTTTTGCAGAGCTTTTTTAGAATTATGGAAATGTTTGCAAGCATCTTCCCAAGTTTTGTGCTGCTGGAGCATGAAAACTCTATACTTTTTTTATTCCAAAATGGGTGACTGTGTTTATGAGAATGGTTTAATGCGAAATGCCATAAAATATGATGACGTTGAAATCATCATAAATACTACTTTAATGTTTGTATTGCAAACTTATCCAGTTTTGCTATTTGAATCGTATGACATTTATTCAACAAATTTATAGCATTATGGACATGATGTCTCAAAAAAATAACTGCAATTTTACTATAAAATCTTCTTCTTTTTTAACTCACAAAACACGATCACTCAAACCTCAAAAAAGCAAAACAAAATTATTGAATCATTTTAAGCTTTTCTCGCAGAACTCAACTGACACATAACGTTTTCGAAAATGCCATAGTTTTTGGCGACTGAATACGAATGAAGTTGATGTGATGATAAACAAAACTGAAAAAATTGCTGTTTTTCGTTGTTTTCCATCTATGTCACCTGGAGCTTTCATAACAAACAGGAGCAGAGTGTAGAAAATTTTTAAAGAAGACAAAAAATTGTCAATTTTTTAGTTACGTTAAGGACTCAGTGCTTCAATTCAATTGTACTGAAGGTAGAAAGTTTCTAAGTAGGGTCACAAGGAATACATTGAGAACTTTATTCTCTATCGCCAATCGCCAGTCAGTTATTTTCTGATTTTTGACGACCTCATTCTAGTTAACAAGATTCTAAAGGCTTAATTTCAATGAATCCCTCAGACCACTGATCAAAAACTTTTGGGTGTGCAGAGACTAGGTCAAGCAAAAATTTATTCAACAAGGCCAAAGAAAATTTTTGGAGAAGTTGTGAAGATAACAAAGAGTAGCCCCATTCAACGTATTTTTGTCTCAAGTAAACAACCTTTCGAACTATTCACCATATAAAAATCTATGTCAGCTTCAAAGAGAAGTAAAAAAGTTTTTTGGAGGGGGAAGCAATAAAAAGAATCAAGTACAAAAGATACCCTTCAGGATAGAAAGTTTTCGACCAATTTTATTTATTGAAATTTGATGTTACCCTTATGTGGGAGAAGCCAGGCTGGTTGTTACAACGTCTGGTTAATATCATTATTATTATTGTTATTTTTATATTGCTGGAACAGCTGGATGAGAGCAAACAAAATGAATTAAAAATTGACAACCTTTTTTAAAGCAGAATACCAATATGTTTGAGTAACAGCACTGAATTCCTGCACAAGACAGCACAAAAATATATGTCTTTTATTCTGTTTTTAAAAAACTTTCTTAACTTAATTGACCTTGCTCACCAACAAAACCACTGATTTGTGCTTGGATTTTTGGCCATAGGATGACAAATCTTCGAAAAACAACAAAAACATAAAAAACTAAAGCTAAAAAAATTCACTAAAGTACTATCCGAACCAAAACAAATGCAACTGAATAGAAAATAATTGATAAACAAAACTTTTTCAGAAGCCGACAACATTGACCGATAAAAAATAAAACATAACCGACTACCGTCCTGTGAAGTGCCCTCAAACAACCAGAGAGCGAGTGAGGTGAGCGCTGTGGGGGGGGGGGGTGCGGGATGCACAGGTGGTTAACGGTGGGCAACAGGGGGGATGGGGGTATGGCAACAGGGGGCAACGGTGGGAGGGTGGTTTTTGGCTGCACGGGAACGATGAGCAGGGTTGGGGATTGGGGGGGGGGGGGGGGGGGGGAGTGAGAGGGGGGCTGATGTGGCTGGGGGGGGGGAGTTGGGTGAGTGATAACCGCCTTTCACACCATAAGTATAAGTCTCCAAAACAGTTTCTGTGAATCGCATACTTGGAGACTAGTGAGCTGAAAAGCTCTAAGAGCACGTAATGCCCGATTGGCGCTACCTGTTATCTTGTTTTTGAAGACGAAAAATCAGTCAAGTGAAAAATTGCATTAAAAAGACGGACAGGACTTATGTAATTGCTCTTTGTTTGAAAGCAATTAAACAGCTCTTCAATTTTTCAAACTTTACGTTTGATTAAATGCAATTTTATTGTTCCAGTTTTGCTTCCAGTGAAATGGAGTTAACAGTTGTTAGGTAGAGTGATTTTGCACGGCTGGAAACAAAGTAAATTTATTAATCGTCATTTGATCATTTCAATTCCATCCCGATTTAGTGGCTTTTTATAACCAACGAACATCTCCTAATGTTTATAGTGATTAAAACAATGTGCAATGACTTATTTTCAATTTATCCATAATCTCAATCCGAGTAAAATGAAACGGGACTTGAAATGAGCCAGTTGAAAAGAATATGCTTAAACAATCCAAAATATTTCAAAAATTTGTTTTTCGCCATATTATTGTTCCGACCCCTCTTGAGGGGGAAGGAACTATATACTCAAACGGGTTTTTTTGTTCAGTCAATTTTGGCCGATCGATATATTCATCGTAGAGAGTTGAGACTGGTAACATTAGAAAGCTTGTCCAGAGTAGATTATGGAATTAAAAAGATTTTTTCAATTTTCGTTTTTTACAGGGAGTTATCGAGGTTTGAATTTGGAGAAAATAGTGTGAATTCCGGAGAGATTTTATTCACTTTTTCCGGAATTTTTGAATAAAACTTCGCCAATTTTGCCAAAATTTGTTAATTTTTTTTGAAAGTGTTGTTGATTTTTATTTGTAAATACAAAAAAATCAAAAGAATATTGTAGGTTATTTTTATTATTTTTTTGTCAAAAATTCTGGCTAAATTTTTCAAAATTAAGATTTTTTCTTCAAAAACAGCACGAAATAAGATTCTTTGGTCCATTTTGATTAAATTTACAGGAAGTACAGGCCCAAACACTACTAACACAATTTTTGTCGACTGAAAAAGGGGCTTTTTTACATCAAGTTCCGTTGAGAGTGCTCTGTAATTAAAACTTCGCCGTTTTTTCCTAAATTTATTCGTTGATTATCAGAAACGCAGCATCTATTTTTGATTTTTTTACTAACAAAAAATCAATCTCTATAACATTCGAATAATTAAGTACTCTTAAAGAACAAACAGGATTAGCAGGGCTAGTTTTGGACCAATCTTGGACTGGTGTAATCCAAAAATAATTCGGATTGTAAACAGTCGGTCTTTTTTATAAAAAAAATCGATCTCTTCTACAATAATTAAAAAACAGAACATTTCAAAAAAAGCTCACTAATGATATTTTCAATTGGGTTCCTAATTAGCTCCACACTATTGTATCTAGTTGATTACTCGAAAGCTTATGGTCGTTTTGACTTTTAAAAGTATTTGATTTTCAAATAAATAATGACTTATTGAACATTTGCCTCTATTTTTCTCTTTCTTTGGTCAATTTGTAGCTTATTGTCCGCAATGAAAGAATTCTTCTTCTTTCTATTGAAATCAAATTCAATCTTTATTGCGGTTTTACGCCTTATGGTCTTTTTGACTTTTCAAATAAATAATGACTTATTGAACATTTGCCTCTATTTTTCTCTTTCTTTGGTCAATTTGTAGCTTACTGTCTGCAATGAAAGAATTCTTCTTCTTTCTATTGAAATCAAATTCAATCTTTATTGCGGTTTTACGCCTTATGGTCTTTTTGACTTTTCAAATAAATAATGACTTATTGAACATTTGCCTCTATTTTTCTCTTTCTTTGGTCAATTTGTAGCTTATTGTCTGCAATGAAAGAATTCTTCTTCTTTCTATTGAAATCAAATTTAATCTTTATTTGGGTTTTACGCCTTAAGTTATGGTTACTGGCTTTGATACAACTAGATTTCAAATTTGCTTAATTTTTATGTATTTGCCCAGTTTTCACGTTTTCTAGTTTTGTCACATTATCACGTTAATGACAGTTCTTGTATCTTATTATTGGCTATCAAAAAAGGCACAACTGATATTTTTAAAATGCTTGAAGTTATAGATTATGATTTGAACGGCTTCGACCGTTATTTCTCGAAGAGTTTAATTGATTTTTTTTTAAATTGTCTTTAATTTCCGTTTTTACTTTCGCTTTTAAGTCGCATGAAATTTTACTGTACAATGACCCCATTTAATTGCCTTTTCATGAAAGAATAGATGGGACGATATTCTGATTTTAGTAGATAGCTGGTAGCTTTATGACTCTGAAAATAATTGTTTTCCAAATTTAAAAAAAAACACTTTTTAACTTCGCAATTTTGTTGCTTTTATTGTCTGGTGGTTATCTAGTCTCGTTAATTACAGGTAAATTATGACATTATTGTTGTCAAAGGAAGGTTTCAAAAGGGGATTAGTGTCAAACAATCTAATGTTTTTGAAGAATTCATTTACTTTACTGGCTGCAACTCGAAAAAAAAGTAAATCAATTTTTGATTTTTGTCAAGTTTGGCGTTCTTTTTGTAAACATAAGACATATTCTGGATAATTACAATTCTCATGGGCTTGCTTTGGAAGAATATACGAACCTAAATAATTTTTTTCTGTAATTAATGGCTTTCACGTCTTTGGAAATACTTTTCTTCCAAAAAAATTTTAAGTGTTACTTATTTTTGCACTTTGTTTTCCATTTTAGTCTACTTGTTACCTTGCTTCCTTAATGAGAAGTCACGTACTACATTGTCGGTGGTTGTAGAAAGTGCAACTGAATTTTGATGGCCATAGTATGGCTGTACGGTTTCGCTTTACGGTTTTCTGCCAAGTTTCATTTGATTTTTTGTTTGTTGTCTATATATTCCTTTTGTAACCGCGTAAAAAATTGAATACCCGCAGCTACTAATAACTTCTTTGAAAGCATTGGTAATCGTACATCTATGGGATATTTTTTTTGATTTCTAATGGTTTTCATTATTTCAAAATTAATTGTTTTAAAAAAAATAAGCGAATTTTTTAACTTTACTCTTTTTGTTCTTTATTCTCTAATTGTTACCAAGCCTTTTTATTGACTACTCCCTTATCTTTTCTGGTGAATTACAAGTTATTTTGTTAAATATCAGTTTTATCTGACTGTGTTTTGACTTTGTTATTAGGTTTTGTTTTTCAAAACGGACATGAAGTTTTTGATGTAATTTTTGTTGTTGCTGTTGTTTGATTTTGCTGTTCGTCTTGACTCGCTTTCCTAATGTTTTCACATCTCATCAATCTAATGCGCCATTTTAACTCCACCACAGTTATTTGCTTTGGGGACTTTCTTTTCGTCCATACACCAATTTTTTTTTAAAATACTTGAATTTTTGGGTTTTTCTATGTGCCTCATTTGGTAGACAATCAAGCCAAAATTGTGGATGAGCGGGGTTGGAACCTTATATGCAATCGCACATTACCGAGTCGCCTTGTTTAAATAAGATATAATTTCTTGCTTCAATAGCTAAAGAGAGTTGAAGTCATTTTTTACAAGGCACATTTTTGCATTGGCACAACTAAAACAAAAAAAGAAGGTTCAAAGGTTCAATAATGAAAAGTTATAACTGTTCTGAAAAATGTGAAATATGGGGTTTATTAGGAAGATGACGTTTTCTGGCACGGTTTCTTCTTGTTCTAATTAATATAGACGTTTTTAATTCGATAGTCTTGATGAACAAATATATTTTGCTAATGTTTATATTATACCTGTCCATTACGTTTTGAAAACCACATTAGCTGAAAGCAGTGAAAAAGCGAACATTGTACACGAAATATAAATAAATCGAAAAAAAATTGCTAACTTCTTGATGCGAATTTTAGTGAAAGCAGCAATGCGTAAATTGGCGACTAATCCTTCCAAATAAAAGGACTAGAATAAAGCCGGTGACGAGATCTAAGGATTAGAGTCAATAAATCTAGAGTAATTACATAAATCGGTTACGACCAAGTTTAATTTGCTTCCCCAATGATTCACATCCATGAAGTATTACGAAATTAATGACTTTGAACCAATGTTTACATTTCAGATAAACGACGCCTAGTTTATTCTCATTGCTTTTGTTCGATAAGAGAAAACTTAGTCTTTTTCTCTCGCCAATTACTCTCGTCTGGTATGGTTCTATAAAAAGGTATTGTAGACATTTTCAAGAACCCCGACTCACTGGCCGGACACATAAGTGTTTTAGCCAAATCTTATAGATAAAAATATGTTTTCAATATACTTTATTCTCTGTCCGATAATTTTCTCACATTTAGTGATAGTATAAAGTTTTAGATTATCATGTTTGTCAAATCATAAACGCACAATTTTTGGCGATCTGTTCTTCAAAAGATGGACTCTTTTCGTGTGGACTACTCAGTTTGTGTTTCTATCATCTGACCTTGATAAAGGTTTTTCTGACGTCATTGAGGGCTCTTCATAAGGTTTTGATACGGAACGAAAACGAAAAGGAAACCCTTCAGGTTATACCGTTTCCATCACTCTCGAATACTTGAAATTGAAGCCGTAATGGATATAAACAAACCTTAATCATTGGCCACAAGTCATAGAGACCCTCTAGTTCTTTTCGGGTAGCCTCTTCCTTCTTAAGAGCTGACTGCCTCACATCTGGATCCGAATGTCTCTGAAAGAGAGGCCAAATATTAATAGAAGTCGCGGGCAGCTACAATTTTACAAACTTGATTTGAATTGTGGCTGTAAATATTCCCTTATTAGTGTACTGAAACATTTGGTAAGCAACGATGACGAGAAACTGCCTTTGAAAAGACCAGAAAAAGATTTTTTGGGAGCACAATACAATTTCTTTGTTCAGAAAACGAAAGTATCAACAAGGACAGCCATAATGGAGACTAGATAGTTATCTTGCAAGATTCTTGCAAAAGTGGTTGTGATGCAACATCTTGTAGCAACCCCGCAAAAATGGTTATCTTGTAAAATTCTAGAAAAAAAAATATATTTCAAAAATGTTGCACTTCAAGTACAGTTACGTACTTCGTGGATTACATTACAGATACAAATTACAAAACTGTTGATTATAATATCAAAAGAATGTTATTGAATTTTTTTCGCAAATGTCTTTATTGGCCATTATTTGTAGTGTTGCTGAGTTTGCAGAAATCAGAAAAAAACCACAAAGTTTGTCGATTCTAATTCGTATACTATACAAAAAAACTAACAAAACTTTAAAAAAATAAATACTAACAAAAAACCTTAACAAATATGTTCACACTTGTCTATGACGCCGTTGTTTTGATTTGAAAATACTGTATTTAAATGTGGCTGGACATAACATTCTTCCCGACTTGGACCTAACCTAGGTAATGTTTTTCTTTTTGCACTCAACTATTTGTAGGTTTACGTAATTTCAATTCTTTTTGGTGCAGAGAGAACTTATGTCACACAGGTCAACTTTAAAGTTTTCATGTACTTTGACCTCATAGCAAAGGAAAAAAAGTTGTGAGTGCATATTTCAGTGCATGCGTTAATGTACTTGACCTACGAACAAGACTGATAACCGAAACCGTAGATTACGTCAACGCTCCTACAAACTATCTTTATTGGACAGTTCACGTAACGGTTTTTAATGTGTGTCAGTTGACAGGTAGCAATTTTACTGGATCAATACAATCCAGCGTTGCTATCATTGATTTTTTTTTTAAAATTGGGTTAATTTTTGGCATTTTAAGATGAAGGCACTTAAATTACAAAATTAATTGTTATGTGTTAATATAGTATAGTTCACTATAATCCATATTTGAATCTAATAAACCAATATGAAAACAAGCTCCTGTGTCGTACACTATAAGGCCCTTCTTACATGAATTAGGATACGTTTTGTGGAATTAATGAGGTAAAAAGGACCAAAAGTTATACATTATTTGGTAGGGCTGTTAGCTCGTGATACTTCTTTTTTATCGGATTCCAAAATCAGGCGCATATGTAAGGTAACCTTAGTCCAGAAGACCAGCAAAAATGATGCAAGAAATTGTCGGTATACTCGGTTTGTTCCTCATGCTTGGTTTGCAACGTAAGAAACTTTCCGTATGTTCTGTTTGAATTTTAAGAATGCGGTTTTTTCCTATGAACAATTTAGTTTGCAAATGATTGTTTAGTCAGACGCTATGATAGCGTTTTTATTGCAAGAATTTAAGACGCTCTCCTCGGCGAAAAGTTTGCAAAGAATGTGCAAATATTCAAAATCATTTTTCAATTCGATGTCAAAACCTTTTGAGCAAATAAAAATTTTTCGTCTGCTTTCAAATTTTACAAAATAACAAAGTTCTTTATCATTGAGAACTGTGAACTTTGTTGAACAATTCAGATTTACGGAGTTTCATATGCTTTCTTGTGGTTTCAAACCAAACATTCCGACATTTTCTACATTTAAAATCAAACTTACTGACGATTTCTTACGATTAACACAAAAGATAGCGACGACAACCGATGACAACTTTTGCTCCATCAAATGCTAGAACATGTTGAAAAGTGTGAAAAATTCAGCAATAATCAATTTGGGTTACTGAAAAGAAAATCATCGAATGTTACAGTTATATTGTTGACAGAGTAAGTGAACAAATTGTTTGAAGAAAATGAAACTGTTGTTAGTATAATCTTGGATTTAGCCAAAGCTTTTTACTCAATATCTCACAAACTTTTTTTTGAAAAAAAAGCAAATTATGGATTTAGTACTGAATCAATTGCAATGCTAGAATTGTTTTTGTTTAACAGAAAACAATACGTGAAGAACAGTTTTGAATATTCAAACTGGATGACAATCAGTTACGGAGCACCTCAAGGAATAGTTCTCAGACCTTTGATTTCTATAATGTACATCGAAGACTTCCCAGAAAAATGAAAAAAGAGAGAACGTTTTACAGTTTGCAGATGACACTTGCATTATTTGTCATTCCAAATCCAATGAAAATCTTCTTCCTCTTTTCTCCAATCGTTGTCAGTTATGTCACTTCAGAGAGTTAATAGACAAATAAACTGGGGAGTAAAGGTTTGCCAGCTGCGCAAAAAGTTTGACAGTGCAAGAGAATTATTGTTGAGAGACAAAATTTTACCAGCAGAGCTTTTCATTATAAAAGTTTGTCTTCTTAAATTTTTCGACCTACTCTCACAATATAAAGAGAGCAGTCGGGAAACCAATAACTCCTCACTCAAGATTTTTGGAAAGTACGAATTGACCAAAAACTCCAGAACTGTCCACTTTTTTCCAAAGAATAAAAACCAATCCAAATGGAGTGACGGGTCACTGATCAGAAATTTTTCTAGGAAGTGGAATAATTTACCAGTTGAAATCCGAAAAGAAAAACTAAAAATACATTTAAGGAAAATCTAAGCAGCGAAATGGTCAAACTGCATGAACGTGTTCCAATAGATAGACAAGTAAGCGGCTTTAGGATAGTGAAGTATAAAGACCAAACTATTCATAAATTTACGAGGCAATTTTGAAAATGTAAATATTTAACCAAACGTTTTTGTTGTGGTTATAACTTTAAATTTACATTTTTGAAGATTAAAAAACGTAAGGGCTTCGTTGTTTCGGTCAGACTAAAACCTAAGTAATACGATTTTCTTAAGTTTGAAAACGACCTTTTCTGGACTGGAAAATATAAACTAACCGTGTCGAAGGGGTAAGCAGGTGCCGATTGCACTGCTGTGTTGCTGTTATTGTTGTTATTGGTTTCTGCCATGACTCTGATGATTTTTCCATCATGAGTGAGGATATTGCTAGTTCCCTCTGGGTGGGGACAGTTTCGTCTCATCTGTCTGTTCAGAGTCATGGGTCTAGCTCTGTAACAAACCAGGTACAGTTACAGTCTGTACAAAAACTATGATGCTGGGCCTTGAATCAATTGCCCTTATTTAGAGCGCATTGTTGCATAGGGTGTCAGGACAATTTACCCAATTCCATTTTAACCAATGCCATTATACCCAATGCCATTTTACCCAATGCCAACTTACCCAATTTAGCCTATTGGTAAATTAACGAGAACGACTATTTAGCCGACTATAAAATAAATGGCCCGTGGACTTGATATGAAACTATCACAACCGAACATGGGATTATATTGTCCACAAATATTTTAAACTGTTAGAGTATACACTCTAGTAAGTAAGTTGTGATCATAAGATGGAGCTTGAAATGATAGCTCAATATAAGAGAGCATAGTAAGACTCTCGCAGTGTGGACCAGTTGGCTCAGTAGAGAGCACAGGATTGCAATCATTTAAGAGATTGTGGGGTCGCAACCCGCAAAGTTCCCAAACTTTACTCTCACTAGAATGGTGTGGACATAGAATCAAAATAACAAGCAAAGAGTTGCTCTAATATAAACCATCCTTGTAATAGCGACTGCTAATTTGTAATCGGATAATTGAACGCAAAGACCAAAGTGCATTGGTTAAGTTGGCATTGGGTAAAATGGCATTGGGTAAAATTGCAGGTTGTGTAAAATGGCGTAGGGTAATATGGAATTGCGTAAATTGTCATGTAACCGTTGCATAGAGTTAGTACTTTTAACATCAAAAGAACCCGAGTAAATATTAAGCTGTACAATTTGTATAATCAGTGTATGATTCCGAAATGGTGCATTTTTGTTTTTTTTAAAGATTTTTGGGGCCTTTGTGGACAAGAGTTGTAATTAATCGTCAATTACTTAGTTTCACTTGTGCTCGGTGAAAAAATAATTTCTTAGAAGAACTAAGTTAAGCGGTGAATTTATGTAATTTCACCGCATTCACCACTTATCTTACAAAATTTTCCGCATTCACAGCTTATCTTACATAATTTTGCGTTGAATGGCGGTGACACATCGACCCGGGTAAACGAAACTTCAAAAATTTCTATTAAAACACAAACTGATACAATCCAACTACCTTATGTCAATGGGATCCATAGTGTCTGAGTAGTTCCTGTACTGTTGCATGTAGCTGGATTCCCCTGGCTGCATAAATGTTGCCCCCTGTTGACCCAAAACGTCACTGGTAAATGTGGGCGCCTGAAAAAATGAGAATATTATTAACCTATAAAGATCCTTATATCTTACATCTTAATTTATTGAAATCTGGCCATTGACATTTTGTTTGTACGAAGTTACAGAAACATTTGAGCAACAACAAGCCAAGAGGGGAGTGTTGGTTTCCGTTGAAGCAAATTTCGGAAGAGGGGTGGGGGGTTCCATGAAGTTTATCGTTTTTCCTAGTTCCGCGAAAAATGTGATTTTTGGTTCGATTCCCATTTCAGGCAGCGTAACGAATGAAATGAGAAGCTCCCAACTGCACAAAAACCTAACCCAAATAACTGGAAAACTGTTTATGTGGAAAAACAAACGCAGTGGGTGATAAATCCCGTTTTCCTCACTTTTGAATCGAAAGATGACGCAGTGGTCTGTTAAGAAGTAAAAAATATTTGGATCTGTTCCGTTTGTGCCCCCCCCGCTTAGTGGGTGAATTATTATTTATTTGCACCACCCAGACGCACGTGCCGTATTTTTATTTGCATAAAGATTCACCGGATCTATTCTGTTTCGGCCCCCAGTGTTTTTATAACCCCCACCCAGTTACAAATTATATGTTGTTACATAGCACGTTACTATGTAAGAAAATAGCACATGCGCCTGGGGGTTATAAAAGATTTATGCTCACTAAGCTGGGGGGGGGGGGGGGGGGGGGGGGGCAAAACAGAATAGATCCGATTTATCTTTTAATGACACGTGCCTGGGGGAGCATAATGTACTGGGGGGGGGGGGTTCACAGACGGAAATGATCCAAATATTTCAAGTATAGGTTAAACATATTGTGACATTCAGAATCATATAACTGCTTGAAAATTCTTCCCCTACAATTTTTGTTTAGGTGAAAACAATTCAAATCTTATCACAAAATGAAATATCAATGATTGGACAACTCATAATCACAAAAAAATGGGAAAAATAACACAAGAAATTACAAATTTGCACCATAACTTGAAATGCCGGAAAAATCTTTGAGAAATATCTTCTCAGACCGTTATGATTTACTTGAAAGATAAACATTCAAGTTTGTTGCAGGGCTTTATACCTCGTACCAGTTGCTCATTTTAGAAAGTAAACAAGGAGGCTCGGTAATGTGCGTACGCATATAATGGTCCGACCCCGCTCATCCACATTCTTGACTTAATTGGCTACCAAATAATCAAGAGATTAAAAACTTTCAAAATAATACATATCGTTCAATAAGCAACCAATGGAATACAATAATGCCACGCTAGAGGGTCGAAGAAAATTGTTGACAATAAGACTATTAGAAAGAACAATAATTTAAACCAAACAACAAACATTATTTACCGCCATAACTCGATGTCTATAATAAAAAAAATCATAACAAAATCAAACTCGCATCAGATAAAACCTAATTAAAACAATTTAACCTATACTTTAATAGAAAGGATATGAAACCTGTTCTCAATGCAACTGGTTAACCAGTCGACAAAAAAGAGAGCAAAGAGGTGCGAAGTTCAAAAAATACGTTTTTTTTCGAAAACAATTAATATCACAGTTATTAATGTCATTAGATATCTACTGAAATCACTAAAATGTTCAATTATATCTCCATGGGAAGCAAATGAGACATGTTATTACCCAAGGTCTAATTGCGCAAAATTTCAAAGCCAATAGGACCTACAATTACTGCTATAAACAAAAACGAAAACCGAAATCCTTTAAACGTTACAAATGTATAAAAATCTCAAACATTTTATGAAATCCCGTAATAATAGTAGCAACAAAGCCAGAAAAAACATTTTTTTAAAGCTAAAGCCATTATAAAGGTTGAACAATTGCCCACAGGAAACGCGTTGTAACCTGTGTTTACAGGTACTGAGAAACAAATCGACCGAAAAACCAAGTATTAAAAACAGACGATGCTCAAAAACCCAAATATGTTTCCGAAAACAAATATAATTTCAAAAATCATAGCCAACTTACGATGTCAACCAAACTGAATTACGTTGCAACACCTCGAGAAGCCAATTGGGCTTGTTAATATTGAGACTAAGTCGCCACCGATCAAAATAACAACAAAGACATAAAGAAGCCAAATTTTCAAATAATTTTACGACATCACACTGTTCATGGCACTAGGATTATAAGAAGTTACCTGCAAAAAAAGTTAATCATCGTTCTCCGCATTTTAATATCAACGAGTCTTCTTTAGAACAGACTACATAGACATGATAACAAAAAGAAACCCAAAAGTTGAACAGTGTAGAAATCTCGAAAATTTTTTATCAAACTAATTGGTCAGGGCAATCGGTCACAACGTATAAGCAAGCGCAAACAAACTGCATGAATCAACAAATGTAATTGAGACTTCAAATTTGTGAAATTGAGTTACTTGGTGACAAAAATGAAAGCGAAAAGGGACAGTTCAAACAAAATCTTCTTTTTTAAAAATTAATTTGAAAGTTATTAAAACATTCAACTTAAATCTTTTCATAAGTTGAGTTAATTATTAGTCCCTGGGAAACCACTGAGACTTATCTTCATCAGATATATGCGAACAACAACAAAAAGAAATGCAAACAGAGGAAAAACTAAATATTCCACAAAGATTTGCGAGATAACATGGGCTTAGCTAAAAAAACGTAAACTATTCAACAAATTCAAAAATACATCCAGATATGCTTTTTTCCTACTATATACATTTATTTTACGATGTTTTTCTGTTCAATTCGACTTGTCAATAAAGTGATAATTCGACAGGAAAACAAAATGAATTCATAAAATAAGCAATTATGCTAGAAAATCAAAACAAAAATGGAAAACGCGTAGTATCAAAAGTAAGAAACCATTAGTTGAGCATAAAGCGGTTGCAGATTTTATTTTATAATCCACAAGAATTTGGTTTCCGCCTGTTCTTACTAAGACTGCGCCCAAAGTTGAGGGATATAAGATAAAAATGGCGAAGTTCAAAATTTCAGCAATATTTTCTTAAAACACATACTTTCAAAGTCATAGCATACATTTGATAACAACTGAAAAATTTTTTCTGCTCATTTATACCTCACAAAAAATTAATTGGATCTGTGATTGAGGACACTTAGTCACTGAGCTACAAAAACTATAATAAATGAAAGCAAAATTCAAGAAATCCATAAAATTTTTACGAGAATAATTGGTTACAGCCATAAAAACCGTGAGCCTAACTCTGCAGTCCTTAAAGGATCTCGTTCAACGTCGTTTATTGCGAAAATTATCTGTCAGTAAGTCAGCCTTGATTTAAAATTCTTGTCAGTAATTTACATAAAAACTTTCATGTAGCCGAAATGTTTTGAAAAAAGGTCAAGCCCCATTTATATTCGAAAATTTTTGTTGTAATAAGGATCCATGTTGAGATCAAAATCCAGCCTAGATAAAGCTGCTCTTCTAAAAAATTCTCCGCTGTTCAAATAGTTGCGAAATAGATCAATTTTTCAACAAAATTTTTTCAGTTTAACAAAAATAAGTAATGCATTTTGTATAGTTGGCTAGTTTCAGTTTGCGAAAAACTATCAGAATTATGATTCCAGGATGCTCTTAAAACCACCGGGAGTATTAAGCCTAAAAGAATATTTCCACAGTCTTAAGATGCCTACTTCCATCAAATATGAAGCAAGTGGGCTAAAATAAGCAAATTTGGCATAATTGTAGCCAAAAAAAACTCGAAGGGAACATTTCAGCAACCCTCTTCTATCTGCAGCGATATAATCATTAGGACTACAGTTAACAATTTTAACATATTTTAGCAAGATTATCGAAAATATGGTCAAAAATACCGAAGATGTGAATAAAAACAGCTGAATTACATCTAATATTCACAAAACTATAAACTTCGAGAACTACCTATAAAAGCGAAAATTGAATAAAAACTCTTTGATTCCGTATTCTACGCCGGACGGGCTTTCTTTTGACACCACTCACAACTCTCTACAATGATTATATCGAGCGGCCAAAATTGTCTGAACAAAAATAACCCATTTGAGTATATAGTTCCTCCCCTACTAAGGTGGGTGGGAACAATAATGAATGACATATCAATGAAAAGATAAGACAAATCTTGTTCGCGTGTGACTCCCTGTTAAATGAATAGCAACATGGATTGGATCGACTAATAGCATTTTTTGCTTAGGAGCGACAAAGAGAGAACTGAGAGCTGAGGTAAAATAATGGAGTAGCATTGAGGGGATAGGCTACATGACTCAGCTTGAACTTCCGTCGTTCTGAAGTGGTTCCGCGAGAACCGCCAAGTGGCTCGAGATATTATATCAGAATTTCAAAGTGACTTCTGCAGATTCTCGTTACCTTGCTTAAAACACGAAACGTGCGCGTTTTAAAATGACAAAAATTTATGAAGGTTAAAATTCTGAATAAGTACATGGGAACTTCTGGTATTTTAACATTTTTGACACAATAGATTTTCAGCTTTTTAAAATGTACGCGTGATGGTTTTTAGTTTCAAATATAGAAAAGTTTATTTTTGCGAGGATTAACTGTTTTCCTTTTCCTAGCTGTTTCCGATATACTTTTCATAGTAAGATATATAGTCCGATATAATTTTCATGGGAACCTATGTTGTATTTTGTTGAAGCAAAAAAAGGTATGACTTGATCAAAAGAAACAAACAAATCATGTTTCCAAATTTTAAAACGTCATTGAAATGTATTTTGGATTTTTTGCTTTACTTGTTTGTTTGATTTTACTAGTTTTATTTTACAATACACAAAGTTTCGGTAAATTTTCGACTGGTGAATATATTTGTCAGAACTAGTACTAAAAAATTACCATTTTCTGTGGAACAGATTTCCAAAAGTTATCAAATGGTGATGCGATTCTCGAAACTTCAATGAGATTTTAATTATTCGGTTTTACTGATTTAGTGCTTATAAAAAGCCAACTTTTTACAGCATTTATTCTTAGACGCATGCTATTATTTGATGAAGTAATGGTTGTAACGTAGTTGTTTTAATGCTCTATTTGTTACTCTCGGCATTGTTACATGCATTCAATCGACGGTCAAGAATCGAAAAAATAAGAAAAAAAGAATAATATCAATAGGCTGCATATCTCTAGTGAAGCGATTCAAGATATGAGGCGTCATTGAGCATGTGTTTTTGTAGTTTCATAAATACTTAAAAATCAAGTTTATAAACTGGTTGAGAAATGACATCATCTGCTCCGAAATTAATTACCTTTGTATTTGCTATCAATTCGCTCGTAATTATATATTATCAATTTTTTGGAAACTTTGAAACCAGAGCTCAAATATTGGCTCGTAAAAGTTATGAACCATTACGAAACAAAACTAGAACTGACAAAGAGTTGAGTATGTTCAGATCCCAACTGGACTTATGCGATCAATCTAGTGATCGGTTCATTGTTTTCCAAGATGTTGATCAGGTGGGAGCTGGATTTCTTCACAAGTTTGAAGACTTCCAGTTCGCAGGTGAATTGGCCATTAGGACAGGCAGAACTCTAGTTGACTACTCCCCGAGGCTCGAGGGCGCACACCTGCTGAGAAACATGAAATCTTATCCTGAAATGCGAAAGATGTTTCTACCTCAACCCGGGCCAGGATATAAAACCGAGTGGTTCCAGGGCAGTGATCAATTCCTCGTTTTGAACAGATTCATGCCTGGATGGACTTTTGGCGACTATTTTAATTTCTCCGACTTGACGTACCAGCTCCAATATGCAAATGTAAGTGTTACCTAGTTAATAATGATAATTTGCTTTTTTCATATTTGGCGCTCCCAGGTCAACTCCGAAGGTCAAATCCTGGTAGATCCAGATCACCCCAAGCGGACAATACCATTGTCCAAACGTCATGCGTTCATGTCTCGACTCTTGTTTAGTTCGTACATATTTCCAGAACCAATAGCTTCCAGGAAAAGGACTGCATGAGTAACCCATGAGTAACCCCAAGGAATTGAATAGCCCCCTGAACAACCCCTAGGAGTTAACAGGTATGACACCTGAAAAACACAGAGGAGTTGACATGAAAAACCCCTGAATAACACTAAGAAGCTGACATGAACAACATCTGAATAACCCCAAAGAGTTGACTTGGATAACCAATGAATAACCCCAGAGAGTTGACATGAATAACGCCCGAATAGCCCCTAGGAGTTGACATGTAAGGAACCCCTGAAAAACAACGAGAAGTTGAATTGAATAATCCCTGAATAACGTCAAGAAGTTGACATGGAAGACCCCTGATTAACCCCTAGAAGCTGACATGAACAGCCCTTGATTAACCTCAAGAGAGTTGATATGATTAAACCGTGAAAAGCCTATAGAGTTGACATGGAAAATCCGTAAAAAACACCTAAGAGGTGAAATGATTAACACCTGAATATCCCCAATGAGTTGATTTGTTAAACACCTGAATAACTCCTAGGGGTTGATATATAAAGAACCCTTAAAAAACACCGAGGAGTTTACTTAAACCCTGAATAACCCCAAGGTGATGTCAAACACAGAGGAGTTTTCAGAACCCTGCGTTCCTGAAAAACACAGAGGAGTTTAAATGATATAACCCCTAGATAACTTTAGGGAGTGTACGTGAATAAACTCTGAATAACCCCAAGGTGCTGACATGAACAACCCCTGAAAACCCTCAAAAATTTTACATGAAAAACCACTGAATAACGTCAAGAATTTGACATGAAAGACCCATGAATCACCCCTAGGAGCTGACATGAATAACCCTTGAATAACCCCAAGTTGCTGACGTGCAAAAAGGAGTTTTTGGAACCCTGAAACCCTGAAAAACACCAAAGAGTTGAAATGATAAACCCAAGGTGCTGACATGAAACGATCCCTGAATAAGCCCTAGGAGTTGAGAACAATAACCCTCGAAAAATCCAGAGAGTTTACATGAGTAACCCCTGAATAGCCCCTAGGAATTGCTATGAATAAACCCTGAAAAACACCAGAGATTTGACATGAAAAACCCTTAAATAACTCCAAGGAGTTGACATGAATAAAACTTGAATAACACGAAGGTGATGACATGAATAGAATAACACCTGATTAACTTCAAGGATTTCACAAAAATGTCCCCTGAAAAGCCCTTAAGAGTTGAGATGAGTAAACCCCAAAAATCCCGAAAATTTTAAATGAATAACCCATGAAAAACCCCAAGGAATTGCTATGAATAAATCCTGAAAAACACCAGAGATTTGACATGAAAAACTCTTAAATAACTCCGAGGAGTTGACATGAATAAACCATGAATAACTCCAGGGTGCCGACATGAACAACACTGAATAACGTCAAGGAGTTGACATAATTAACTCTTGAGTTGACATGAGTTGACCTAATTAACCCAGAGAGTTGACATGATTAACTTCTGAATAACTCCTAGAAGTTCTGACGAATAACTCCTGAGAAACCCAGAGATTTGACATGAACAACCCTGAATAAAACCTAACGAGTTGACCTGAATAAATCCTGAAAAACCCCAAAGAATGACCAAAAACACCGGGGAGTTGAGATAAAGAACCTCTAAAAAACTCCAAGTAGTTGACCAGAATAAACTTTGAATAACCCGAAAGTGATGACATGAAAAACACCTAATTAACGTCAAGGATTTGACATGGATGTCCCCTGATTAGCCGTTTGGAGTTGAGATGAGTAACTCCCGAAAATCCCCAAGAAATTTACATGAATAACCCCCGAATACCCCCAAGGAATTGTCAAGAGCGACCACTGAAAAACCCTTGAGCTTCGGCTTGATTAACCCACCAATAACCTGAAAAAATTGACATGAAACATCCCTGAACGATCCCATGGAATGACTGAAAAACACCGGGGAGTGGAGACAAAGAACCTCTAAGAGACTCCAATTAATTGACATGAATAAACCTTGAATAACCCGAAGGTGATGACATGAATAACACCTGATTAACGTCAAGTATTTGACATGAATGACCCCTGAAAAGCCCTTAGGAGTTGAGATGAGTAAACCCCAAAAATCCCCAAAATTTTTAAATGAATAACCCCTGAAAAACCCCTAAGAATTGCCATAAAGAAACCCTGAAAAATACCAGAGATTTGACATGAACAACCGCTAAAAAACTCCAAGCAGTTGACTTCAATAAATCATGAATAACCCCAAGGTGCCGACATGAACAACCCTGAATAACGTCAAGAAGTTGACACGAATGACCCGTGAACAACCCCAAGGAGTTGACTCGAATAACCCCAGAAAAACTCCCAGGAGTTGACATGAATAACCACTGAGTATCCCCAGAGAGTTGACATGATTAACCCCTGAGTACCCCAAGCTACTGACATGAATAACTTCTGACTAACCCCTAATAGTTGAAATGAATAAATTGTGAATAACCCCATAAGGTTGACACGAATATCCCCTGAATAACCTCTAGGAGTTTACATGAATAACCCTTGAATAACCCTGTGGTACATGGGACCATTTAACCTTAAAACAACTTAATTTTGATGCAGTGAATTAATACAGTCATATGCAATATGTATTTTATCTCATTTGTTATCTCTGCAATTGCCGTGCGATTGTTCAACCTCCAAAAAGTAACAAATACTTACGCACTAATAGACAGACAGTGAAAAGATCTAGTGCAGTCTGCCTTAAGCTTACATGAATTAAAGTTGTGCGTTAACAATCTCTTGACCTAGTACTTAAGCTCGAACGCGTGAAGGATCTGAGTACCACATGGAACATTCAGCGGAAAAAAGAAGAAACATACTAGGACTGGAACCATTTTGGGAACGACCCAGCTCCAACCCCCCATTCCATGGGAGAAGTGGAGAAGTCAACTCAAAAAGGCTCTCGTCGCAAAGACAAATATAGAACTCGACGAACTCCTAAGAGAGAAACGGACAACAATCATCTACCCCCCGGAACCAGTGGATGAACAACCTGTTAACAACCCGACACAGACAATGGAAAGGGAAAGACTCACAAGATACAATCAGGCAGTAGTCAAATGGAAGAACGAGTGTAACCTAATTGATAGGATAGGGGTGTTGTGCGGAGACAAACCATGGGATGTCGCCGACAGAAAGGCAAAATCAATGGTCTACCTAACCATTGGAATCGAAGGACGCCGGATGCACACCCGAAAGTACCCCCACACAAACGTCGAAACCATCACGACACTACAACTGTGGGAAGAATTAGAGTTGACATTTATACGACCTCAAAATGTGACGTTTGACCGATATCTACTGCTAACCAGACGTCAGCAAAAAGGAGAAACCATGGAGCAATTCTACTCTACCCTAAGGTCCCTTGCAGATTTTTGTCAACTTGGAGCATTAGAAGACGATCTGTTAAGAGACATCTTCGCAACCAATATGACCGACCCTGAATTACAAAAAGAACTCCTGAAGGTAACACTCGACCCAGAAAAGGCACTGGAATTAGCCATTAGTATCAAACTAGGCGCACGAAGCCAATTAGCCATAAAGGCAAAACACACGTCGGACCCATCCATGGTATCCATTGTAGGACGATCGGAGCCCGTATTAGCAATCTCAAGCTCAAGATACCGTTGAATTTTCAGAGGCAATTACAGCCAGCCCAGAGGCACATTCACACAGCCCAGAGGCAACAACAACAACCAGTCAAACAGACAACAAGTACAACACAACTGCGGAAACTGTGGACAACCCTGGACACAAGATCACAGAGCCAAATGTCAAGCATACGGACAAGTATGCCGAAGATGCAATAAGCCCAACCACCTAGCCAAAGTATGCCAATCAAATTTGACACGTAATAACAACAGGAACATCAACGAAATAGAAGAACGCAACTAGCCACAATACGAGGACAACATAAACATGGTCTCCCTAAACGACGAAATAGAAAGCATAACACACGACTCCGAGGAAGACTACAGTGTGAACCTCGTTTCCCCAACAGCCACCCCAACCAAATTCAATGTGAAATTCGGCAATACGAAATATTGGGTTATGGAAGACTCGGGTAGCTCACACAGCCTAATCACGGAGAAAATGGCTCGCGAGATAGAGGTGCGGGACAAAAACATTTGGTGGAGTCGTAAGACGAATCAAGTTAACCTGAGAAGCTTCACGAACACCCCAATCAAGAACCGAGGCACCCTATAGTGCGGCGTCGAATGCAATGAATTGAATGCTGGAAGGGCCGACCTTATCGTGGTACCCAACAAACATAGAGCACTGATCGGCCGAGACCTCTTCCAAGGAGTAGGGATACAAGTCAACCAACAACCATCCCCAACTTCAGAAGCTAAGAACGTCGCATTATGGAAAACCAAAAAAACAAAAGCCTAAAACAAGAAATAGCAAAACACTTCCCCTGTCTAATAAAACGAATAGGACGATCAGTCAATCACACAGTCAAATCCAAATTTAAAACAAACTTTACACCAGTACACCAACGAGACCGAAGAGTACCGAATCACCTACAAAAACAAGTCGAAGAAGAACTCAAAAAATTACAAAACAACGGAAATATAATAAAACTGGACAAATGCAGCGACAAAAACTTCATATCCCCAATAGTAATTACAGTCAAAAGAGACAAAACAATAAAACTAGCCATGGACTCCAAAATAATAAACAAGGCAATTCACAAAAACTAATACCAGATGCAAAATATTGACTGCCTGATGGAAAACATTGCCCAATCCATCTCGTATTCGTCGCACGAAGGCGAAGTACTTTTCTCAACAATCGATTTATGCTACGCGTACAGCCAACTACCGCTAGATGAAGCAACAGCAAAACAATGCAATTTTAATATACTAGGCGGCCAAGCCACCGGAAAGTACCGATTTACTACAAGTTTTTACGGCCTAACAAACATGCAGGCACAATTCCAAAAAGCAATAGATAATACACTAAAAGGCCTCGCGGACACATATAGTTTCTTAGATGACATAATCATAGTCTCCGGTGGACGAATAAAAAACCACAAAGAAAAAGTTTTCAAATGCATACAAAAACTAGACAAAGAAAACCTAAGCATAAATTTAGAAAAATGCCACTTTGCTAAAAACGAAATCGAATGGCTAGGATTCGAATTCAATCAAAACGGTATAAAACCACTCATTAGCAAAACAGAGGCCATCCAAAACCTAAAAGCTCCGAACATATGCAAACATATAAAATCATTCCTCGGAAGCGTACATCATCTAACGAAATTCGTCTCTAACCTAGCCATCCAGTGCAGAGTCTTTAGAGACCTCCTGAAAAAAGATAATAAATACCACTGGCAACCAAAACACCAAATAGCATTCGAACACATAAAACTCCACAAAAAAAAACATAACAGAAAATACGCACTACGATTCCAAAAGAAAAACTAGAGTTAGAACGGACGCATCACGATCCGGACTCGGAGCCGTCTTAGAACAGGAATTGAAGAAAGGGTTGAAGGCAATTGCGTACGCTTCACTTTTCCTAAATAACGCCGAAGGAAAATATAGTGTAAACGAATTGGAACTCTTAGGGGTAGTCTGGGCACTTGAACATTTTAAGCACTATCTTTACGGCCAAAACTTTACCGTACAAACAGACCATAGAGCCCTACTATCCATTTTAAAAGACAAATCTACAAAAGCCCATCAAAGTAGATTAACACCTTGGTGCGATAGATTAATCCCATTCCACTTTCAAATCGAACATATATCAGGATCAAAGATGGGATTAACAGATTTTATATCGAGGAACCCCCATAACAAGGCAAAGCCAATAAGTCGTTACGATGAAGACTTTGTAATCGCACAAATAGATGCAATTATACAAACCATTAATGCAATTAAGCAAAGAGGGAGACCACGAAAACTAGACAATTTGGAATCGCTCACGATTCCAAAGCACTCACCACAAAGCCGGAAATCAAACGACAAAGAGGCCGCCCACGAAAATTACCTTTGCAATCGCAGGACGATTCCAAAATCAAAGTGCCTAGAGCACAAAGTCACAAGACAAAACCACAAGCGGTGCAAAAGTTGCACAATTACAGCCTACGTAGAAAACAAGAATTACCAAATACGGAAAATCACGAGACAATAGATGCAGCAAAATTAGCAAAAGTCGAACAGCAAACCATTGCAAAAGCGCATTTGCCAAATAACTCTGCTACAGAACAGTCATCGTTAAATTCCAAACATAATTTCGAAATGAGTAATCAACAATCTTCAAGCCAACAAATACCACCTACATCACCTGCAAAGAGCCCGATATCATGTTTCACCTACCTCAGCCCAGACAAAGATGACCGCCCCACAAAAGTAGACCCTCAACTTGACAAAGCAATACGCGACGTCTTCAGTTCAACACTAATCGCGGCTATGACAAACAGAGACTCAGTTCTAGGCGAAGTAAGAGATTGTATAATACAAGGGGACGAACTGAGATGCAAGGCCGTAAGCAGACAAATCCACACACACTGGAAACAACTCAGTGTGAACGACGGATGCATCCTTCTGGATAATCGGCTAACAATCCCCAACGCAATGAAAGACGCGGTAATGATGTACTGCACGCAACGCATCCGGGCGCGTGGGGAATGACCGAATTTGCAAACAGACTATGGTGGCCGTCCAGAAATAGAGATTTCACCAACAAGTCAAAAACGTGCCGCCCCTGCACCGAATTTGGTAAGAACCTTAAAAGCATAATACCAAAAACCAAATGGTCACCACTAAAACCATGCGTTGAACCGAATGAAGAAATACAGATAGACTTTGCGGCACAATAATAGATGGTCAAGGAAGAGAAGTATACTTCCTTGCATGCATCGATAGATTTTCTAAGTTTCCTACACTTAAACTATACAACAACGCGAATGCAACAAACATCGAACATTTCCTTACTAAATACATTGCTGTTCAAGGGGTACCCAGATACATACGAATGGACCAGGCTAGATGCCAAACAGGAAACGTAATGGAAGAATTCTGTAATAAGTATAATATCAAAATATTATTCGCATCAGCGAATGACCATCGATCTATAGGACTGGTGGAAAGACTGATACAAACAGTAAAACGTCGATTAGGTTGCATTAAATTAGATACAAATCAACGCCCTTTCAACATAAAACAGTTACTTAGACAAATCGCACCGGAACTAAGAATATGCCGGAAAAAAGCAACTAACATATCCCCTTTCGAAGCGCACTTCGGCCGACCCGTAAACACACCAATAACAAACATAACCTCTCATGCGGATAGCCGAAACCTAAAATGGCCAAACCTTAAGTCTGATTATTTAGATGTCAACATCATGGGCAATGACGAACTGATCTCTGATGAGCGATGGATTCAAGAGACGTTGGACAGTGATGAGGAAGTGAAGGCATCCAAGCAACGAATGCTATCAACAGCACTCAACGACAAAGGTGAAATCCCGCGCACCTTCCGAATGTCTACACACACCCCACTACAACCACTGGCCGAAGACAGCAAGGAACTAAAATTTGCCAGAAAGACCCTCTCCACCACTCGAAGTAAGAAACAGTTACAGGGACTATATGAAGCCATCCCCGAAGGAGCGGCACTGATAAAAACCTCCGGCTCTACAATGTCAATAAAATATCCCGGCCAAGATGACACGGTACTTCACAAATCAGAAGTAGCACGCTTCGGGACCCCATCACAGCCGAAAATACATCTGCTTCAGTTTGCAGCTAGAAAAACTGTCATAAACCACCATGGCAAGATCCAACGACACATGAACGCACATCAGAACGAACAAAGCGCAAAGCTCAAAGGAGAGAAATCAATCAGAAAAAGGCCAAACGATTCACCCACGAATCCAAACGTAGCTAATCTCCTAAAAGTGAATCGCACGAAGGTCCCTCCAAAACGAAAATGTATCCAGTCACCAAGGAAAAGAACAACAGGAGCAAAGAACCAAAAGACAACAACCCCGCCCGACTCCCCATTCGAAGACGAAGACCTCGAACTGGAACCAGCCCGACAACGAAAACGCAGCAACAATGAGGACTCTGACTACAATCCTCAAGAGGATCCATCGATACAAGTTATCGCAGCACACAAGAACCCAAGGAGGAGCAACAGGGCAACCAAGAAGCCTGAAAAATATGGCAACAGCGAAACCCTGACAACTGATGAGGACACTGAAGACTCTGAAAATAGCCCCCCAAGAAAGCGCTTCACCGGAGTCGCTAACTACCAAGCCACTACTACAGCACTGGACGACAACCAACAATCCCAGGCACAACAAGCGGAAGAGCAGGACGAATCCCAGGCACAAAAAGAGGATGAACTACAAGCCAAGACTCTACCACCACCACAAGAAGACTACGACGATACCGCCTTTCCACAACAAGCACCCGCACAACAGTCACCTAAGACGTCAACTGTCGATGAAGACAACGAAGAAAGAGAGTTAGATCCCCCATGAGTTCTGAAAACAAACTTGTAAACTTTGTTTCCTCCCCGGGGGAAATGTGGTACATGGGTTACCAATAAACCTTAAAACAACTTAATCTTTGATGCAGTGAATTAATACAGTCATATGCAGTATGTATTTTATCTCATTTGTTATCTCTGCAATCGCCGTGCGATTGTTCAACCTCCAAAAAGTAACAGGTACTTACGCACTAATAGACAGACAGTGAAAAGATCAATTGCAGTCTGCCTTAAGCTTACATGAATTAAAGTTGTGCGTTAACAATCTCTTGACCTAGTACTTAAGCTCGAACGCGTGAAGGATCTGAGTACCACAAACCCCAAGAGGTGATATGAATAACCCCTGAAAAAACACTCACCTTTGCCAAAGTCTACAAGCAAGGTGTTTGACTTGATGACCAAGTCATTAGTCAAACATCTTTCTGTGAGTTTTTACTGGGTCATATACGGTTCTTAGTAATCCTACGTTAAATATGGTTTCTATAATTTCTTAATAGTCGTTCAAAGATCATATATGATTTCCGGAAAATCAAGCAGGAAACAAAATTTTAAAATTGAAAAGTGGTATAACTTTCTATTTTGGTCAAAATTCAAAAAAAAATTCCTGAAATCATACAAGGTCTCAGATGACACGAAAACGTGACGTGTTCTACAAATTTGCGTATAGTGTAGTACGGGGGCTATTATAATTTCAATATTGCATGGGTAGTCTATTTTTGACTCTTGAATGCGCTAAACATTATCTTGTTTTTTTTAAAAAAAGATTTAGATGGTTAAAGAGCTGATGTGAGTTGAACTGCTAATGTTCTATTTAAAATTTTTAGGGAACTACAAAAAATTGTCGACTGGAAGCTTCGTTGAAGTCCCCCGAAAATCTCAACCAGACAGCAAAGAGCGTTTTAACCCTCGAATATGCGCAGAATAACATCTGGTGCTTAACGTGTCATTACAGAGTTCGCCAAGTTGATTTAACTAACTCGGTGCAGGATTATGACAACTTGATTAAAATATCACTTTTCAGAAGGAAGACGTTTGCCCCATTTATCAAATATGCTGCTCTTAAAATTAAATACATCCTATTCAAGAAAGCGAGGGAAAAGCAGTTGGAAATTAATGGCAGTATTGGAAATAGAAAATTCATTGTTGTTCATCTACGATGGCGTCATCGACCACAGGCGTTATCAAAATACACAGGTGGTCAACTAGTAAAGAAGATTGAGTCATACGGTGTGTCCAAAGACAACAGCATTGTTTATCTAATGACTGATCTACCCCAAAACCATGCCCTAAATGTGGCTATGAGAACACATTTCAAAGACTTCATTTATCAAGACTCGGATATTGAATTGTTTAAACATAATTCCTTTCAGAAATTGGGATCTTATTTGGTTTATGTGACTGAGATTGCGCTTCAGGACATTTCCGATGGAATTGTGCATACATACTCTGGCCATACTTTGCCAAACGAAGAGAAAGAACTGGGTTTGCTTTCGTCCTGACAAAACGGTGAAAGAGTTCAAATCAGCGCTTAAATGTATATATTTTGAAGCAAAGTCAGTTGACAGAAAGTTATTTATCTATTCAGCTTTTTAAAATTTTGTCATTGTGGAGGAAAGTTAATATCTAATTCAATTTCTGAAAATAAATTCTTAAGAAAGCAGAAAATTGTCAAAAAGAACAAAACAAAAATGATTATTGTTCGAATTCGAAGCTGTTAAAGTATACACTCTAGTAAGTAAGTTGTGATCATAAGATGAAGCGATAGCTCAGTTTAAGAGAGCATAGTAAGTCTCACCCAGTGTGGACCAGTTGGCTAAGTGGAGAGCACATGATTGTAACCAATTGAGAGATTGCGGGGTCGCAATCCGCATGGCTCCTAATATTTACTCTATTGGTGTAGACATAAAATTAACATAACGAGCAAAGAGCTGCTCTAACAGGTTTTGGGCCCCGCAATAGAACCGCTGATATGCCAATAGAGTTTTGGATGAGGTTGTAAGTGTTGGAAGTTTTTGCTCTTCTAGATTGACGAGCATTATACAATCTAAAATTTGAGATTTTTCTTGTATGAAAAGGCTAAATCAGAAGTTGTGATGGAAAATTTGAAAATTAAACATCATAATGGAATCATCAGACAACAGTTTGAAATGGATGACATTCAGTGGGCTAGCAGAGGATTACCCTACATGGAGTACCCATTTCTCTGCCTTCGCAAAAACCAAGGGCTGCTTCGAAACGCCCACAGACACAATTGAATTACCTGACTGGCTAAGGGAATAAGACAATTACCTGACCAGAACCGCTAAGGAAATATGCCAATGATGAGCAAACGCGAGAAAACGAGGCACAGACTCAAGCTAGAGCTACAGTTGTACAAGAGGATGAGGGCCGCAAAATCATGATCTGGTGGACCTGGAAAGAACACTAGTCGCCAGCAGCCTCACGCTCATTCGGCATAACTGTTTGAACTGGAAGGGTCTCGGTGATGGCCAGAAGGCCTGTAAATTTCTCCAGCAACGGTTCAGAAGTGAAGAGACCACCACAGTCATAAGTCTGATGAGTCAGCTGGCTAGATTACAACTTCGAGAGGACGAAGCCATCCAACAGTACATCATCAGAGCGCAACAACTGGTCACCCGCTTGCATCATTCTGGTGAGGAGTTTTCTGAGACGCTGTTAAATGCGATGGTATTTAACGGTCTTCCACAACGATGCTAGCACTTTGTGTTGCAGGAGAGATTCAATCCTGCAGAGAACTTTGTGGAACTGAGGAAGCGTCTCACCAACTTCGAGAAGAGCAGCAGACAGAGTGTTGGTGAGGAGGAGGTTCAGCACGTTGCCATGTCAGCAAAAAATACTTCTCATCAAATAGCTATATACTCTTCTCTCCTCTTTTGAATCTCCTTAAAATAGTTCATCTTATTCTCTCTAACATCTTTTGAGCTTAATCAGCTTCAATCTCAAATTTCCCATGACTCGTCTGCCTCATCGCGTTTTTGTCCTACAGTGTCCGTAAACCTGCTAACAGGGTACGGGCCCAGCTTAGTGCTCTAACCAGACGTTGAAAAAGAAAGAATCTGATGCGCAACTTAAGGGGACGTGTTAGAGTATACACTCTAGTAAGCAAGTTTGTGATCGCAAGATGGAGCTTCAAACGATTGCTCATCAGTTTATGATGGCATAGTAAAGCTCTCGCAGTCTGGACTCGTTGGTTCAGTGGAGAGCACGAGACGGCAAAACAATTAAGCAATGGTGGAGTCGCCAATCACAAGGGTTCCAAAACCTTACTCTCATTATAATGGTGTTGACTTAGAAACAACATAACGAGCAAAACGTTGCTGGAATGGAAGCATATAAAAAAAGAAATCTACGAAGTAAAGCATCGGGGACTCTTTTTCTCAGCCCCTTCATTATTTTAATAAGACATTACGAAAAAAAAGCAAACAGTAGTTTTAAGAAAATGCAAATGATTGAAATCTACTTGTGCCTCACTTTTCTTGAAAACCTGCTAAACTGACGATGAATGCTATTTTAAGTAAAGAAAACACAATGCAGCTCAAAGAAAAACCATATTTTACTCGCGGTAGTCATTTCTTGGTAGCCAAGAAATCATACAAAAATTAATTTTTACTCTCGAAAGGTTTCTATCGTTACGCTCTAAGTTACCGATAATGAAAATGTCAATAAATTATTTAAAACTTCCATAAAGCTAAATGATTTGTATGATTTTTTTATTATTTTATACCAGGAGCAAACAAAAAACTTTAAATAGTGCAAGATATACAAAGAAACAATTGGAAGGAACCAAGACCAACGATCTTCTATTTTTTTGGGAAATTGGGGTCTGGATTAATGAGATCAAATGTTACTGCACCTTATTAAAACCTTTAATTGAACCTCCGTTCTCAAAATTATGGTGGTTGACGTATTGCTGATAAAAAACTCAGTAAATTTCCTGAACAATTTGTTCATAGGAGTAAAACCATTGTAAGATATATTTGCTATATCAGAAATGACGACAGAATTATCTCTTGCTTTTTCCCCACAACGTTTCCAACACCTATATCGACAGTTCATATTTTGGCTGGCAGATTTTTCACACAGTCAATTTTCGGGTTTAGATTCAAAATGCAGTTTGTAGATAATAGGATAGCTTTTACGAAACCAAAAGGAATTTTCAACCCAAAGCTCATAATGACCTGGGTCGAGAAAATTTTTGTAAGAAATGCGCCGAAATGCGCTGATTTTTCAAAAATAGCGGCGTGTGAGACTCCAACCTTGATCTCGGTGGCGTAACCTTCCCTCAAAACAGACGCCATGATAAGCAGTTGCTCTTTTGAGTGAACTTAATTCTTTGCCTGTACGTTCTTAAATCAAAACTGTATTGCGCTTTTTGTTACGTTTTAACTAAGCTCATTCTTGAATCTTATTGATTTCTTCAATTATAATGGCCAATTAAAAAGATACCCCTGACTTCAAGCAACCCATACAGATCATCCCAGATGGGGCAACAAAAGAGGCAGTGCTGGCAGTACTGGACCGCCTTGTGGACCATGAAAGGCAAACAGATGAGAGGTTTGCAGACCTGGCCGATTTTACCGAGAGGCTGGATTCCAGGTTAAGGGAGCAGAAGAGGTATACACGCAAAAACTCAGTGATAATAGACAACTATTTCTTTGATGCGGCCAAGCCAACCGCTGAGAGGTCACCAAAGCTGCTATAGTTTTCAAACAAATTAAATAAACTTTGTGATGTTACTATAACGGAAAGTCGTCTAACTGCTTTTCACATATTACCGGGCCCTGAAAAAGTGCCTGCTGGTATTACTCCATCGGTTATTGTTAAGTTCACTCGTTTTCGAGGCAAAGACGAGGTGTACAAAAATAGAAGGATGCTTAAACGCATGTTCAATCCAATTAACAATAGAAAAATTTGGATGAAAGAGACTTTGCCACCACTAGATGCCTTTGTCGAGAAACTGGCTCGCAGTAAAAAACTAATTGCAGTTACGAATATTTGTAAAGTTTTAGTGATGTGTAAGAACAATAAGGGTGAAAATGTTTTGTGAGGGTTAATAATGCTCTAGATGTTAATAATCTAAAAAACCCAGTGATTCGTGATGTTCCTAACTTTTCTGGTGCTAACGCTGTAAAACTCAAAGCTAACCATGTCGTGGCTCAAAAAGACAGCTTGATCAACAGGAAAGGGAATTTGCGGCAATGTCCCCTGAGGAAAAAAGACAACACAGTTCTCTCATTGATGGTTTTTGAATTGCTCAAATTTGTTTTGAAGCTGTAAACATTCTGTTATTGACTATCCAAGGTTCTGACAATTAACTAAGTCTTGGTTGTATTACTCTTTGAAACACAAAACTTGATTTTAACAAATTTGTACATAGAGCTAAAGAAGAAAGAAGTTACCAACAGGCGGATATTGTAGGATAACTCGTACTCGAAATGAAAGAATTTTTTTAAATTTTTTTTAACCAACGTAGATTGTTGCGACTTCCGCGACAATCTTCTATAAATTTTAGTGATGTCCTTTAATCACCTTTTGCGACTTCCGCGAAAGGAGATAATGATATGCATGTCTTGTCTTGTAGATTTTTTTTGTGCAGTATGTTGCGACTTCCGCGGCCTCAGAATTTATAAATTCACAATATAAGAAACTCAAAGAGGAAAAAATTTGGAAAGAAACAAAATATCTAGTCCACCTTGAAATTAAAGATCAGCGTTTAATGATAGAGTCTCTTGATATTGATCAGTCAATTAAGTGGCTTCAACAGACAATTATTTATTCCAAGTAATCAGTTATACCAACCGTTCAACAAACTAAACCACGATCAACTAAACAGTGGATCACAGCAACAATTCGTAATCTCACAAACAAAAAAAGAGAAACTCTTAAGATTATATCTAAGAGATAATACAACCGAATCAAAAAACAAATATAAAATTATTGGCAGTAAAAATAGGTCACAGACATTAATCAAGATAGTCAAAGACTTAAATTGTGGTAAAATTAATGAGCAACAGTGCACCGTAGACTGCCATGACATGAACTATTTGTGTACTACAATTGGAGAAAAATTAGCTATGACAAAAAACAAATCAGCTGACTTAACAAATATTCCAAATCAAAAACAGACAATGTATTTGCAGGAAACAAATGCGGATGAAGTCTTTGAAACGGTCAGACAGTTAAAAAATAAAAATTCCTGTGATATGTTTCAGTTAAGTAGTATCCTGCTGAAGGTCGTTAATCCGGCAACATGTGAACTAGTGGCGTCAGTTTTCAACAAATGCGTAGAAAGAACCTACTATCCCAAAATTTTAAAAACGGCAAAGGCAATACCAATTTTCAAATCAGGAGAGAAAAAAAACCCAAAGAGCTACCGACCTATATCGCTACTCCCAGTAACAGGAAAAGTATTTGAAAAATTAATCTATGCCCGAATAAACTGTTTCCTGGTTCAACGTAATATATTGAGCGAAAAACAGTTTGCATTTAGAAATAAAAGAAGTACAGTTGATGCCATTGCAAAACTTACTGAACATATCAAGTTAGGTCTCGACTCTTTGAATGAAACGTGCAGTGTTTTCCTAGATTTGACAAAAGCTTTTGACACTGTTGACCACAATCTTCTTTTATTAAAATGCCAAAGGTATGGATTGAGAGGTTGTGTTTATCATCTCTTGAAATCGTATCTATCTGATCGTAAACAATTTGTCCAGATTGGCGACAAGAAGTCTGCCGTTTTAGATGTTAAACATGGTGTCCCAAGGGGTCCGTTTTAGGACCAACCCTTTTTCTGCTGTACATAAATGATATTGAGAGAGTTTGCCAATCAAGCGAAATCATACTTTTTGCGGACGATACAACTATCTACTCTTCTACTAAACTTCATAATGATGACTTGCTAAACGTTCTGGGCAGGTTGTGCAATTGGTTTGACAGAAATAAATTGAGAGTAAATTTTTCAAAGTGTAAGGTGACGTGTCTTGCAAAAAGAGAGACTGTGAAATGATTACAATTACAAGCAATAACGTTGTATGACAAAGAGAGCACAAAATACCTTTGTGTAAACATTGATAAAAACTAAGCTTTAAAACGCACATAGAAGAAATCAAGAGCAAGCTTAATAAACAATCTATTGTTTCTACCAATACAAAAATAGATTCAGAAGGGATACTTTGATTAAGTTATACAAACTCTATGTCCAACCAGTTCTTCAGTATGGTGTACTAATTTATGGTTGTGCAAGCAAATCGGAGCTTAAACAACTCAACTGGTCACAAAATCACATAATCAGAATAATATTCAGACTGAAAAAATTCAACAGCGTCCGCGATGTCACAGAGAAATATATATTACTGACACCAATGGAATTGCATCTGTACGAGTTGTTAAAATTAATGAGTAAGAATTTAAGACAAAGTTCTGATTGTGGCTATAGATCACAAATCTTCAGCAATGATGAAGTCCGCAGCATTCAGTCTGATGAGAAAAGACTAAAAACCGTAAATACCATGAGGTTGACGACGTGCCAACAAAAAAAACTCTTATGTACCGAACAAGAAAATTGTTTAACTTTTTAGTTACTCTAGAGAAAAACATTGTAAGAGAAATTTTCGTTGTAAACGAATCTGCTCTAGTTAATATCCTACATAACCTGAGAGACAATTACATACAGGGAAACGAAGTCCTGACGGGACAGTTCTGGTAAATTGATCAGTAGCGTAAGGTAACTTCTTTATTCTGCAGGCTTAATAGAGGCACCATCCTATGGGCAGGCTCAGGCCTTTTTGGTGACCTCTCGAATGTGTTGTATATTTATACACTAGTTCGGAAATAAATGATTATTACTCAATGAACTGCGCCCTTGAATCCCGAATTCTGCCCATTTAATCTGATTTTCTATTAATAAAAAGTCAAGAAAGAAATGCTCTGAAATTATTTAAGAAATGCGCTGAAAAATCAGCGCATTTCTTGCATATTTTCGTCGCATTTCAGCGCAATTCAGAGAATTTTCTTAAGAAGAGGGTAATTGTTAATAGAAAAGCAATTTAAATGGATCAATATTCAAGAATCGGTGTCAAAAAAAGTTTAATTCCAATAAAAAAATTTAAGAAATGCGCTGAAATTTGAATACATTTCTTACAAATTTTCAGCGCATTTCAGCGTAACAATACGTAAGATTTTTGCGCTGAAAAATTGGAAAAGTCAGCGCATTTCAGCTCATTTCAGCGCTTTTCAGTGCATTCATAACTTACATAATTTTAACACTTTCAGCGCATTTCTTACAAAATAATGCGCTGAAACGGCGCTGACATCTCTATATCTTGACAAGCTTAATTTCTGCCGAATTGTGCTAAATGCGGTAAACTAAACAGCTCTTACTTTTGAGGAAGATAAAAAACTCCAGATATAATAAAATTTTTAACACTTTTGCTAAATGGTGGTCAATATTTCGAGTATGATATGTTCATAAATTGCTATGATGTTCATGTATAAAATTTATTCTGTCTTTTTGAGGTTCAATTGTTTTGCAGAAACTTACATTCAATCTCTGGCATACCGTTGTTTTTTAGAACCTTTTTGTAAATCTTAGATCTCAAATATAGGGATATCTCGAAAATGATGGATCGTTCGGTTTGATTTTTCCTTTCAGAAATTCGTCGTCATTCTTGACTATCGGCTTGTTTAACTGCCTCTGTACTTACAGAATATCTAACTAGCTCCTCTTTGACCAGTTCTCGTGGGACTGGAGGTGGGGGGTATGTGGTGATATAACTGCTCTGTTTGCCTGTTGCATTCAACACATTCTTCACCAGACCTGCCCCAGGGTGATTGCGTCTGTCAGTTGTGGTGAGAGTGAAGAACCCATTCTGATTGGACATGTATCTGGAGTTCTTTAATGCTACTTCTTTGAGTACCTGCGGGTCTACGTTCTTGAAATCGTTTCTGTAAACATGAATTATGACATCATTTCCGCATTCTAGTCGCTATTGCTTTAAGAAAATTCAAGGTCATACAGTTTTTGTTCTTAAACCTTGAAACCGTACTGAACCCCCAGAGACCATCAGGCCTGATTCAGGCAAGGTCCCAGGCCTGATTCAGATTCTGATCATGTCAAATACAAGGCTGCTAAGAGAACACTCCAGAGTCGATCTCTGAGGTTTCTATTGACAGAGAAAAATCAAGAGTTGGGGGTCTCTGCTCAGAGAAATCCCAAGTCTTGGGTTTCTCTGCCAAGAGAAGGTCCAAGTCTTGGGTCACTCTGTGCAGAGTACAACCAAGACTTGGTGACCTCTTGGCAGGAAAGACACAACACTTGGGATTTCTCTTTGCAGAAACGATTGATTTTTTCTGGACAGAGGGTTAGAATGGTGCATTTTCTAGGTTCATGGGCACTTTTAACATAAGTTTGAGTACACTAATGTACAAATAAAGCGCCAATTATGATTATGAAGGCTATTAAAACTGTGTTCGTGGCTCTTGGTAAGGCATTGTTACCTTTTCAAGAGCAAACAAGTCCTTAAAAATACAAATTCAATACTCACTGTTGAAGGTTTAGGCTTTTATTTTGGGATCTATCCACCAGTTGTGCAGGGGGCACCAATAGTTTTTTGTGTGAAACAGTCAAAATTTTTTTTGATCAAAATTTTAATTGAAGTTCTAAAGAAAAACGTTTCGTTTTTGTTTTGAACTTCAATTTACAGCTAATTTTTTTTGAGACCTAATGCATAAGCAGGGGTCCTATTTAGAAATAAAACACTCAGTTTTTACTTCTATCATGGGGATATTTTGTAAATCAGTGAACGTCAAGAGAAGAAATCGATTCTAAGACTTGGCAGAGAAACCCAAAACTTGGCAGAAAAACCCAAAATTTTCTCTGCTCAGAGAGGCCCCATGTCTTGCGGTGAAGTTCGCAAATTTTACCTGCAAATAATTTTTTTTCAGATAACGTGTAGTTTGGCGCCAAATTTGTAAGAGAGTTGCCCTCATTATGTTAAAAGCATCGGATCTTCATGATGTCAACCTTATCTCAGAGAAACCCAAGACTTGGGTTCTGCGCTGCCCCGAAAAAAAACCAAGTCTTGGCCTCTCTCTGCCCAGAGAGGTCTGAAGTCTTGGCTCCGCTACCCAAGTCTTGGCATCTCTCTGCCATGACTTGGCCTCTGGAAAATCTCAGAATCGGGCCTGATGGGCTCTGGGGTTTCGGTATGTGAACTGTAGGAACGTTCTGAGGAACTAATAACAAAAATTTGTAGATTCGAATCTGCCGTGCACAAAATTTCTGTTTTTTTAAAGGTGTGAGCATAATAATGGGTGTACTTCCAGTGAGAATTATGGCTGTAGCTTTAGAAGTGAGACCAGTTCGAATTTTTAAAAGCCGTTAAAGATTCGGAAAAAAGATTTCTGCCGATGAATAGTGAGGGTCAGTTCTAAACGAAAAAAGAACATAAATTGCAGAATCAGCATTTTTCAGCCAAAAAATTGCTAAAAATAGTTAATGACAATATAAAATTTAATAAAAACACTCAGAAATGCTGATTTAGGTTTAAAAAATATTTCTACGGTTTTTGATCCATCCAGCAGCTGAAACACAATAATTAATAATACGCATCAAGCAACTATTATTTTCACTCTTTTGACAAAACTTTTGCATTGAGCCCACTTCGGGTCCAAACGTTGTTTTATTTTCGGTTCAGTATAAACTTTTATCTAAAATTACGAAAAAAATGCAAGAAAATGGCTACTGTTAGGTTGGCGTCTTAAAGAGATCAAGAAAAAATATGAATTTGCAGTCATCGTTTACCCAACAACTTATGTTTCCAGGTGAGTTAGTGACCGAAACCATGCATTGGAACTCAAAGTTTCGCTGATTTTTTGACGTTCTGACTAAAGTGTGGTGAAGTAACTCAAATTAGTTGATCGCTTATTGCACCATTAATCTTTTTTGTGGACTTTGAATGCCGAGATGGTTTGTTACTGATTTCAAGATGGTTTAAGTTTTTTTTTAATATTAACTGAGCTCAAGTAAGTTATTACTCCAACTCAAAATTCATAAGACAATTCGGGTAAAATGAAATCAACATACAAACTAATCTTACCATAATTGAGATTTACCCTAACATCGTTCAGGTCAATTTACTTGAATTTTTTTTCAGTGTCCGTTAGTAGCTTTACAACGAAAATCTTGCAGACGCAAAATCTAAAATAAAAGAGTTTTCAATTAATTGATCATGATTTCTTAAAGCTATATGAGAATAGTTTGTTTGCTGCAAATAAAACTAAGGAGAAACCTAAGTTTTGTTTGTTGAAAGTTTTTAGGATTTAAGCATTTGTTGGAAAAATTTATAGCAAAAAGAATAAAATAGTTTGACTCTGATTCGTGATTTATGAAATTGCGCAGCCCTAGTTGAGCTTGGATAGTCGTTTAGTATTTTTTTGGACAATTTGAAAAGTACGGTTATCTTGTACGGTGAAAAGTTACCGGTAAAAAACCTGATTTAGACAGATGAAGTGCCAAAAATAATTTTTTTCCTGCCTTTTTTCTCTAAACGTTCGCTTTGATATAGTTCTTCTCTCAATGCTCATTTTGGAGCATTATTCTTTTGTCTCAGAGGCTTTCCTCTCAATTGTTTAATTTTTCATCTTCTGAGAATTAAAATGATAAAAATCTTTCTATTATTGAAAGAAGCGAAAAAATATTTTGAGCTAGCAAGATTTGTTTAATTAAATACCTTTTGATTAAACAAAACTAACGAAATCTGTCGCGGTTTTGCGAAAAATTGTTTGTTTTTTTTTAAGAATTAAGTTCACTATTTAGGTTCTTGTTTGTACTTTTCATTTTTATCAACTTGTTTTTGGAATTGTACATCTCTAGATTTTACCATTTTCATAATGGGTTCAATCTAGGATCCGTTTTTGTTGACAATTAACTCGAAAGTTGCAGCTGGTTTGCGAGAACGCAGTCAGCTCCAATGTGAGTTGACCTGCATAACAGCGCGTTTAATGTTTATCAAGCAAGATCTTACAGATCTTACAAGATCACCATTCAAGCTTAATCGAGAAGTTTTCAAGAAAAAAGTTTTGATATAATTTAGGGTTAATGATGGAAGTGCTCAATTAAATACTCTTAGTTACCCCAAACAGCGGTTCATAGCAACAGGGCACAAAAATTTTGTGCACAAGAACTCAATTGCATGTTAAAAAAAGCTCTGCAAATTTACAAAAAGTAAGAAGAAAGGATAGTGGATGTTTTAAAAGAAAATTTTTCGAGAACCGATAATAATCTTGCATGATCATGCAAGCTCATCATAACTTTACAATAATTCACAAAATTTTTCAAGATTGTGCATAATCTTGTAGATTAGTTCAAGTCAGGGTGCTCCGCTCGGGAACATAAAAAGAAAAGAATTCAATTAATTAAATTTTGATTCACAACCAATCACTGTTATTATCATTATCAGTTCAGTCCGAATCAACAATGGAATCAACCTAGCTGCCTTCTATCTTTATAAGGCAAAATATCTATATTCCTAATGCGGTGAATTTCGCGGTGAATTTTTGTAAGAACTGCGGTGAAATGTGGTGAAATATTTTTTTCACCGCACTCACCGCAATCACCGCATTTCTTACAAAAATTCACCGCATTCACCGCATTTCTTACGAAAATTTAACCAAAAACCTCGACCCGGGTTTAAAAGCAAAACCTTTCTAGACAATTTTCATGTTCTCGCACCCAATTTTTTTCCCACCAGTGATTTATGGCGCATACAACAAGACAAAATTTACAGCCAATGCATTAAAATACTTTTATCGCACCGAGACCAACATTTTAATAGACAGGCAACACAAACAACTTCTCACTGATAGACAGAATTTTCCAATGCTGGATCTGCTTTGTGCATAGCCATGGTCCGCCCAAGCGGAGGTACTTCCAGACCATTGCTGCTCAACTTTTCCATTGAATCTCCTCTTCTCGAACGACGGTTGTTCAGATTAATCTCAGTTTCGGAGGCCTTCAACGGAGTTATGTAACTGTTAAGTAATGATGCTGGCTGTGACTCTGAGCTGTTACGTAATAAAGTTGATTGTGGTCCTGAGGTGAAATGAGGTTTTGAGCCGTTACGTAATAAATTGTCGTCACTCTTTGAAAATGTGCTTTTCCCACTGTTTCTGGAATATTCCAGCCGTCTGATGATCTCTTCGACCTCACGATCTGCGGAGCGGGTGCTAAAATAAAATAAAAAATGGAATTAATTTTTGTTTTCTTATTAATACGGAACGCAGAACAAACTTTAAACTTGCGTAATTCCTTGAATATTACGTAATTCTTTAAAAGCTTTGATTTCATTTGATTTTCTATTTTCTGATTTGAATCAATTCGGTAAATAACTATGTAAAGACTGGCAACAGTCAAAATGATCAAAATTATATTCCAAAAAACAAGAAATTACCAGCCTTGCTTTATTAATGTTGCAAACATTTTTTCTGTTAACATGTTAATTTAGCGTTGGCGTTTTTTCGCTCGCTTCCTCAAAATTACTGCAAGTTCCTCCCTAAAAGTTGAATTCCGCGAAAAAAAAACTGAAAAAAATAGTTACCTTGGTTTCTGATTTGTCACTTTAATTGGCATTCGATGATCGCTCGTTTTGCTAATGTTCAATTTGATGTTTACTTGTTTTGCTTACACATATTAAACAGCAGTTTGAATGAATCAAAAAATAATTTTCCTTTTGAATTTTTTATTAGCAAAGTAAGTTTGAAGTTGACCATTCGATGTTTTGGCAACCGTCTCATAGTTTCGCTGATTAATAATTTATAAACAGATTGATCATTTAATAATACACTACACAGATAAGAACATCACAGATTGAAACGAGTGGAAAGATTGCGTGATGCATGGTTGGGAAATTTTCCAGTTTGTGATTTTTACGATACATTTCCTGGAGATTTACAGATGCTTCCTATCAATAAAAACAATTTGTTTACCATTTGTCAAGCCAAGTTGAGGATTTAACTGTGTATTTATTTAATTGATTAATTGCACCCCATCTAAAGCACTGCTAAAACAAAGTTACATGTTAAGCAAATTCTCCGAAAATGTATTTCTGGTTCTTTTTCAAAACCGATATTGTTTTTTATTTAGGAGAAATTTTTAGTTGCCTGTTCCAAAATGTCTTATTGTTTATTCGACAAATCAATGATACCAAAAATTTTACCATTTCTAAGAAACTAGAAAAAGGTGTCAGCCCGTTTTCAGGGTTTTCCACAGCCTGCGTCGAAAATGATACCAAATTCTTGGTAGCTATCAGAATATGATTTTTAGGAACTGCTTAATGTCATATATGATTTGCATGACATCTTAGTGGTCAAAAACGGGTAATATTTGATTTCATAGTAATCTTATAGATATGGTAAACAAACATTTGAGAGCGCTTCTCTTCAAATTTTAATTCGACAGAGGTTGTAGAAAATCTTTGTTAATGATACAAGGTCAAATACGACACTTAAAACATTGACAACTGCCAAAAATTTATGAATAATGTAATCTTATGGTTATGGAAAACTCTATGCTATCCTTAGCAGAACGAAAAACTCGAAATATATCGCTCTTTGAAATTTTGATGAGTTAAACCTGGGATGAGATGTGCCACCCAACCCGTTCTGCTCAGACCAACTAGGGTCACTTACGGGTGGTAAACCACGACCCTTTCACAGAGTCTGGTGGGCCCAACTACAGCATGAAGAGTCTGATCGAAGCCCCTCCGAGAATAGGTAGTCTAATCTTAGGGTGGACTAGAGTCTGAATAGCATCATGGTGCGTCTGAACAGTCTGAAAAGAATCCTTTCCAGAGTCTGTACGGTTTGATCAGAAAACGCTCAAGAGCCTTGAAAGTCTGTTCGGAACCAATATTTCCAACGGAGGAAACGGCCAGTCTCCCGAATAGGAAGAGATTAGTAACACCCGTGAAGACACTTTTTTTGATGAAAAACTTCTCAAGGAACATCAAAAACCACGCTTAAGGCTAAATTTTGATAATTGTTGTTCTTGCGGAAAATTTTTTCTTTGTGTGGAATTATTAATTTTAACTGAGGAACTCAAAAACCGTGCACATAAAATGACATCTGTTTTTCTACTACTTCAACGATTAAAAATGTCAGTCGGGGTACCCCCAGTGGGCAAACCAAGCGTGTCTTGCATCACCAGTGCCTTACCAAAATTATCCTGGCAAACTAAATTTAAGAACAAAGTTGGTCTGATTAGAATAGATTACGTTCTGGGTAGTCTGGTACCCCAAGTGCCCGACACATTTCAGTCTGAACAGAGCTGGATTGGGTTGCTAACCTCAACCTGGGAACCGATATCCCATCAATTCCAATTACAATGATGATATTGTACAAAAAAAACTAATAATCCGTTCATATGATCAACGCCATACGGTTCAAGGACAGATTTAAAGAAATAAATTTTTTCATGAAAAAATTTAAAATGGAAAGACTTTAAAACGCGAAATACGATTGCTAACGAAAAGAGACTCAATAAAGATAGCGCTTAGAATGATTTTCTCGTGGAATTAAATTTTATCATCACGCACAAGAGTTTAAGGAAAACCATAATTAAATTACTGTTTTTTTTTCAAATAAATGAAATGAATTATGAGAGATATCACTAACACAAGGCTGTAATAGAAAAAGCGTAGCTTTAAATTTTTCTTAACGAAAGTTGGGTATGAATGAGAAGAATAAAAAGCAATTAGGCAGATCTTGAGAATATAAAACATTTGGCCTTACAAAAATTTATTTGTCACGGAGATCTGCAATTGTTTTTTGCGGTTTTATATTAAAAACTATTTTGCAAGGGCACAAATTCAGTTAAAAAAATCGTTTTTTCATGTCTGAAGTTGCTTCAGGCAAGTTAATTAGGTTACCATCTAGAAAAAATTTAGATATATACATATAAATATATATATATATATATATATATATATATATATATATATATATATATATATCCATATATATATATCCAGGTATATATATATATATATATATATATATATATATATATATATATATATATATATAGAAAACAGTTTTAAGACAAAATAATTTTTCTTAATTTTATTCTTCTCGGAAAAGTTCTTTCTTTGCGATGCGTTCATAATCAACAATTAAATGACGTAATACTGCAATTTGGCTTGGTTGTAGAAATAATAACATAAAATTTAATTTTTTGTTGTAGAAATTATTGAAATGCTGAATGATTTGCGCGTTATTGTCTGCTGGATTAGTTCTCTTTGCTTGAAATCCTTTGCAGATTCATGCAAGGTTCGCATCATTCAAATTTATTTGAAAAGTTTTTCATTTTCGATCGCTTTCTCACTCCATGAGAGCGCTTTAGAAAGAGTATTTTTTTGGCTATGCATTCTAAAATTTTACTGGCATTAATTTTAGCGTCCTTGATTGGGTTTAAAAATCATGATAACAAAAAACTTGAAAAAAGAAACACTTTAATTAACACCCAAACGAGAAGATTTCTTAAAACCGTTCTTAAAGAATTCAAAATATTTGACCTCCACACGTGTATAAGAAGAGTGTACGAAGCAATGCTATGATTGCGCATAATTGGTAGAAAATTGCTGAAAACAAAATGAATATCTGGTGAAAAATAGTGGACCTCCCACCCGGCTGCCATCAGGAGAAAAAGAGTGATATTTATTAATTCTAATATTTATTAGGTTTATCTCATCTTTCCACCAAAAACATTCTTTAAAGTGTTTTTTTTTGTTTATTAATGTCCAAAAAGCATTCCACTATATAAAAAAGAGAACAATAGGAAAAAAATTATTGCAAGTTGAGCTATATAAATTATTGAAATTTTCAACCCAGTTTGACTTAATCTCACTTTTTCCTTATATCATATTTTCGGCCTTCATAGTTGGTAGCTAGTCGAAATGTTTTTTTTTAAAAAGAATTCCTGCGAACGTAAACTCTTTCTTCCGAAATCTCTGGAAACCTAAAAATGAACTTACTCTGTTTATCCGAGTTGTTTCTCTTCGCAAGGGATTGTTTCAGTTAAATTGAATTCACGTACTGTAAACGAACATAAAGAAAATCGAAACTTTCTCTCAAATAACTCTACGGAAAAATACTAGCTTAGACAAGAACAATATCTTGGTTTATAAGGCAGTAGTCCAATTGAGGTATACCACTAAAAAGCATAATTCATCTTTTCTAAAACACTAAAAACTGTTATTTCTTTTCAATTACGTGCGCAGATGTCTTTTTGATTGACCAAAAGACTCTTCAAAGTCACAGGGTGATTGTGAACATGCAGAAACTGAATAAAAAAGCCTATTTTGGCAGTCAATAAATTTTTGATTAGAGGATTAGAAACCGCCTGTGTGGTTTATGAACTGGTTAATTTAATTTGAATTAGAAGCAAATGTCTTGTGGAATGAAAAGTTCATTTATGTTTACCCACAATGAGGTAGATACACACGGAAGCAGAAAGACAATTAGTAATTGCTAAAACAGAAAAATTCACTGAATTGTTTTCCTTACCCGTTTGATGAAATGATTATAAGTAGCTATATATGCAGTAGCATTAGCAATATATGTAGCTCAATATTGCAGATTTTAATTTCCGTTGACATGAAACAAGGATTGTTTTTAGAGCAATAGCCAAAAAATTTTTTATTCGCCCTAACTTTACCAATGTCAACTTATGCTAGAGCAATAGCTGTCGTTGTAAACCTTTGCTCGATCCAAAACTTCACGTTGATCTTTGTTGGACCCAACCTTGTTATACAAAAATGAGTTACAGGCATTAGGATGAGCTATTTTCAAAGCTAGATGAACAGTATTTTTTATGAGATTATGGAATTTTTAAAAAATTTAATAAAATTTTTCAAAATATACTTGCACAACACGCTCCTATACAAATATGTAGTGCTTCCATGAAATAAAACGTGCTAAACCATGGATATCAAAAGAAATTTAAAAAATCAATAGCAGAGAAACATCAATTGTACAACCAACTCGATCTCTCTCATGATATTTTCCAAGATTTCAAAAAATGCAGTAACATAGTACACCGCAGACTAGGAGAGGCACAACCCAAATTTTCTGCTAAATTGCTCGAGCAATGTGAAACATCGAGACAGAAAAAGAATTTCAACAAAAAAGTAGGAAAGCACAACTCACTCATTATTGTGTCTGTAATTGAAACAAACAGATTCAAGACAGGAGACAAAAAGATATTTCCACAAACTTCAATAAAAAATTTGCGGCAATGGGCAAATACTCTTGTGATATTTTTCACCTCATTATCCAAAATTGTAGCACTGTTCTGAAATTATCAATTTTAAAGTTTTGTATATAAGCGAATGCTACCAAGTCATTGACAAATTAGCCAACAGTAAAAAACGAAGAACAGGATTTGTCTGTGTGTGGGCTCTAAACATCAAAACACACGCAATTGAAACGATTCTGTATTTAATTTTTTTAGTGTTTTGAAAACAGTTTTTGTCAAGTACACTAGAAAATGCATATGTCAAACCATTTCATTAAAAGTGTTAATCAAGTATATGAGCAACAAAGGACCAATTTTGGTCATACCAGCATACGTTAAACTTTTTGAGAAACTTCTCCCGGCTAAATGATGTTTTACATCAATTGCAACAGTCTGCTGAAAAAAGAGCAGGTGGTTTTGCGGGTCAAAAAACTGCCAACAGATGAACTATTGTTTTTCACAGGGACACTACTAGAAAACAAACAGAACGGAAGAAACACTATAGCGAATTTGTTGGAAGCTGTCAGAACTGTTCAGTTTGTTTTTGCACCAAAATCTTCATTGAGACAGCGCAATGTTGCAAGTTCTCTGCGACTGCATTTCGTTTATAACAATCTGTTCTTGATGAACGGCCACAATGCGTTAAAATGGGTTACCAGATATCTAAAAAAATTTTCATGATTCCTTGAATACCGCAAGGAACAGTTTGAGAACCATCAAGTTTTCTTTTCTAGATTGACGATTTCTTACAAAAAAAGCAATTGGGGTTTTGAGATTGCACAGAAGTGGCAGAGAATACCAGTTTTTTATGTCAAAATGAACCAACAGAAAAAACTGCAAACAAAATTGAAAAGCTTTTACCGGAGGAAGACAGGTACTCAAAAGAAAATTGGCTGACTTTGAATGCTGATAAATCAGAGTTATTTTTTTATCTCTACGAGGAATGAATTAAAACCAAATTTATTTTAAACGGGAAAGTATTAAAATCTCATGAGAGTTGTTGTTATTTACGAACAAACCTTGATCCAAAGTTGTCATTTAAAGTACATCTAAACGTAGTTTTAAGAAAATTTCCCATATTTCTGTTATTCGGCTTTTTTGCCATATTCAACTAGTTCTTAGATTGGGTTTTCCTGAAATTGAGTGTTTTTGCGTGTTTGCTTCAGTGTCTACAAAACACTAGCAAGAAATCTTCAAAACTTAGAAGAACAGACTTATAAATAAAATTGTTTGCTGATTTCAACCAAGAAGTCGAATTTTCCATTTCAGATTTTTTCAATAAAAAATTATTTTTGGTCTTTTGTTGAGGCTGCAGACTGAAAATGTTTGATAAAAATTTGTAAACAGCGTATAAAGTTCCAAACATACTTTTGCAAATGCAATTTTATAATTTTAGTGATTATGAATATTATTATTTCAATCAAGAAATATCAGCACTCCATAGCCATTATTCTTCGAGAAAAAAATGAGAAAATCACACTTTGAGAGAAAGAATATGTACATTGGGGACTTTTATAAGCATTTTCATATGTTCATACTTGTTTATCTTCGTATTTTGTTAGGCATTCGTGTTTACATTTGTAATTAATTTTCATCAAAAGTTCTGTAAAACGGTGAAACAAACAGTACCTGAGATGAAAGTTTGGAACTCTGACCAGTTTGAGTTTTTCTTTGTCAAGAGTGTTTAGAAATAAAAGACAAACCATTGCTACCTCATAAATAATGTCTCTGAGCAGACTAAGTAGATCAGAACAAACGTTACCGATCGGAGAAGCCTTCAAACCAACATAAAATAATGATCTTTTGGATGCTCACTAATACGATTTCAAAAGCCTTTCAATGCATGCAATACTTACGTGGGGCACTAAAATCCGTGAATTGAGTTTTGAAATTAAAATGTAGAGCTGCTGGTGGGAATTGATAAAGTTTATTCTTCTTCGCTTTTTCGTTGGAAAGTGTTCCATGTAGTTTTCGGTCTCTCTAGAAAAATAAATTGGAAAATATAACTCTCATTTCGAATTTTAGAAAACGTGATTCAAGCAAGTTTTAGCGTTCGATATTAGATCACAAAAAATTTTGCGTAAACTATTCGTAATATCTGATCAACCCAGCCATGTTGTAAAACAAGAAAGCATCTTTATTGGTTGCTCATTAAACAAATTTCTTAGTAGTCGTACAAAGTCCTGTATGATTTTTACTAGTAATAATAGGTCATATAAGCTTTGTATGAACTCTTGGTTGTCATACAAGGATCAAGTATGATTTCCTAGAAATTACAGAGGGATCAAACAAATAATTTTATAACCTAAAAACTGTATAATTTTCATTTTTCAACGAAGTTGAACGATTTCTTCGAAATTATACTATGCAATATATGACCCAAAAAACTTTGACTGGTGCCACAATTTCTAATATAATAAAGTCAAGGGACATGCTAAATTATTGGATTGCATTTGCAATCCACATTTGTCTGCGCTAAATGAATAGCTTTGCAATTTGAACGTAACTACGAAACGAATTTGAGGTTATTTGCAATTTTTTAGATATTTTTTTTATAAATGAGCCTTTTTTATAGGTATTAACCGGAATCAGAGAATATCACAGCTTTAGTTATGTATTTGGACTTACTCTTTTATTTAGTACCCAACTTTGCAAATGATGTTGTACGTTAGGGTCTTTGCCGGGGAAATACATAGGGGTGCTTTACCTTGCGTTTTCAAGAAAACAAATGCTAAAAGGGTTCATGAAAAATAGATGTATGCTTCTCGGTAACCATGCTAGATTCATATATGATTTCTTGATATTCGTGCAAGGATCATGTATGATTTCTTAGTAGTCATACAAGGATTTTGTATGATTTTTTAGTAGTCATACAAGGATCGTACAAGGAAATACGTTAATATTTGTATGACATTATATATGATCTTTGTATGACTACTAAGAAGTGGCAACGCGCACGGGTTCAGAAAATTTAACAAAAACACCATGAGATGAATTTTTTGGATGCGTTTCCTTAGCTAACCGAGTCCAATTTATGAGGCGCTTCATAATTCTTCTGGTCTTGTAATACTTAGTTTTTGTAATAAAGTTTGTTCTATCATTGATACAACTGAAGTTCCTCTCTATGTTTAATGATGGTGGATGTGCAATAGTTCTTTTCAAAATAATGAACAATTTTGTCCCACTGACTTTGCTTCTGTAAAACTAATAAAAAGCACTGCGTGAAAATGAACTATACATAGGATTGTAATCACTGTACTCAGGTAATTCTGTGTTTCATTTTTTTTGTCTTTTTTCAATACATATCTTATGATGAAAACATAAGATAAAAGTAAAGTATAAAAATTAGACTCTTTCTTTCTGGATGCATCTTAAATCATCTGGATGCATCAATTTCTTTCTGGATGCATCTTAAAGGGAAAAATTATCTTGATAAGTTGATCCTTAAAATTCCTGACGTAATTCCTCACATATGATTATACTTCAGAGACTCCGAGTTCACCTAGCTTAGCTGCTCATTAATTGATCTTTGAGTTCAAAACAATATTTTGAGGATAATCAACATCAATGTGCTTCTGGACTAGAATTTCAACATTCTGCGTTTTGGTTACTATTTTAGAAGCGGAGATCTGGAAAACTTTCTGAGAATTGCTTCTTTATCCAACTGAGTTCGAGTGAAACATGCCTATTTGAAAATTTGAGGTTTCACATCATTTTGGAACCATTTTAAGGAAAGCATTGCAAAATTGTTTCATCATTTTCCTACTATTTCTTAGAACCCCTTTAGTCGAGCCATCAACTTCATGAAAAAATATAAGATCTCATATGAGAAGAAAATTTTTGACTTTGTTCACAAATTTCAAGCAACTAATATTGAGCTAAATTTCGTGCGTCGGTAGGGTCTTTCTCTTGATAGGTCCAGACATTTTTTTGTATAAATCAAACAAAATAGTTTAACAGAATGAGGTCAGATCGAATGTTTTAATTGGACGAGAATTTTCAATGATAAAAACATGCGCAGAATGTTTATTCTCATTTAGGAGATCATCATGTACCGAACTTATTTCATGTATCATATTTAGCCAGTAGATTGAACATGTTGTCTGTTCTTGCAATTGTTGATTTTTTAAATTTTTGCAGTAGCTTAAACTGTTAATTTTAAAGAACAATTTAAAGTGTCTGAAGACTACAAGCATAAACAATAACCGAACCACTGATTACATTATCTGCGGAAAGAACTCTTTGAATACCCGGGAATCAAAAAACGAGAAAGTTGTCTAGTTTTGCCCTCAATTCTAGTACAGTTATTTTAGATCGAGCCCAAGTTAATTACGGCATGTTCTTTGAACGCTGCATTGTCGAGAAACCGTGATGAAGCCGAGTTAAGCTCTTTCCATACCGAATATTGGGCGAGGATGATATTTTCATACCTACCCGGCTGAGGTCCCAGACGGAAGCAGGTATGTCCAGACCGAAGATGAACGCACGAGGGGGCGTCGTGCCTTCAAAATTAGATGGTCTGCAAACATCGAAAAACGCACAAAAGTCTGCACCTGAACGCACAAAAATCTGGTTGAAAAATGAACGCACTAGTATTATTGGTGGAGGATATCCTGTTCATAATTCGGGGATGCCATTCAGACATTCCGAATAACATCAAAAAGTCAGACCAAAGAGAACTTCAATATTCGGATCAAACGAAATTATGAACAGATGTCTTCTGTAAGTATTCATCCTTTTAGAAATTATTTTGCATATAATTAAACTTGTTTTCTTTTCAATATATTGTTTTCCATCCAGCTACACTTCTAAAATTCTCTTGTTTTTCTTTCAAAGTACCATATTTAATTCTCTAGCTTGCTGATTTATTTCTATATACAAACGATACTCATTATGTGAAAATAACTTTTTGGTGGCAGTACAGTTTCTCGTGTTTTGGCTTAATTGTTTCTCAGAAAGTTAATGGGCATTTAAAATTGTACAAACTTGGACACAATATATTCTGCATAAATGATTTTGACATAGATAGTATCCAGTTTTGTGTAGTGCTAGTCTTCACGAGGTTTCATAGAGCTTAATGGTAGCAAAGACCAAGCTTAAATTATAAGAACAATCTTGAATTCATTAAAACTATCTAGTTCATTTTAACCATTTTTTATTATACCTGTCAAAAGACACGTTTAACGCATATAGCATTTGTCATATACAGATCACATGGTTCAGTTTTTGGCTCGCATTTCTTATTCAGTTTGCTTTTTAAATTGAAGTCTAATTAAAACCATGCTTATTATTGGCATTATTGTAACTTTTATATATGCAAACCACACATAAATTTTCATTTAAACTGCGAACAATTTGACAAAATCTGGCCTTATAAAACAATATTAAATGTGCAATTGTTCTTATTCCTTCATATTGAGTGTGAAAATTACTTTGAGCATTAAGTGCAAGTTTAGTGACGTCAAAAACTTCTCTAATTCTCTGGAACGTTTTATGGTAGTTTTCGGCTATGAGTTGTAAAACCATGAAAAGTGGAGGGCTGATTACAAAGCATGAACCATCTGAGTTCTCTGGAAGCTATAAACGTCACGTTGAGCCAGAAATTCAGATCCAACAAGGTGAGATTGTCTTTACCATTTGATTCCCAGGTCGAGGTCGTCAGACTGAATTGAGCTCTGATCAGACCATCTTCGAGCGAACACATGTTTTCCTGCGCTCGAATTACATGGTTTGGAGAAGGTTTCGATCTCACTTTTGTCTGGACAACGGTCTGATCAGAGGGAGTTGCAAGCGCAAACTAGTCTGATCAGAGACCAAGTCGACTTTTAAAGTTTTTTTCGTTTTTTGTAATGTCAGATGTTCTCGGCTAAGATTCAACAATACAGCAGAATTCTCATCAGAACCCCATTGAGAGTCGGACGGGGATCAGAACCAAGGGGTCCAGCTGATCACAACTGCCGGTCGCTTCATGGAAAGATTTGGAATCACTGTGGATGAAGACGTTTTTATGCAAGGCTGTCTAAGTTCATCTGTTCGGTTTAAAACATGAATTAATGACATAGTCATTAATTTTTTTCGGCTATTGTGTTGTTTTTTCTTTAGCATTACTTTTAGAATGGTTTTTTCGTTAGTAGAATATCTGATTGAGAATAGCATTTTTATAAAAAATGAGTAAAGCGATATTGAGAGATTTGTTGTTGTTTAAAATCGTTCTCTAATCAGACTACTTTGAACGCAATTTGGTCTATTAAGAGGCATTTTTGAGCGCACTTCAGTCTGATGAAAGGCGGATTCGAGCACAATAGTCTGATCAGAAGAGGTTTTTGTAGCGATCTCAATGTCTCTTTGGTGGGGATCTCAAGGTCTCTTATGGTTTTTCCTGGTTGAAAATGTCCTTAGAGGTTGGTTGGAGGTCTTTTTGTTCCGTATCGTTCTGATCACAGCCGTTTTTAAGCAGAAAATCATTTTTTTCTCCTTGTTACATCGTTTATAAGGTATTTTGAAGCAATCCAAAATAACAAAAGTTTTCGCGATTTGTCGTTGTCTTTAAAATTGAAAACAACTTTATCTTCTCTCTCTCTAATTTCCAATTCGACTACTTAACTACCAAAGGCTTACTTCTTTATCGAAGTATTTCTTTCTAACTGGAATCTAACAGTGTTTCTTTCAAAGGTACGGGGATTGCATAGAAATATGATATCTTTCTGCTAATCAAATTTAGGTCAATTTTTTTCGTATTGGACAAAATAGAAAGAAGCTTCATTTTAAATATCAATTGCGGTGATACCATGAAGCGATCACTACTTCTATCACTGAACAATATACTAAACTGAGAAAAAAATTACGTAATGCTCTAGTCTGGATTTCTTAACGCCACATTAAAAATCCAGGCTGGAGCATCCAGTCTCCAATTTTTCCTTATAACAGAACGCATCAATTAATTATGTCGTGGTTAGCTTTAGTTCAATAATTAATGGTATCATATTTTGTCGTTCAGTTCATCGATTTGACACTCATTTGGACTGCCCTTCCTTAAGGATGAGTGCAATGAAGCTGAAACACTGTGTATCATTGTTCAGCTACTATCCAATCGATTAGTTTGAAGTGAATATGAAGTATTCTGCTCTTCTCTCATTCGGCGAGGTGAATAAGCACAAAACTTCCCTATACTTGACTGAGTTCGAAGTTTCTCAAAAATTCAGTCGCAAAAATTACATACTATAGAAAACTGGTCAATTTTTATCAATGTGAGTTAAAACACACACAAAAACACATAAAAATGGAGTTAAAACACAAAAGAGACCAGTTATACTGTCACATTAAAGCGCAGTCTGGGTTCAAATTCGTTTATACATAATTACAGGTGTTCCCGAGTATCGTCAGTATTGGGTACTTCCGGAGTCAGATCTTGGCATTGACCTGAACTTCCTTGGGAAGCAGTATGGATTCCACACAACATCTCATCTGCCGCTGGACAGGATGGGGAGGGTGAAGAACAAAGTGGGGGTACAGATTGGAATCAATTTGGACCTCAGGCAACCAATTTGTAAAAGAGAAAGCATTATTGAATCAATTTCACTAGGAAACAATTAAAACAAAACAGCTGAGCCTATAAATGTAATAGGAAGTATTTTCAGTTTTAGGTATTCGACAGAAAAACTCAACGCCCTAGACCTCGTCCTAAATCCTAACATGTTTATTGAGCGTCTGAGAGTGACGTGGGGGCGTCTGAGGGGGGGGGGGGGGTCGATTTTTTGCATGGTAGAGTAAATACAAGGTAATCGTTCAATTCGCAACGCTCTCGAAAAAATCTAGCTGTCTTAGTGGTCTTCTAAGAAACTTGAATGATGATAATTTTGCATAAAAGTGTTCGAAATTCATCCAGAAAAAAATTTTCTCAAATCTTTTGGCAGTTGGCAGCCCAATTACAAAAAATAGCCTCCAGCACGACTAGAAAGTTTGCAACTTAATTGCATATTAATTAACTTTTCTACGGACATTTTATCTGTATGACTTTCATTAGAGTTTGTGACTTTGGCTCCAAATTTGGCTCCAAATTTACAATTATAGGGCCTTTCCATTGACAAACAATTTCGTGGCAGACGTTTTGTGAACAAAGGGAAAATTTTAGGATCTATAGTCATTAAAGTGTAAAAATGTCGTTTTGTTTTTTTTCTTTTTCAATAAAAAGTAACAACAGCGGGTAATTGTGAATTAGATGGGTTTTCAAGTCAACTGATTCATATTGTTTTTGACCCGGAATGATTGCAATGAGAAGCGTTGACCATGGTTGTTATGTTTTGAGGCAAAATTGTTTTGATATTGTAGTAGGCGATATAGGTGCTTGCTCTTGAAAAAGATGTATTTAAAAGAAGAAGACGAAATGAATACTAAGTTGAACGTAAAAAGCAAGAACTCGTCACTTCATGGCATGTGCTAACAACAGCGAAAACAATGATTTTGTATTATTTTGGATCAGTCTGTCCTTATAAAAATAGTCGTATAGTTAAATGTTCTTTAGATATTCAAAATCTCAATTTTTATATGGCTAGGTAAGATAATCATAGTCGACTTTTTATAAACTCATTGTCATGCTATTATTTATCTGTTCAAAGTCGTAATCGAAGTTCTGCACCCCAGCAACTCTCAGATTATCGGCCCTTCGTCACTCTCACAACCCACACAATAGGGTTTTCAGGTGGAATAAGAAATCCAACACAATCGAGTTTTGAATTAGAATAGTGGAACCCAAACAATCGGGTTCTCAATTGGGATTTTGAACTCCACACAATCAGGTTTTAGACTTTATATTTAACATTGGAGACGCCTGGTTTTTGTTCAAATGTCGCGAAATATTAAGGAGTCTTCTTTTGCTTGCTACAGGCTCACAGCTCTTCACTGCTTGCAATTAATATTATAGCGTTTCCTTATATTAGTGTGACTGAAACCAATTGAGCAAGCCTGCTGAAAGCAGCTGAAGAACCAGATGAGCACAAACTGCTGTTTTCAGTGCGTAGAATTACTCGCTTCAATGTCTTTCTCACCAATTCAGAGAGTAGATCAAGTGATTCAAAACTAATGAGATTGAATTAGACACATAGATTGGCACATTGTTTGGAGTATTGCTCAAACTTCCTGTCGTCGGGAGCTCTCAGGACAGAAACAGACCTCCTCTCTGCATTTGAAACAATGCAGTAGGGAGGTAATTGTTAAATCCAGAGCCGCTGGCTGTTCAGCAGACCGGCAAGGTGATTACACAACTCCAGGTCGAGAATTCGTTTCTGGTATCAGGTTGGCAATTCTGCAAGTGGACAAAAATTTGTCCTTTAGCCAATTGCGCCGCAGAATCAAATGGCCCCCGCCACTTTATGTAACAGCATTATAACCGAGTGTATCTAATGATCCTGTTTTAAAATGGGACACATAAGTTCTTTTTCATACATGGGAGCGCCCAGTCTGTACTTCACAACTGCACAAAACTTGTTTGGCAAGGGACGGAGGCTGTGAGCTGGTTTGGGGTTGCCGATAATCTGGTTCCTGATTGAGGCAGAGAGAGTGACAATACGAGCTTTTTCCCTTTTGTATGTTTGCTTTTCAATTAAATATTTGAGAACCACTTCATTGAGGTTTTCCTGTATTTTGCTTTGAGTAAGCTGAAATGTTGCCACAACATTTAGTTCATCGATCATTTTGGTCAAGTTGTGATCTGCTGTGGGACTATGGCCATTTATAAACTCTAGTAATGTAGCAGACTGCGATACCGAACCAATATAGGCTGCTTTGACGCTCGTCTGACTCAATTACAGACTTATTGATGGGCAAATAAGCTTTGATTCCATGACTCATTGGACAAGATTGTACGACTTCCTCTGATGGCGTGTTGCAGCGCAGTGAATACATCATCTTTGGTGCACCCAGGCAACTACGTAGAATGCCAAGAGCACACTGTGGGTTGTTTATTTACTCCAATTTCTCCAGTAGTTTCTCGATCTTCTGAACACGCTTTTGTAACGAGGAAGCAAGGAATTTGGGGGATCCAACAGCAGCACCCAGTACTTCGAGCCCCTCTTTACTGTTTCTGTACTGTTTCTTTTCTTTAATTTTTCCAATATTTTTGCTTCTTTTTATGGATCTTTAAATGGATAGCCCTAGCTGCGTGGAATTTTTGGTTTAAATTTCGTAAGAAATGCGGTAAATGCGGTGATTTTTTGTAAGAAATGCGGTGATTTTGGTGTATGCTGTGAAAAAAAAGTATTTCACCGCATTTCTTACAAAAATTCGCCTTCCATTTGCTTTCCAACGTTTACTGAACGTGATTTAAATTCATAAGAAATATCAGAGAAGTAAGTAACAGTTGGCGCTGTGGAATAAGAAGTTGAAGACATTCATGAGGTAAGAGGTTTGAAAATAAATAATTAACCGCATTCACCGCAAAAAGATGTAAGAAATACGCGGTGAAAATTATTTTTTTACCGCATTTCACCGCATTTCCTAAAAAAGATCACCACCAAAGCTCCACCCGGGTATACACTATTATAAGAAATAACAATAAAACTAAAAGATTTCAGAATATAGAAAAATTGGTCGCCTGTACCAAGTGAGTGGACAGCGAGTGAATTGCGATCTCTGGGTCTGAACGAAGGCACTCTTCGCAAAGTGGCTCCCTATTGCCAGAGAAAAGGCCAGCAGTCACTGGACATAGTGATGAAAAGAGGTCACCTCACTTTGACCTCTGAAGAGGCTATCCAGCTGCAGACTACCTGCTCTGCAAAATTAGTCGAGATTATAAAAGGGACCCAGAAAGCCTTTGTTTTAATTCTCTAAAGATGAAATTATAAATTATTGGATGTATTATCGAACAACACGCGATTTTAGAGGGCATCCTGGCTTGAAAACAGTGCAATATTTAAGATACAGGGTGGGAAAAGTAAGCCAGTCAAAAGTCTACAGAATTTGTTAAAGTTTCTCGCGTGCTGACGGTTTTTTTTAGTTTAAGTTAAAAAATATTTTAAAAAATTCGAAAAAATAAAACCAAAAATTTGATAGTTATAGATTGAAAATGCTTATTTAACAAATAATTTGAATTTTCAACTTATTATTCAACTCTATTAATAACTCGCAAATAAAAGACAAAACAAAGGCTTAACTTAATCTTGCAAATACAGAGCTGTACAATAACGCAACTCAAGGCCGAAGTCTTCTCAAATCTTGGGACGAATTGCGGGTTTCGGAAAGAACTGTCATCTACGACATTCTAACTCAGTGCCGAGTCAAAACAGTCAACCGAGGCGTGAACGATTGCACCCTATTTTGGAGTCAAGTTACGGAACAGAATTGGAACAATTCCATCTCTTGTCTGCAAAACTTGATTCGGAAGCCCGTCAGAACCCGACCCATAAGCCGAGAAAGTGTTCGGCTTTTGGAAACAAGCACAGCCGAGAACTCCCGTTATTTAATTTCACCCCTGGGTAGGGTTTTGACACCCGACACCAGAGCGTACAGTTCGATCAAAAGGTCAAGGACGTCCAGAGCTAGTAGCTACAGACGTCCGAGTAGCATAATGAGCTACACTCCGAAGTCGTCAATGTCACCGAGGTCACCCGGGAGACTGTCGCCCGAGAGAACGAGTTCACGAGCTTCGTCAAGGATGTATCAGCAATTTATTGGTCAGAACTCGACCATGGAGTATAGTTTTCTATCGCCACACTAACATTAACAGTGCATGATAAATATAAGTTTGATTAGTTGCATGAATTCCATTGGTATAAATTCATACTTTTTTTCCATATTTCGAATACGATCGTATTTTGTTTTTCCTCATGCATGAATTCCATTGGTATAAATTCATACTTTTTTTCCATATTTCGAATACGATCGTATTTTGTTTTTCCTCTTGTCAACAAAAACAAGCGAGAGCAGTTACTTTTAACTGTACAAGTCTGTTATTCTCTAGCAGGCATGAACATATTCGTGGAAATGAAAAAAAATCATTAAAAAGTTATTCTTTTCATAGAACTTGCAAAATGCTCAAGGAATTAAACATTAATTCTTTCAATCGATGGATCGGCGCAATTTTGGAATGAAGAATATAATCACTTTTTATTGGATCCAAAAAATCTGAAAATTAAAATATCAAGAATTCTGATTAAATTTTGTTATGATTAGCAGATTGTATCCCTAAAAGTGATCGTAATGCACGTTGCTCTTGATGACCCTAGTTCGGGATGTTCATCTTGCAAGAATACTGCAAGATTTTGCAAAATTAACATCCGTCTCGACTAGGGGAGTGTCGAATTGTGTTTAACATAAAATTATCAAGTTATGAAGCCCATAATTGAGATTCAAATTTTGCCTTTGAAAGATTAATTAGCTTGCGAAGTATTGGAGCTAAACTGTAAGTAAACAAAACAATCAGAACAAATTTGAGCGATGTAAGCGGAGTGAAATCCAGTTTTTGTTTGCTAAACAAACAAAAGCGAAGCTTGCTTTGCAAAGTAATTAAGAAGTCAAAAAGAATAAATTGAAGCGTAAAGAAGATCGAAAGGATTGTTTGGAAGAATATGCAGAGAGAAAATGATTTATGTAAATTGTAGGCGTCTGAAATTTTGTAACCCTTCCCCACTCCTCAAAAAATGAGACTTCCGAAGTTCTAATTTGCATCAAATTTTAACATATTGTGCACGAAACAATTAGGTAAGCAATCAGAAAAACGTTTTTCAGGTATCCCGAGGCTGTTTAATTCTCTTTTGATAACAAAAAGAAAACAATGATTGACCACTTTTTGTAGGAGTGGGGCGGTGTCTTGCAGGAAACGAACGTTTTATAGGAAGAGTTGGCGGTGCATATCAAAAAACTCTCTAAGAAATAATTGATTCAAAATGGGCAGCATTTTAAAATGGAGATGTAGAGGACCAATGAAAACAAAAAAACTTACAAATTTCCTGACCTTCCCCTATCATTACTGTTTTTAAAAAATTAGTTTATAACAAGCCCAAAAAAGTATGCTGCATCCTAAGGGGAAACACAAGTTAAAGTGCGATAAATCAGAAAAATTTTTCTAACAGAGGAAAATCTTGCAAGTTGTTGTATAACAACCGTTAAGCAAGGAATGTGATTTTAATGATTCTTGAAATAATCAAAACGAATTGCACTACACATCTCTGGCCGACCTGTACAATCACTTATGTAAGATAATTTGCATCTTAAGGCCGCAACACTGCACGCCCTCTTTTATGCTAGATCAAAATTTTCTAAAAGAAACAACATGTTGCCAAGCCCTAACAAAAACAGAAAAATTTGAGTGCCCTCAGGCACCAGAAAAAACCATAAGTTGCAAAAAGAACGGTAAAGAGCGCCAGAACAATCCAAATTAGGTAATAGAAACGAAACGATCTAGTGATTTGACATTCAGTGCGAGCAGTTGACTTTCAGTGAGAGAAAAATATGAACGTTTAGTGAGTTATTTCTGAAAGAACATGTTTGTTTAGTTGCAGTCGCTGGAACTGCAAACCTATCCAAAAGAATTGGTTGAATGTTCAGTGCCAGTAAAAACAATACTGGGAGGCAGAACTTGTCAGAGTTGTTGGGTTATTTGGTTGAGAAAGATAATTGATTGATTTTTGGATACTTGTGGACAGGTTGATTGAATTAGTTTGAATTAGAGTGAAACCTTAATTACTATTAGACAAAAACGTCCTATTGATGGTTGGTTTCACTCAATTATCTTTCTCTAGATATAACTTTACTAGTCACTGTTCTTACTTTTACTGACTATTAATTCCGTTATTGGAAGTGAAGTTACTGAACAATCGAGAGGGCGACATTTTGGGCGCAAAACTGAACACTCCCAACAAGAGGAGAAATCAAAATAAATCTTTCAGATTTCTGATAGAGCTTTGGGCGATAGCCAGTTCCCAGCCAGAAAACTTCTAAAGCCAGACACAGCCATAAAACTTCTAAAAGTTCTATAGCCAATTCCAAGCCAGAAAAGCGTTCATGCAAACAGAAACAGAATTGAAGAAGTATTTGCCACAGAATTTGTGTGTTTTGTGAAGCTTTGAGTTATTTGCCGCCAGGATTTCGGAAGTCTGTTCAAAAACTTCGTGCTTGGACTCTTCAAGAAGCGTTTTTGTTCTATGATTTAAGACAGTCCAAGTTTCCGTGGTTCTACAAAGAGGCTTTTGAAACATATCTGGTGGAAAAATAGGAAAGCTAGCAAGCAGTTTTGCAGTGTGAAATTACCAAACAACTGTTCCAAAGGGAGTCTGTTGACAGAAAAAGGCTACCGTGCAGGGCTTGACCCAAAAAGTGAAACGGAAAGAAGTAAATGTGACAACTGCTACTATGAAGTCAGTTGTTGGGGACAAGTGGGCAAAGCTTTCTCCAGATAAACGGCGGTCTGAGATAAAAGTTTTTTTGCTTTGGAAAAAATGCAGTGACTGAGGAATTGTTTGATAACAGAGATCAAGCAACGTAGCAACAGCTAGAATGGTTCCCAACTGTAAAAAATTATGGATGCAAACGATTTACACTGCAGTCAAATTTTACAGTTAGACGGAGAAATAGTAGAAACAAGTTGTGACAAATTCTAGAATGCTTCAATAGGACCGGAGTGAATGAGAATCAAAGCTTGAAAGCATAAGTAATGGCGATTAAAAGGTACATTGTGGACAAAAGTTCTTGTTCAGTGGACTAATGAAAAATCATGACAAGTACATATTTACGGGCTGGTCAAAATGAGGTCAATAGTGACGTGTCTGAGGTGGATTTTGCCCTAATTGAGATAAAAGCAGACAAGTTATGCTATTCATAAGAAAAAGGAACAAGAGGAACCACCAAAAAAACCTTTTGGATTTTTGATGAAGTTTTTGGCGCTAGTTAGTCCCCAGCTAGAAGCTGTCTAACGACAAAATAGAAAATTCTACAGGGAGGGAACTCTATGACATCTCAAGGATACGTATAAGTATAAATCTATAGAAACAGAAATGTTGTTTTTTTTCAAATTAATAATCCTTAACAAAAAATTACCAATTTTTGTCAAATATATTCCTTCAGATCAAACAATAATTCGTATTTTGATTGTCAATGATATGTAGATGCAAGCTATTTCTATCTTACTTAAGAATTGTTGTGGTTATTTTCTTTACCTCGGGCGTAAAAATTTGGAAATTACAAATTTGTTTCCAACGACCAATTTTGATAATTACTATAACAGGGAAAACGAATATAGCTATCATTGCTATTATTACTTACAACTCGTCACCCTACTTTCAAGTTCTAGGTTTCTTGAATTGTTTCCCTGTTTCGACGCCACGCCATTTTTGAATTTGTTATATTTTGTCGCTTGTCGTTCGTGCACCGAAAAAGGTCAGTTTCGAATGGGGTATAAATCATATGTTCTTTTTAAACAAACTTGGTTACCATTTCAACAAACTTTTCAACAACTTGGTTACCTAATATAAACAGACATTAGCTTTAAGAAATTTGGAGGTGAGCTATTTTCACCCTGAGCTTCGATCGTCTCTAAAGCCAAAGTTATATCAACAACATTTCCCAGTTTATGCAAAAAGATAAGATCTAAACATTGATCTGCACTCAGACTTTTGCATGACAAACCTTCGTTCTGCAAGATTGCTACAAAAGCTGAATAAATCTAGTCATAAACAAATTTAGGTTGGGGGGTCGATAATTTGCTCCATCATATAGAAAAAATGGTTTAAATTTTCACTACTTTTGTTTGCTTTCAACACTTTCCAGTTTCATCTGCATCCAACTGATATTATTGAAAACAACATGGATACTTCAGCCCGCAACAAAATCTCTCATAATTTAACGCTTTTTAACGTTTACACCTAGGCCTGGGGTCGAATAGCGGTGAATTATTTTTTTTTCACCGCATTCACCGCATTCACCGCATTTCTTGCCTTAATTTGCCATAATAGTCTATGCGGTGAATTTTGGTAAGAAATGCGGTGAATTTGGCGGTGAATTTTTGTAAGAAATGCGGTGAAAAGCGGTGAGTTGTTTTTTTTTCACCGCATTCACCGCAATCACCGCATTTCTTACGAAAATTCACCGCATTCACCGCATTTCTTACGAAAATTTACCTTAAAACCTCGACCCGGGAAAGGTCAGACGGTTAATAGGCGAAGATATCAACCCGGTTTCATTATCATCCGATCCGGTTTCACCGTTTATTCGATCTGTGAGAGCTAATACATTAGTAAGTAAATGAGAATTATCGCGTGTCTTTTTGTATCACACAACTTCTTTGTGACAAATAGCAAGTTCATTTAAAAGCAACTCTCCCTCGTTAAGTTTGTTATTACTGGCTTATAATAATCCCAAACAGATCAATTTGCTGGGCAGCAGAAGACTCTTCCCATTATGATTTTTTTGTGATGTGTCCAGTTGCTTCAAATCAGATATTATTTAACAATTATAATCAGTGTAATAAAAAGGTGAATAAATAAAATCACTGTAGATGCAATGCACTGTATGATCTATCATTCAGAATAAAAATAACGGAAACTCAAATTTTTTTAAACAACAGAAAAGTTAGAAAATTTTGCGGCATACAGTAGCTCAATTAATTTGAACTTGAAAAAATAGTCTCAATAATGTCAATTTAGCAACATGGCATTGAAATAGAAAAACTTAAAAGAATTTTATGCTTCCTTGTTACCGCTCAATTCTATCGTCGGGGGTATTTTTATGGTATTCGTCGATCTGGCACTACAGGTTACAGTCGACTAAATTTTCAAAAAATATGAGACAAATAAAAGAAAGTTAATTGATGTTTTCGACGCAATTTAAGCAAGAAGCTTCTTAATATTATTACTATTATTACCATTATAGTTAATCTATTTAATATTGTTATTATTACTATTATTATTATTTTTATTATTATTATAATTATTACTGTTATTATCATTAATTTTATTATTAACATTATAACTATTATTATTATTACTATTATTATTATTATTATTATTATTTTATTATTTTTATTATTATTACGATTGTTATTATTATTATTATTATTATTATTATTATTATTAAAATTAATATTATTATTTTTATCATTATTTTTTTATTATTATTATCGTTATTATTATTGTCCCAAATCCCACTTTAGTGCGGAGGGAGGAACTATATACTCAACTGGTTTTTTGTTTGGACAATGTTGGCCGATGGACATATTTTTCGTACAGAGTTGTGAGTGGTATCATTAAAAGCACGTACATCCTAAAAAAGAATTAAAAACATTTTTTTTTGAGTTTCGTTTTTTACTGGGAAGATTGAAGTTTTTTGAGTAATCGACGGTTTTTATTGAAGTTTTCAGTAATTTTGTCTAAAATTTCGCAAAAGTTCGCTAAAAAAATATGAAATAAATTTAGATTTTTAACGGTAGAGTTCTATTGTTATCACTAGAGTTTGAAGAGCGTTGCTGAATTGTTTGATTGAATTTTTTTGGCTAAAATTTTTGATAAAATTTTTAATTTCCTCCTTTATAATTTCCTTCATAATCCAAAAGAGCTCTAGACGGAATTAAGCGCCCTTTGAAAGTCTTCTGGAATTACAATTTTGCCGTCATTTTGATAATTGAAGATTTTCACTTGGTCTCATTTGCAAACACATAAAACACTTTGTCAGTTTGTTGGGCGCGCAATAAAATCAGGGATAGGTTTGATATTATCATGGATTTTTACAAAAAGAAATTTTTCAATTTTTTTTGGTGCTGCCTTTTTCAAAAAGTTTTGCTCTGGTTTCCTTAATGTTAATAACCGACAAATTTTTCGATTCATGTCTCCAATATTGACAGCTCACATTTACTTAAAAATGAGGCCGAATGCAGATATAGTTTGTTTTCCGGGAACCTAAAGGTTTTAATGGCTCTGACACTTTAACAGAATTCTTGTGTTTTGCCTTAAATTGTTATTTTTTATGCAGTCTGATCAATAAGTATAACCATTCAAAGATCCAAACGATTTCCCCGGGAGTTTTAAGTGAAACGGTACCATTCGGTGCATTCGGTTGTTACTTAATGACTCTTATGTATTTGAGTGTATTTGTTTTAAAGAAATTTCAGTGATTTTTTGAACTCATCAATTTTTTATATTATTTTTAGTCAACTTTCTGTTTATTCTCAGTAAATACAGGTTGAAATTCCTTTCTTATTGAATCCAAATTAAATTTGAGGTGGTTTATTTTAACAGAACGTTTTGTTGCTTTTGGTGCTACGAGATTTCTTTCACAATTTTGGGATTTTTGTGCATAATTGCCATATTTGAGATTGTTCTTGGTTCTTTGGTATGTTGTCAAATTTTTAACAAACTAACTGAAAAAAAATTTAACAAAGTTTGTAAATATTTTTGTTTTTCATAACATATTGTTTAAAGGGCTGCGACGCCCTTCTCTTGGATTTTTTTATTTTTATCCTCTAAATGTTGTTAGTTTTTGTTGCCGTATGTCAAACATCGGGTAATTAAAAGTCTAAGCAACCCAATAGAGATACACAGAAGAGTTTAATAACTGATAATGGTGTATAGCAAATGGTTTTAATGACTTTCATTTAAATTTCTTAAAAAACGGGTAAAAGTCCTGTTTTACAATGCTGTATCATTTTCGTAACTTAACCTCCTTATTAGAAGTCTCTTTAATGTTTTGTTGAACCAAACGGTAAACTTTTTGTTGTCTAGACGTTTTATCTGATGTCCTCAAGGCTTAGACAATTTGTTTCAGAAGAAAATTGTTAAACTTAGATTTTTTTTCAATATTTGTGGTTCTTTTTTCCTGTCATGTTTGGATAATCTCTTTTTTAAAAAAACTTCATCATGATCAAAGGAGAAGCAAAGGAAGATTTTTTATAATAGTTTAATTTTTTATATTTTTAACGGCTTCAATACTGTGGTTTCGTGAGGTTATTTGTGAAATTTTTTGGTTCAGCTTATATTCATTGTTAATCTATGTGCAATTTTTTGCGAAAAATTTTCCTTTTTACCTGTATTTGTAGTTCTGTTTGTAGTCGTATGACGAATCATGGGTAATGAAGGGTTTCAATTGCTCTCCATAGAACTATGAAGGAATATCTCAATAATTTCATTTGATGCATATTTTTTTTAATCAGTTTGAAATTAATTCTTTTCAAAATAAGCAATGTTTTTATCGAATTTTGCGCCTTTGCTCATTTATTGTCGACTTGTTACCCCGTCGCATTGAGGAAAAATCTCATATTTTTTTCTTATGAAGTACAGTTGAATCTTTTTAGTTTAAATTTTATCCGATGACGTTTTGATTTGGTTATTAATGGTTTTCAATTATGGACAACGACTTTTGGTCGTAATTAATATTTGTCGTTATTTGATTTTTATCGCCGTATTTTCTGGTAGTCATATTATGGTGGTCACAGGTCTCATAGGCCCTCTAAGGTAGATTGTTTTATTCATCTAGTAGTTTGTTGAACGATATTGTGATGTGTTATTTCTTTATCACTTCCTCATTTGTTAGGCAATTAAGTGAAAAATGTAGATAAGCGGGTTCGGAACTTTATGTGCGAACGCACATTACCTAGCCTCCTTGTTAATATTATTATTATTATTATTATTTTTATTTTTATTATTATTATTATTATTATTATTATTATTATTATTATTATTATTATTTTGATTATTAATATCATTTTTATTATGATTATTATTATCAAGTTTGCAAACTGATTTGCAATTATTTGAAAACTTTCAACCAGTGATGCGCATAAAATAATACACAAAGATCTGCAAAATGAATAGCAGCAATTCTTTCTCTCCAACAAAGAGAGAAAAATCACCAGTTTTTCAAATCACCCCCCACCACCTCAAAAACTATATACATTATATGTTAAAAACTGCGTGAACCAAAAAAAAAAAAAACGAAATGAAAAGTGCCATTTGAACAAATGTCACTTGAAATAAATTGTTTTCAACATGTTACTATGAACAAAGCCAAACAATGGGGAGTACTTAACGCCTCCCTCCCCCCCCCCCCATTTTCTAAAAATTCAAACCATGCCTACTTTCTCTCAACATTTTTTATGTATGCAAACATATACTAATCGCTCTAATATTTTATTCATGTAAAATACATGTTTAATCTTGCGATGAATTTAGAAGAAAGCTAATGACAGTGAATTCCTAACACAATTTTATTACAACTGCTGCCTGTATCGGGGTGAGTTGGGGATAAGAAGGAATAGATAAGATAGAAATGAACAAAAACCGTCTACAGGAAAGACGCTTTTCCTGCTAAAAACAGACGCGCGTTCTGCTTTTCCCCCTTCACGCTATGCGAATTAATGTATAAATTTTACTTTCCCTTTTTAAGCGGAACACTCATACGAGCGTAAAAATACGCACATATTTATAATAGAAATAAGCAAAGCATATATACAGTTTGCATACAAAGATATAGCACATTCATCGAGCGTTTTTCGCAATTTTGGGAGAAATTTTCAGTCTTTCAGAATTTTCCATCGCCGACAGCAGCAGTTTCAGTTTTACTTATTCACGTTTCAAGTTTATGGTTTAAGCCAACGGGAGTTTGCACGTTTTACACAAACTAAACAAAAGAAAAGCGAAAGGCACTGCGTGTAAGGCCATTTGTTTACTATTCACCAAGTTAGTATCATTAGCTGAAAAGCACTTGTGCTGTTGAAATTGGTAATTAAGTTGGAACTTTAGGGAGCTTTTGTAGTGACAGTTCTTGACCTATATAGAGTCACAACTCAGTTAGTTATAAACGGCGTTGTTATCACCAGTACAGTTAGTACAAATTGGATTGGTTAGTACAAATTGGATTGGTAAGTGCTGCGCTGTTTAGTTGAATTCCCCCAGGTCTTTTCCATATCATATAGTCGCCAGGAAATTATCGCCCCCATTATAGTATATGTATATAGAGATATCGAAACCCATAATTAGATGCGGTAGAAATGTATTCAGTTTTTCCCTGGTTCAGAAACCGCCATTTGTGAACGTAAGAAAATTGCCGGAATGTTTGGTTTTAGTAAGACAAAAACGACGAAAGCTCTTAATTTTTTCTCGGTATTGTCGGTATGTTCCATTTTTAAACGTAAGATAATCGTCGGTATGATCGGCTTCTGAGAATTGATTAGATTGGCTTTAAATGTAAGAAACCGCAGGTATGGTTTATATATAAATATATATATATATATATATATATATATATATATATATATATATATATATATATATATGAAGACTTATCAAATTCTTGTCTCCTAGAGATAAATTTGAAAATCCTGCGATTAGAAAGTCATTATAACCTTTGACTACATTGGAAACAAAACACTCAAATTTTGTGTGAAAAACACGACAGCAAAACATACCGAATCTAAGAAACCAACCATGCAGGACGAGTATCTTACGTTTAAAACGGCGACCATGCCAAACCTATGAACGGAACGTGTAGAATCTAAGAGACTAAACAGACCGACAAGTTCTTTTTGTTTGAAATTGAGTATACACAACAAACCGAACATACAGCAGGTTGCTTACGTGGAAAACTGAATTTTAATTATGTTTTTGCTTCGGTTTTGTTCCATCTTCTGGACTAGGTTCCAATATAATCAAACTGTTGCTTTTTACCCTGACGCTAATATTGTGAAATTAAGACGAAGATTTTTAAAACGTCAGCATATCTACAAGTTTAGAAGTTTTTGGCAAGACAACCCAGAAATAAGATCATCATGAGATAAACAAGCAAAAAATATTCAACGCCAAGATATGTCAATTGTTTGGGGACCCGAAAGAAAATATCCCAGTCAATGTTAAAAGGTTTTCTTACAAGAGCGTTACAATATAGCCTTTTTCTTCTGTCAGAATCTTACAAGTCTTTGAAATTTGAAGAAAGAACTTACAAAGGTTGCGAGAAGTAAATGTACAATAAAATTTTGCATCATCAAAAGAAAAAAAGAAATAGCATCAGAAAAGTTTAGTGTAGGGCATCAAAAATTGCGACCATTTTACAACTTGTTTTGTATTTTTTATTTTTTGAAAATTCTGCTTTCTTCACAAATTCAGTTTAGAGCAGAGTTTAAGTGGCTTTGAATTACAGTTGAAGTAAATTCCTTTAAAACTTGGTCTTTGACTCTCAGAGAAACAATACGCAACCAGAAAAATACAGGGCATGGTGCCCAATAACGCAGAGACGGGCAAAAACGTGTACAAAAAACCTTTGCAATAGAAAAAAGTAAACAAAGCCAACAAAGAACACAAGGAATGTTGTGCAGAAAAAATACAATAAATGGAGAAAACTGCACTGAAAAAAAGCAGGAAAAATTTCTAAAATTTAGCATGGTGTGACCATGAAACACAAAAAGGAGCAAGGGAAGAAGGAGAGAGAAAATGGCAAAAAATAACAAAAACACATGAAGAATGCTCGCTAAAACATGCTGAGCATGATGTGCCCAAAAAACCCGGAAAAGCTGCAAAGAGGACCACCAAAAAACAAAAAATGACAATTAAATACATTTTGTTGGCCTTTACTAATTTAGCTGTACCTTGTTTGAGATGTGGAAAATTTGTTTCCCACTGGTAAGAATGTTTCATTGCTAAAAAATATGCAAATGGAAGAAGGTTTCTATTAAAATAACCACATTTAGCTGTTGATTTAATTTTATTTTGTTATTTTGTTAAAAAAAAGTAGCATTGTACACATTCAATGATAATGTCTTAAGAATTCATTCCAACTTTCAAAAACATTTTGACACTTTTTTTTTAAACTTTTTTGACAACGGGGCCTTTTTTAATGCAGTTTTTTTCAAGATAGGCATTTACTGTCAGACCTTGCAAGAAAAGCCGCTATCTTACAACAAATTGGACTACAACCATTTTTTGAAAGACTCTGGGATTCTGGCTGAAGATTGAGAGATAACCATCTGGTCTTTCCTAGGGGAATTTGCAAACTAGCACGGTTTAACAGTTTCATATTTTGTGTTCTCTATGAGAAGTAAAAGTTCATTTTTTTCATTTCACTTTTTGAGATTTTTTCAGTATAATCTTTGTTTGCTTTAATTCGTCTTTTTGGGCTTGTCAATGGAAGCGGCGGTTAGTCTTCTTTGATTTCTTTACTTCTGCTTTTTGGGCGTGTCAATGGCAGTGTTAATATCTTTCAGAAAAGATATAAGTGAGCATTATAAAAATTAGAATCATCTCAAAAATCTGATGATGAAAAAGAGGCGAATTATAGTGCTCTCGAAAACTGCATTTGTTTCATTGTAAAACACTTTTTATGAGCTTTTTGCACAATTTATTTTAACTATGACCTCTTGCGTTGATTCAAAGCCTGCATAAAAAATTTTCACTTCCATTAATTGTTACTATTGATTCAACGATATTTTGTTTTGTTTGAACTAATAAAACTTAATTTTTTAAATTGATTTTAAATTGAAAACTCATTTCAGGGTTTAAGTGGAGGTTTTGCAGGGTTTTCATTTCAGGGTTTGGTTGTTATTATAATATTATATAATACCTATAGCAAATTTTTCACTGAAATCGGAAAGCTGAGTTTTTATTGTGAAATTTCACATATATAAATTACCCAACACAATCCAAAGTTGACAATCAAAATTCGTTAAATTAACAGATTTATTTAAAAAATTAAAAGAACAAAAAAACTAACGCATGTCTAAGAATGTGTTGGATCTAACTGGAAAGCTGCCTCCTCTTCGTGACTTTTTAAGCTAGGAGAAAATATCATTTTTCAGATTCTAATGAGCTTTATTGAAAATTAAAAAAGATTTCCACACAGTTTTCAATCACAAAAGTTTTCTGTCATCTTTCTTATTAGGAAAAAAACTCAAGTAGGTTTGAATTTCGTTTGAAATTTTCCTTAAGGAAGTTATTATATTGAATTTTTTTCCAAATGAGTAATTAGGGTTTGTTTTTGAAAAGCCCCTAACAATGGAAACTGAACAAGTAAGCTTAGATTTTTGACTTGAATATATAATGGTTAAAAAAAAGCGAGTTGACTTACATTTTTATGATTGCTTCACGTTACGTAATAGTCACCAATTTAGTCACTAATTTATTTTAAGTCACTGTTTTAAACATTGCTAATACGTGAGAAACGATGAGCTGTTTCTGATATATCGGATGCTTTTTAGTGTTCTGAATTGGGTATATGCTTAAAATTAAGGTTTCGCAATTAGTGTTTCGGCAGTAACTTGAATGGAAACACTGCGTAGAGTTCCACCCGGTTCATAATTTTTTGAGTTTTTGTGCAGATGTGTTTTTTTTTCATTTGCTAATAATATAAAAATAAGTGGAAATAACTTATGAACAGAAAATTAAACATACATAAAAAAGGTGACTGTAACTAAACGAATGAATTTGCAGAAAGCGTATCAAAAAATTAAAAATGTAGCTTGATGGGAGTTTTATTTGACGAATTGATACAGAAACTGTTAGTTTATATGGGAAAACACTTCAGTTCCTAGTGAGAGCTACAATAATGGATGCGTATTTTTTTGTGATCTCATAAAATCTTTTGCGCCAAAAATTTCCGAAAAAGTTCTTTTCAAATTTTATAAATAATTTTCAATGTCTGTGGTTATCTGCATATTTCAATTTTGGGCAGTAGGTTTTTTTTAGCTGTGTGTTTGTTTGTGCCGATAACTCCAGTCTGAGTTAAAACAAAAAACTTTAAAGCCCACTATGAATAATTCACAGCTACTTATCTATATAATGGCTTCACTTATAACTAATACTGTAGTCCACTTTTTGGTCGAGCATGGTCTTTTCATTAGTCAAGGCCTAAACCTGGGTAATATTTATCATTTTTCCTGAGTGTTTTTTTTTCATGTTTGCTGATACACGCTCTAAGTCAATAAATTTTATTCTGAGGAATAGAATTTGCCTTAGCGAGCCTCGCTTTCTGCTTTGTATTTTGAAAGAGAATAAAGGAAATAATTGAGTTGGAATTATCCAAATAGCACTTCCAAACCCTCCGGGCATCCGCCCTCTTCACAGACATGGGTTGGGGTTATTAAATATTCACGTGCCAATGGAACACAATTACACAGAGCTAGCTACCTTTCTACGCACTCGAATTTTTTACGTAGGTGGTAGGAAAATTTGGCCGAAAGGGCGTTTAGCCTTCCCGTACCGAACTGCAATTGTAAATACTCCATACTTTAAACCATAATTAGTACAGATTCATAGACTGTTTGATGTCACTTTTTTGGCTGGTCAGATATGGACCAAATTTGATTTTACAACTGTCATTCTTGAGTGAGCTTTTTTCAGAGACAAAAAATAAAATTTGCACTCGCAATCGTCCAGTGTTATTTACATTTCGATTTCAGTACTGGCCAGGAAAAAATTGCAATTCTTGCCGACAGCTTCATTTGGCGAGCTAAAA